>NW_021703775.1:69822399-70161973 GCF_005190385.1 Monodon monoceros
GTGGTACATATATACAACGGAATATTACTCAGCCATAAAAAAGAATGGAATTGGGTCGTTTGTAGAGACGTGGATGGACCTAGAGTCTGTCATACAGAGTGAAGTCAGAAAGAGAAAAACAAATATCGAATATTAACACATATATGTGGAATCTATAAAAATGGTACAGATGAACCGGTTTGCAAGGCAGAAATTGAGACACAGATGTAGAGAGCAAACATATGGACACCAAGGGGGGAAAGTGTGTGCGTGGGGGGGGGGGATGAATTGGGAGATTGGGATTGACATATATACACTAGTATGTATAAAATAGATAACTAATAAGAACCTGCTGCATAAAACAATAAAATAAAATTCAAAAAAAAGAAGTAAAAAAAACCGAAGAAAACAATGTCTGATGGATCTCATTATTTTTAATCAGATACTTAACCAGTTATGTAACTATGTAGAGAAATCTCTTACTTTTAATTCCATTAACTAGTAAATTGAGATGATTCGCCATGTTACACACACAGTAGTATGTACCACTTTTCTGCTTATAACCTCTCTTCACTCTGGGTACAATATTGTAACAGCTACTACCCACCAGAACTAGTCCAAAATTCCATTTTTACCGCTCCAATTCAATTAAAAACCTCCTAACCTTTAATTTTAGTATGAATTGTTAACAACTTTTTTCTATGTCTATGCTTGTTATTTCTGAATGTGTCAGCTGTTTGTTCTTTAAAACCAGAAAAAGCTGAGGAAAGTTGCCACCTTTCCCAGCAGTGGGAAATGCCTGATGTCCAGCCACAAGAGTCTGGTGTATTCCTTGGCACCGACCCCAGCAACTTAAAATGATGGCAGGGGATGAAAACACAGCCAAGCATGTTAAATGAAAGAAGAACAAAGCTATGGAATAATAGGCTTACTTGTAAACAACTGCTTTTTCTTCTTCCTGGGATTCCAGAAGATGAGGAGTTTTTGCAGAGGGTTTCAAGTCAAAACTACTTTCGTTAAAATTCACTTTTACTTTTAACCTTTAATAAGATAACAGGTGTGAGAGGATGTCCTGAAAACAATACTAGCTTGCATTTATACAGAAATCATTGTTATACATTGACTGCTACGTATATTGTCCAAAATATCATTACTTCAAACTGGTGTACATTCTTGGGTGTTTCAGAATTGCTGAAACTATGATAGAGACTGGTTTACTATTTACTGAAACCCTAGAATCAGCTAGGCAAAGTTTAAAGTATTCCCTATATCCTACAGCTTATACTCTAAATGTAAAAAGAAGCTCCAGAGATTGTCATTTACAAGCATAAACGTAAAATGCTTTTCCTAAGAAAGAACCCAAACACCCCATTTCCCAGTCTCCTTTGCCATAAGGTGGCAGGCAGGTGCCTTAGATCCCTCTAGTCTTGCCCCAGTCAAGAGGTGGTTGGGGGACTTCCCTGGTAGTCCAGTGGTAAAGAATCCACCTTACAACTCAGGGGACGTGAGTTCGATCCCCGCTCACGGAACTAAGATCCCACATGCCGCTGGGCAACTAAGTCCACACGCTACAACTACTGAGCTGGCGCACCTCAACTAGAGCCCACGTGCTGCAAACTACAGAGCCCACGCGCTCTGGAACACGCGCGCCACAACTACAGAGCCCATACGCCCTGGAGCCAGCGTGCCACAGCTAGAGAAGAGAAAACCCACAGGCCACAGCTAGAGAGAAGCCCACGCACCACAACGAAGAGCTGGTGCGCCGCAAGGAAAGGTCCTGTGTGCCGCAACTAAGACCCAACGTAGCCAAAAATAAATTAATTAAATAAATAAATAATAAATAAATCTTAAAAAAAGAGTTGGTTGGAAGGGTGATACTGGCCCTGTGAGGAGCATCCATTTTGTTGGCACAGATTACAGCAGAGCTGGTGGGGTTCTAAGCCAACCACTGGAGCAGCAGCTTCCTGATTCAGCAGTTTCCCGATCATAGCAGAAACAACACATCCCTTGGCCAGCCAATTCTACACTGTGATTTTGGAGTTATTTCTGAAATTCAGCCCTGTTTCTTAAGACCTCCCAATGATTTCATGAGTGGTGTTAAGTCCTCAATAAATGAATCCTTTTCTGGGGTGGCTTCAGTTGTCTGAAACCAAGAGCCATTATCGTAACTAACATACCCAGTACACCTAGCATGCAAATAGCCACACAAAGTATTAATGGAGGGCTTCCCTGGTGGCGCAGTGGTTGAGAGCCCGCCTGCCGATGCAGGGGACACGGGTTCATGCCCCGGTCCGGGAAGATCCCACATGCTGCGGAGCAGCTAGGCCTGTGAGCCATGGCCACTGAGGCTCCGCAACGGGAGAGGCCACAACAGTGAGAGGCCCACGTACCGCAAAAAAAAAAAAAAAAAAAAAAAGAATTAATGGAAAGGATCAGTCTGATCCTGATTTAGTCAGAATGAATCTTCCTAGAGAATGTGGATTTTGAAATATGTTTTGAGTAAAAGAAATCGGTATGGCAAACATTTAGATCAGGGTATAAAGCACTACTAACAAGAGGGAAAAAAGGGTTTCCTGTGTTAATATATCTGAGAAGGACTAATGCAGTGGCCCATTTGTCTGCAGGAACATTCTTAGGCAAAGCTATCCTGGGGCAGAACCTTGAGATGAGAGTAAATACTAAGGGTACCAAACAATAATGAAAAGGTTGGATGAGAAGAGTATTATCGGATTAGACTTCTCAACTACCTCTCCTTCTGCTCAGAGCAAACTGAAAGTAGGGACAGGAATGTCCTTAGTCAAGGAATCCAATGGCTTCCTCTCAGTTCTCTGTATTTGGCATAGTGCCTGATCCTTCTTGTCACCCTTTCCTCTCCTGATATCTGTGGCAAATCACAGGCTGCTTCTTCTGTCTCCTTTTCTTCTTCCCACCTCCTAAACTTTATAGCACAACCTTTCATCTCAGTATTTTTCTTTTTCCCAGTATTCTCTCCTCAGCCTATCTAATCCATTCTTACGCTTTTACTCTCATTTCCAAAGTGAACAACTCTTTAATTTAGTTCTCCAACCTCAAATCCCCTTCTCTCTTGAGCTGTTGCCTCACTTTTCCAACAACCTGTAATACATCTTTACTTGAAAGGACTACCAGTATATAAAACTCAGTATGAACAAAACTGAACTCATCAATTGCATTTCTGAATCTGCTCCTCCTATGTTCCATCTTCTGCTGATAGCACCTCCAATCTTCCAGTGACCTAGATTTATATAGCAGGGTCTTTGGCCTCCCCCTCTCCCTGCTCATTACTTCATTAGTCCATGAAACAAGCACTTTATGCCACTCAATTACTATCCTCAAGGTAATTACAGTACATGTAAAGATATATATATATGTATATATATGAACAAAAAATATACTGTATATAGTAATGGCTGACTAGCAGCTCTGAGGCAGTGATCTTCAAGCAGTTTTGTTTATATACTCCTTAAAAGAGTTTTGAAAAACCACATAACCCCTTGAACATTTTAAAGGTGACACCTACAATTTTTCATTGCAAGTTTAAATAAGTTTGTATCTTAATAGATTTTTTAAAATATCAAATATTCATTAAGATAAAATGAGTATTCGCCTTACAAGCAATGAAAATTTTAGGATACTATGTGATAAAATAGATTTTAACCACCATATTAAATAAAACACACCAAATCTGAAAGCAATCACAAAAAACTGTTATCAGAGGATTATAGCTATTATATTTTGAAATTCTGACAGTACCAGAAAACATTCCAGCTATATTTAAAAGAAGCATCAGGACTTCCCTGGTGGTGCAGTGGTTAAGAATCTGCCTGACGATGCAGGGGACACGGGTTCGAGACCTGGTCTGGGAAGATCCCACATGCTGTAGAGCAACTAAGCCCGTGCGTCACAACTACTGAGCAACTAGAGAAAGCCCGCACGCAGCAATGAAGACCCAACACAGCCAAAAATAAATATATATATATATATATATTAAAAATTAAAAAATAAATTAAATAAAATAAAAGAAGCATCACTAAATTATACAGCTTTAGCCACTCCAAATTCAAAGCAACCCAACACAGACCAAGTACCCTGATTCTGTAGCATGCCTTTAAATCAATCAATTAATCAGTTAATTAAAGTAAAATAAAATATATATGACAGGGAAATACAGAAAGACCTGTTGGTTAAGTTTTCTTGCTTCATCATTAAAGGAATTCTCTCAAAAACCAGTATTTTTATTTGTCCCTTTATTTGGTACCTTAAAATTTTTTATAACCAGGTTGAAAGATATGCCTCTCTTTTAAAAAGTGGGATGAGAAGTCATATGAATGCAGGCTGGTTCTCAGGCAGATCAACTTTTGGAAAGAGTACATATAGACTTCAGAATCTGGAAGTTGAGACCCTTAAGACTATCCATGCCTATGTACACCTTGGTAAGTCTTTTCAAGCTGTTACTGTATATTTTGAAATTCACAATTTGAAATTCACTGCTTTGAGGGAATCCATTTACTTCAAACAACTAGACCCTGGATAGAATGTACCCTTTGAGGTGTCACTAGTCTTACAAGAGAAGGAGGGGGTCTTTAAGGAAAAAACACACACACAGATGTAGTAGACGCTAGAGGTGTGGGAACTTACGGCCATAATGGTGGGCAGCAAGGGCAGGTGGAATAACAGATAATAATCCCTGAGGGCAGATGCCAATAACAGAGCTAACAGAATACTGAGCCCTGTCTATGCCAGCTGTAAGGTGGGGACACTACACTTGAGACTGCCACACTGAGCCTAGACATTTGAAGGGAGCTGGTTAGGCCCAGGTTGATGGCATCCCAGCTACTGGCAGAGGCAGAAACAGAAGTAAATCATCTGTGTAGATAGAAAAGTTTCCCCAATTTAGGCCAATAGTACACCCAAAGATAAATTGAACTCACAAATAAAATTCACTAAGCATACGAGAAAGCAAACCATTATAAATGAGAATCAGCAGAGAAAAACAAAAGATTTATTAGCATCCCCCCAAAATACAGAATTTGGAATTATCAAATACAGAATGTAGAATGGCAATATATAAAATGTTTAAAGAAATAAATTATCCAATCACCAAGACTAGAAAACAAGAAGAGCCTATCAGGAATGAAGAAGCATATGGGATGGGTAAGGGGAGAAAATTTCAGAAATTAAAATTTTAATATTCAACACAGTGAAAAAAGAATAGTAAACTGGAAAATATATCCAAAGAAATTACCAAAGGTGATGGAAAATATGAAAGAGGTATTAAAAGTATTAATATATAAGATATTTACATATGATATATACAAAGACTAATATTTAGTACAAGGGCTCAGATAAGCCAGTCTTCCCCAAACATACTAGCCTCCACGAGAGTGGAGCAATGTGATACACAGAGAAAAATCCAGAAAATCATCCAAAGAAAACATTTTCCTTACCATATTAGTCATCTCCAGAACCTTCCTGAGGATGAAAATAAATACTGCAATTGGAACCTACCATGTGCCCATTATTAGCTCACTATAAAATCAATATTCTCAATATCATCACCTTCGCATACAACCTGAGTTAAATCTGTCATGAACAGATTCCTGGTTTGGGTGGACCCTACCTAATTACTAGAGTTAGGCTTATGATTCTCAAAGACAATGAAAAAAAGTAGAAAGCCCATTCTTTCAGAATTCTGTCTTAAGGTTTATTTCTGTTTTATGTAACATTTACAGTGCCATTTATAGCAAATTTTTTTAAAAATAAGAAAATTATTAGAGTTCTGCTTCCATTTAAGGATGAATCAACACTGGTTCACAAAATGTAACAGATGTACCACACTAATGCAAGATGTTAATAGAAGAAACTAAAGTGGGGAATGGGGAGGACAGAATATACAGAAATTCTCTTTCTGCTTAAATTTTTGATAAACTTAAAACTGCTTTTACAAATAAAGCCTAATAATTAAAAACAAAAGATATCAGCTAAAACTTTAATGGATGCTTAAAGGCCAAGTGTGGGCTAGCATGTCATTTTGGAATAGCTGGGGTGACCTCATATAAGAAGTGTTTACACTCATGAGCAAGCTCTTTTCCATGGGCCTGCACCAGGTGCTAACAAGAAAGACTGGGCACAGAGCAGAAAACCAGAGAAAACCCCCATCAGTGGCAAAGATATGCAGGAAGAGATTGACAGTGCTAGGTAAACAAGTGCCCTTCCCACTTTCCTGGATCCTTCCCCCTTACAAAGCAAAGCATTAAGCTGCTGGCGTAAGGGAAGCAAACTCTTTTTCCCCCAGGGTGATGAGCAAAGATCTAGTGCTTTTGGGAGAGGAGTAAAAGCAAACTCTATCTACCTCTGGAGGAGGGATGAGAAATCCTCTTATATCCAGGACAGACTTAAGGCTCTATTGTTACTAAGATAGGGGTAGGAGTAAAAACCCTCTGTCCCAGGAGGAGGTGCAAGAAATTGCCTGTGTCCAGAATCCTATACTTAAACCCAGCAGAGGTATGCTACTATTGGAAGAGGGGCAGGAAACTACCATCCAAGAACAACCACAGACATAAGACAGTGTTTGGGTGCTACAGGGAGAAGAGAAAGGAACTCTAAGAAAACCCTACTTCTGAGGCTCAAGTATATAGGGCTTGCCTAAAACTGAGGCTAGGATAAAGAAAACAGAGAACATTCCTTTACCTCCCTCTTTGAGCCTACCAACAAGCAACAGCAGAATACTTCTGGCAGGGGCTTCCCTGGTGGTGCAGTGGTTAAGAATGCACCTGCCAATGCAGGGGACGCAGGTTCGAGCCCTGGTCTGGGAAGATCCCACATGCCGCGGAGCAACTAAGCCCGTGTGCCACAACCACTGAGCCTGTACTCTAGAGACCATGCTCCGCAACAAGAGAAGCCACCGTAACAAGAAGCCCACGCATCACGACGACGAGTAGCCCCCACCTGCTGCCAACTAGAGAAGGCCCGCGCGCAGCAACAAAGACCCAACACAGCCAAAAATAAATTAATTAAAATAAATTTTAAAAAAAAGAATACTTCTGGGATGAAGCAAGACCATGGAGACACTTCACTCCCTCCACCTCTGTGATGCAGCCTTGCAGGGATAGCCAAAAACTGAGGAGGGCACAGGAACACCTGAGAAAACCCCTCAGGTACCCCAGCCCCTACCCTAAGCACAAGGTAACAAAAGCCCACCACTAGAGGCATCTGAAGTCTGTGGTGCATTGAAAGTAACAATAGCAATAATAATACCTAAACCCAGCTCAATTTCTGACTAGGTAAGCCCAATTCTCCATGCTAATGCCTGACAGAAGAAAAAGCATATTCATTTCTAGACATAAATATTCACTCTGTACTATTCTACCTCTAATGCCTAGCATTCAATTAAAACTTACAAGACATGCCCAAAAAAAAGCAAAACAAAATATCCCACTGTCAAGAGAGAAAGCAGTCAACAGAACCAGATTCAGAATGAACCTGAGTTGGAACTCTCAAATGAGGAACTTAAAATAACTATGATTAATATGTTAAAGAGTCTAGCGGAAAGATGAACAATATGAATGAGCAGATGGAGGATTTTAGGAAAAATTAAACCTATGTGAAAAAAATCAAATGGAAATACTAGAAATAAAAATCATCACATCAGAAATGGAGAATTCCTCTGATCGTCTCTTCAGTATGTAAGACAAAGCTGAGGAAAGGTTCATCTGATGGTGATCAATAGATGGGACACAGCTGAGGAGAGACTCAGTGAACTTAAAGATAGGTGGGTAGAAACTGTCCAACTGAAATACAAGAAGAAAAAATACATAAATAAATAAAAACAGAGTATCTAAGAACTAAGGGACAATATCAAGTGGTCTAACATACATAGAACTGGAGCCTCAGAAAGGAAAAAAAAAAAGAAGAATAGAACTAAAAATAGAACTACCATATGACCTAGCATTTCCACTCCTGGGTATCCGAAAAAAACAAAAGCATCCCAATGTTCACAGCAGCAGTATTTACAATAGCCAAAATATACAGTCAACCTAAGTGTCCATCAACAGATCAATGAGTAAAGAAGATGTGATACACACACACACACACACACACACACACACACACACAAAACACACACAATGGAATACTACTCAGCCTTGAAAAAAGAATGAAAATTTGCCATTTGCAACAACATGCATGGATTTGGAGGGTATTATGCTTAGTGAAATAAGTCAGACAAAGAAAGACAAATATGGTATGATATCACTTACAGGTGGAATCTAAAAAATAAAACAGGGGCTTCCTTGGTGGCGCAGTTGTTAAGAATCCGCCTGCCAGTGCAGGGGACACGGGTTCAGGCCCTGGTCCAAGAAGATCCCACATGCTGCGGAGCAACTAAGCCCATGCGCCACAACTACGGAGCCTGTACTCTAGAGCCCACGAGCCACAACTACTGAAGCCCGTGCACCTAGAGCCTGTGCTCTGCAACAAGAGAAGCCACTACAATGAGAAGCCCAAGCACTGCAACGAAGAGTAGCCCCCACTCGCCGCAACTAGAGAAAGCCTGCGTGCAGCAACAAAGACCTGACCCAACACAGCCAAAAATAAATAAATTAAATAAATTAAAAAATAAATCAAACTAGTAACTATAACAACAACAACAAAAAGAACAGACTCACAGATACAGAGAACAAACTAGTAGTTACCAGTGGGGAGAGGAAAGGGGAAGGGGCAAGTTAGGAGTAGGGGAGTAAGAGGTAAAAACTACTATGTATAAAATAAATAAGCTGTAAGGATATTTTTGTATAGCCAATATTTTATAATAACTATAAATGGAGTATAACTTTTAAAAATTGTGAATCACTGCACTGTGCATCTGAAAAACTTATATAATATTGTACATCAACTATACTTAAGTTAAAAAAAACACGGGGGAGAGATAAACTGGGAGACTGGGATTGACATATACACACTACTATATATAAAATAGATAACTAATAAGAACCTACTGTATAGCACAGGGAACTCTTCTTAATACTCTGTAATAACCTATATGAGTAAAGAATCTAAAAGAAGAGTGGATATATGTATATGTATAACTGATTCACTTTGCTACACAGCAGAAACTAACACAACTTTTTTTTTTTTTTTTTTTTTTTTTTGCGGTACGTGGGCCTCTCACTACTGTGGCCTCTCCCGTTGCGGAGCACAGGCTCCGGACGCGCAGGCTCAGCAGCCATGGCTCACGGGCCCAGCTGCTCTGTGGCATGTGGGATCTTCCCGGACCAGGGCACGAACCCGTGTCCCCTGCAACGGCAGGCGGACTCTCAACCACTGCGCCACCAGGGAAGCCCTAATACAACATTTTAAATCAACTATACTCTAATAAATTTTTTAAAAAACCACACAGGAAGAATGGGGCATAAGAAATATCTGAAGTGATAACAGCCTAGAATTTCCCCCCAAATAATGAAAGACATCAAACCACAGATACAAGAATCTCAGTGAACCCTAAGTAGGATCAAACAAAAAGAAAGGGGAAAAAACACCTACACACATCATAGACTAGCTAACGAAAACCAAAGACAAAGAGAAAATCTTGAAAGTACCCAAGAAAAAAGAAACATCACATACAGAGGAACAAAGACAAGAATTACAGTAGACTTCTCATTGAAAATTGAAATAGTTTTTAAAAATCATAATTATGACAAAATATATATCACTGTCTCAAGAAACAGTTTTCAAATTCGAAGAGGTTCCGTAATTTCTATCATACTAACCATTACCTGCTCCTTTTACAAAATTCACTCTCTATGTAGTTTGTAGGCAGTTTAAGCCACTCATTTGGAGTCATAAAGTGCCTTGAATTAGAAATTCCTGGAAATCTGGAATGCAGTTTGGCCTTCTCAACCTCTTTAAATTCTTTCATTGTAAATATTCTGCCTGTAGGAAGATGAGCAACCTAAATTAGCATCCTTAAATGCAACTCCCATTGCTCTTGGGTTATGAAACCACGTAACAATTAGAAACTAAGTACCAGTCTCACACTGAAGAAGAATTCTTTTTCCATCGTCTTTGTCATATTGTGCCTTTTTCAAAGGGTCACGAAATGGTGGGATGGTAACCTACAAGAAAAACACTTCTTTGAGGACTGGGTTCCAGCTCTTTTTCAGTCTATTCTAAGCATCCATGCCAAGCTCTTATGCCAGAATAATCAAGATTACAGCATCTACAAACTAACAGCAATCTAATTATTATATATATTTAACACATTACAAAGAGATGGCAGCACTCCAATACATCTCCTAACAAGGCCCTTCAGCCAAAGAAGCATGGTTAGCTCTTGTTTTAATAGCCTTTTCAGATCACTGTGGATATTCTTTTTAGATATCAATACTATACCCAAACTCAACAAGTGGCAGCTTCTTAAAGGTCAGTTAGGATGTAGAATCTGAAACCATATCAATGAATTATTCAAACTCTGCTACATTAAAATCCATTGGTCCATCTTGGACTTGAACTCTGAATGAATCTTTTATCCATATCATGAATTGGTTGTTTAGAGAAAATTAGATCACTGAGTTATGTGAGGTCTTCCAAATGTTAATACATTTCATTATACAATAATCACATTCATTAATATCATCACCAATCTCATCCGTAAAGTCTTTGAGTATTGGAACACTGTCACACATCATGGTCAGTATTTCAAAAATTCAAATTTTTGTTTGAAAGTTCACATTTTATCACTGGCAACAAATATTGTCAGCTGTTTTTCTTGAAGTGACAGACTCACTTCATTAATTTTCCAGAAAATGTCTACCAAACACCCAAGACTTAATAAACATAGTCTGTAAGTCATTCTTTCAAGTAAAAATGATGTTCCATGAAAAAAAATCAGCCAGTTTAGCTCACAATTCAAACAATCATACTGTATTTCAGTATGCAGAAATGCTCTTTGCATACCTCCCATTTCATCACAGAATATTAAAAAGATGTGTAGAAAAGACCAAGACTTGGAGGGGAGGAATGAATTAGGAGTTTGGAATTAGCAGATACAAACTCCTACATAGAGTAAAACAGATAAACAACAAGGTCCTATTGTATAGCACAGAGAATTATATTCAATATCTTGTAATAAACTATAATGGAAAAGAATCTGAAAAACTAAAAAACCAAATCACCTTGCTGAACACTAGGAACTAACATTGTAAATCAACTATACTTCAATTAAAAAAGGGGGGAGTAAGACTTAATAAAATTAATAATTTTTTTACTGTTTGATCAAGGACATTAAGTGAAATTGAATTTTTTTTTTTTTTTTACTGTGAGTGCATGACGGTGAAGAATATGAGTACAGTACCAGTATAATTTGATAACACTGACTTAAGTAGCTCTAAGGTACTAGCAGTTTTACCCAACACTGCTTCTGTACCATCAGTGCAAATGTCAACACAATGAAAAAGGCAAATAAAATTTGGCACTATTATGAAAAGTTTTGGCCTAATGGACCGCCTAGAAGGGTTTTGGGGCTGTCAAAGGTCTATGTACCTCACTTTGAGAACTGCTGCTATAACCTCAAAGTGCTCAGCTTACCTCAAGAGGTCACCTATCAGCTTCATTTAGAGTGGCAACATGGTGAAAGAACAGAATGGAATTCTGGTATCCAAAAGATCTGGTTTCAGGCTTCCCTAGTGGTGTAGTGGTTGAGAATCCGCCTGCCAATGCAGGGGACACAGGTTCGAGCCCTGGTCCGGGAAGATCCCACATGCCGTGGAGCAACTAAGCCCATGTGCCACAACTACTGAGCCTGCGCTCTGGAGCCCGCGAACCACAACTACTGAAGCCCGCATGCCCAGAGCCCGTGCTTCGCGACAAGAGAAGCCACTGCAATGAGAAGCCCGCGCACCACGCTGAAGAGTAGCCCCTGCTGCAGCAAGAGAAAGCCCGCGCACAGCAACGAAGACCCAACACAGCCAAAAATTAAATAAATAAATAAATTTATTTTATAAAAAAGATCTGATTTCAAATCCCAATTCTAACCCTTGCCAGGTATGCTACTAGTTAGTATGTCTAAGGATCTAACTCTAAACTCTCAGTTTAACTCTGACCTATAAAAATAGGGACAATAGCACATACACACACCCTAATTTGGGGAAAAACTTAAAAGACCTGCTTTGCCCTGCAACTACCAGCAGTTTAAAATGTCTATGATTCAAGGTAGGTTTTTTGTTTTATTTTCTTTAATAATATCCACTATTAGCAAAAGTGTGGAAAAAATAGATTCTCGGGAGGAGGTACAAATTTATATAACCATTCTGGAGGACAATTTCGTGATATGAATTAAAATCATGCATAATTTTTAACCCAGCAATTCTACTTCTAGCAACTTACCCAACGGAAAAAATTAAGAAATAAATAGTTACAGGGATGTTCATCATAATGTCATTTATAACAACAATAGGTCAAAAACAATCTAGAGGTTCAAAAGGAGTATGTTAAAAAAAAAAAAAAAGATGGTATAGCAAGATAGTATATGCGTTTAGAAACATACCCGTACTCTGCTATTTACAGCTGTGTAACCTTGGACAAGTAACTTAACCTACCCGTGCCTCACTTGCCTTATTTGTAAATTAGCAGTGAATGCTGAAATAAAGTGAAAAGAAATCTTAACATTTGGTTAAGCTCTCAATGCAAGTTAGCTATTAATAACAGAATACCATGTATTGATTACAATTGTATATTTACATTTATTGACAAAGAAAGAAAGCAAATCATAAACTACTGAGAAAAAAAAGATTTTAAAACCTAATGTGTGGTATGATCCCATTCTTGTTAAATAAAAATGTGTACATATACCTACCCATAGAAAGAAGTCTTTTTTTTTTTAATTGAAGTATAGTTGGTTTATAATTAGAAAGAAGTCTTGAAGAATATACAGAAAAATGTTCATGAGTTCATTCTGGGTAATGGAATTGTGAGTGGTCTCTTATTCTTTATTTTAAAATTGATTTTCTCATTTATATATCATAAAAATATATTACTTTTGTAACAAATTTAAAAGTCTGAAATTTTTTAACATTATCTATCACCCAATTATTATACAATATTTTCAAATTTTACAGAGGTTTAATTTACTTTGGACTTTGGCTTTTTTGTTCCTTTCTAAGATATGGAGATGGGACATGATTCTTAAGATTTTACTGCATTCGCTGGAAATCACTAAAGGACTACTTATATATTAGGACTGCTCAAAAAAACAAACCACATAATACCAAAGTTAAAATTAGAAATCTACCTTCAGAAAATTCGGGTCCTCTTTGTTCATGTAAAAAGGATCATATTCTTTTGGATCATAATGCTCTATAAATGCATTTCCCTATAGGAAGGAAATAAAACCACACATAAGAACAAGCAGTCCATAATTAATTTTGAGCATAACAGGACTCAAGAGTCAAACACACAGTTCCACTCTTATGCTTTGAAATGGCATCGATGACAAATGCAAAAGGGAAGGGAAGACCAAATTGGAAATTAAATTTAATGTATTTAAGTAAGAAATATTATAGTGATAGAAGGAATCTACTTAAAATTTGCAAGATTTTAATAAAGGATGTTGGAACACTAAAAGATACAGGAATTTGTTTTTAGGTACTTAATATTCAAACATCTCAGATCTCTTAAAAATGCCAGGAGAACAGAAATATTTTATAGCTTTATAAATAATCAAGTTCCAGAATAAAAAACAAAAAATTCAAAAAAACATATATCTTGAACCTAGAGTCCAATTTTTTTTAATTGGTATATAAAATTAACAATTACATAGGAGAAAGAAAGAAAAATTATTCTAATGTACACATTTAAATTCAGACCTAACCCTTTCCCTCCATCCTTTCCACATGCCCTGGATTTAAGAATAGTATGTGCTATAACGGAGTACAGATTACACATATACAGAATTGGGAAGGGCAGGCTGTTTGGATGATTATAAATAAAGATAACTATAGCTTTTAAAGCAACTGAAAAAAGTAATAAATGATCTCTTAGTACCTTTTTATTTACGTATTTTAAAAAAGCATCTAATTCCTCTTGTCTCCTTTTTTTAATCTTCTTATGTGAAGCAACATTTTCTATAATTCTCTTCTGGAGAGGATCTGCCACATGGTCAACCCATCTTTTATATAATATCTCTTTTTTTCTTGCATTTAAGAAGTCATGATGCTTTAAATACTTACCTAGTTCCTAGTAAACAGTGATAGGAAAGACAAATATATTATCTTAAAGTTTTCTTGTTCCAAATTTTAAACTTAATTTATATTCATAAGAATAACCCACAAAATCATCCATTAATTAAATCATTTGGTTGGCTTCTGTGTGACACACACAATACGGGAAACAAAGAATACGTGAATAAATTAGACAACATGCCTGCTCTCCCTGGAAGACAGACAACAAAACAAATCTACAAAACAACAGGAGGAGGGACTATGTAGCAAGAGATATATGGGGTTCAAACAGATACTAGTATACCAGTGTTCACTGCATCATTACTCACAACAGCCAAAAGGTGGAAACAACTCCAGTGTTCATCAACAGATGAAGGTATAAACAAAATGTGGTATATACGTATAATGGAATATTATACAATCATAAAAAGGAGTGAAGTTCTGACACATGCTACAACATGGATGAACCTTAAAAGCAATATGCTAAGTGAAATATGACAGACACAAAAGGATAAATATTGTAGGATTCCACTTATATGAAATGTCTAGAATAGGCAAATTCAGAGACAGAAAATAAATTAGATGTTACCAGAGGTTTGCGGAAGGAGAGCTGGGAAGTTACTACTTAATGACTACAAAGTTTTGGTTGGGGTGATGAAAAAGGTTTAGAAATACATAGTGGTTATGGTTGCTCAACAGATAAATGTAATTAATGTCACTGAATTGTACACTCAAAAATGGTTAAAAAGCAAATTTTATGTTATATATATTTTACAATAGAAAAATTAAATTTTTTAAAAGATTTCCAAATTGGTAGACATTTGGGATGGGCCTTAAAGAACAGAGTTATCTAGGAAGAGAAGGAATGACACAGAATGAGGAAGAAGAATATTCTATGGAGGGAATTCCCTGGCGGTCCAGTCATTAGGACTCCACACCTTCACTGCCGAGGGGCCGAGTTCAATCCCTGGTCAGGGAACTAAGATCCCACAAGCCGCACAGCACAGCCAGAAAAAAAAATAAGAATACCCAGTGACTCCACAGAAGCCCCACTAACATGAAGGAACAAGTGAGTAGGAGGAAACTCTTATAAGGTATCTATAAAAGAGTCCTCACAAAGTACAGGAAGAAAGGAACTAAATTAAAGCAATCTCAGAGCTCTTTTAAGTTCAATCCTAAAGGCTAATGAGTGTTTTAATTGTTTTCTATATTTTCTAAAATTTTTTTTTTTTTTTGGCGGTACGCGGGCCTCTCACTGTTGTGGCCTCTCCCGTTGCGGAGCATAGCCTCCGGACACGCAGGCACAGTGGCCATGGCTCACGGGCCTAGCCGCTCCGCGGCATGTGGGATCCTCCCGGACCGGGGCACGAACCCGTGTCCCCTGCATCGGCAGGCGGACTCTCAACCACTGCGCCACCAGGGAAGCCCCCTAAAATTTTTATAATGACAATGTACTACATCTGAAATGGAAAAACAAAATTTAATTTTTGAGACACATTCTGCAGCCAATTCTTACCTTAATTATATAATTTTCTCTGTATAATATTGATTGAATAGCTGCATCAATATCTTCTTTAGCTAATGCCTAAAATGACAGAATGACATTTTGAAAATCAAATATTTGAAAATTAAATCATTAATACTACCTAGACTCATAATATTTTATGTGACATACATATCCCTGGAAAGTTCTCTATAAATCCAATTTTTCTACTTCAAATCATATCATCCGTACTTTTTAAAGAGGATTTGAATCTTTCTGCTCTCAGCTACAGTTCATTCTAGGGAAAAAATAACTCAGATCACAGACATTTTGAGTCCCAATATGGTCAAATGACTTCGCCCAGACACACATGGTAGGTAAAACCCATCTTTTTTCACATCCTATAAAGTGATACAATCAGGCCTCTATTTGAATTCATTTACTCTGAATGAATTCTATTTGAATTCATTTAGTCATTATAGCTATCAAATATTAATACTTTTTATGAACAAGCCACATTTTCAGTATTTTAAAGCAACACAATCTTCAGGAAATAGCTCATAAAATTAAATTTTTTCATTTTCATAACAAATTTTCCACAATTAAACATGTCAGAAAATGCAAGAGGTTGATTTCTAGCATACATGTGAATGTAATTAACATCACTGACTTACACACTTAAAAATAGTTAAAAAGAGTAAATTTTATGATATAATTTTTCCACAATGGAAAAAATGATTAATAATAAAAGAGTCCCAAAGTGGACATTTGGGATGGGCCTCTGAAATCCTCTCATAATTACACAAAAATAAAATATTCTCAAATTAACTGTCATTGGAATTGTCTTCATTTCCACTACCCTTGTTTTCTAGAATAGATGAGTAAAATCTCAAAATCTAAGAACTAGCCTTCCCCATTAACACACAAGGAAATTAAGGCTCAAGGGAGTTAAGCAACAACCAGAAGCCTAGAAAATCCTGCACTGAGCCCAGAATTCAAACTCAAATGTATCTAACTCCAAATTCATTTTCTTTGTTCTTTCTGCCTCACAGAGTTGCTATTCCTAGCAAATCTACTGCTGTCAAAACCAAGATGAGTACTGAAATATTAAAATCACCACCTGAAGACACTGGAGACTGACCCAGAGCAGGAAGAAACTAAAGGGTAGTCAACACTTGGAAAAAGAGAACAGCACTGGAAAAGTTTTCAGTTCTTTATGGACTTTTGTCTAACAGCAGGCCTCAGTCATAGCTAAACAAGGTAGCTCAAACGCAGACAGAAATACACAGTTTTACAGATTCAATAATTAGAAGACAGAGTTCAGGGCAACCATAGCAGCAGGAAAATGAAGAGGAGAAATACCTGAAAGGAGTAAACCATAGACAGAATGCCACAAATTCTGCAGACCAAATCCCTGGCAGACCCTTGAACTACATAAGCAAAAAGCAGACTCCGTGGAGCCCAGCTAAAGCTAAAAAAGGCTAAACAGTGATTTCACCTGCTGCCAACTGCAGGAGAGACAAAGTTCAGAGTTCGTGTTCAGCCAAGTTAACTGCCTGCTAAAACAAAAACTCAGTATTAATCAGAGGAACATAACAGAATCCAGACCCTTTACAATGTATCTCTCATAATGTCCAAAATCACTAGACAAATAGGAAAACGTGACCCTTACACAGAAAGACAATCAACTGGAGACCAACTCTGAGATGGCCCATATGTTGGAATTAGCAGACAAGGATTCTAGGTCAACTATTATAGCTATACAAGGATTCTAGGTCAACTATTATAGCTATGTTTAAGAAGTTATAGGAAAATATGCTCATAATGAATGAATAGAAAACCTCAGCAGAAAAATAGAGACTGAAAAATAACCAAGTGGAAAATACAGCTCTTAAATTTAAAAAACAAACAAACTTAAATGGGTTTTACAGCAGATTTAAGATGACATAAAAAGAGTCAGTGAACTTGAATTCAAATCATTAGAATTTATCCAATCTGGGAAACAGGAAGAAAAAAGACTGGAAAATGAATAGAGTTGTAGCAACTTATGAGACAATAGCAAAAGGTTCAACAAGTTGATAACTGGGGTCCTAGAAATGATAAATAAAAGAATGGAATAGAAGAAAGAAAGTTAGGAAGGAAGATAGAATAAGAGAGAACAGATTTATCCTCCTACCTTAAAAAAAAAAAAAGTCAAACAACAGTTCAAGACACTGGACATCAGGCTATGAAGGACAGTGGCCCCTGAGATACAGAACACAAGGTGAGCCTTAAAATAGCTCATTAGAGCCTGGAGAGAATTTCCAGACTGTGGCACAGAGAGGAGGAAATCAGGTGGAATCCACCTGTCTCCCTGAAATGAGCAGGGGAGCTGGGAGTCTGGGGAGGCCAGGGTAGCTACAGTTCATAGAGCACAGTACCAGAGGGAAGAAAGTCATACAGAGAAAGAGCTTTGGGGATCTGCAGAGAATTAGATCTGTAGAGGGTCCCCCGTGCATCTTCAGGTGAATGCTGAACACTATATGCATGTGGAGAAACTACCCAAAGAAACACTGGGCAAAGAAGTACCTGAAAGGATTAGGGGAACAATCCCTAGAGGTCACACAACCCCAGGAGTTATTCCTCTTAACATCAGCCAGGGTGACAAACTTTATGGTGCATAAAACAGTTGAGTACTTAGAGGGGTTTTACAAAATAAGTACTAAAGCAAAATTGGCCATACACTAAATGATACTACAGTTCTGTCTAACAAAGCTTGGTGGCAAGACATGAAAAAAATCAGACTATGCCCAAGTAACTTAACCACATACCAGAACAAAGCTCAGCATATTTATTGGAAATCAAAGATATCCAGCACTCAACAAGGAAAAATTCACATCTGTCATCCAATTAAAAACATCACCAGGCATACAGGTCATGGAAGAAACCTAAATGTCCATCAACAGACGAATGGATAAAGAAGTTGTGGTACATACATACAATGGAATATTACTCAGCCATAAAAAGGAACAAAATTGAGTCATTTGCTGAGACGTGGATGGACTTAGAGACTGCCATACAAAGTGAAGTAAGTCAGAAAAAGAAAAACAAATATCGTATCTTAACGCATGTATGTGGAACCTAGAAAAATGGTACAGATGAACCAGTTTGCAGGGCAGAGGTTGAGACACAGATGTAGATAACAAACGTATGGACACCAAGGGGGGAAAACCGTGGTGGGGTGGGGATGGTGGTGTGCTGAATTGGACGATTGGGATTGACATGTATACACTGATGTGTATAAAACTGATGACTAATAAGAACCTGCAATATAAAAAAACAAACAAAAAAAAACAACTAATACTAAACTTTCTTTGGGTTATTTGTATGGAAATATGTTTATATAAATGTTTCAGACATTACATGAAATTTCTAAAAATCTTATATGTTCTGGTACAATGTTATAAGTCATAATTCCAGTTACTACTTTAAAATGTATATCTCAGAAATTTAAAAAAAAAATCACCAGGCACATAAAGAAGCAGGAAAATTTGACTAATGAAAAGAATCAATCAAAACTACCCCAGAGGAGACTTCCCTTGTGTTCCAGTGGCTAAGACTCCATGCTCCCAATGCAGGGGGCCTAAGTTTGATCCCTGCTCAGGGAACTAGATCCCACATGCCGCAACTAAGAGTTCGCAGGCCGCAACTAAAGATCCCACATGCTGCAACTAAGGATCCCACACCCAGCAACGAAGACCTGGTGCAGCCAAATAAATATTTAAAAAAAAAACTACCCCAGAAATGACACAGATGATATAATTATTAGACCAAGACATTAAAATAGTTCATAAGTGCAGGAAGCTAGACGAAACAGCAGACGTTTTGAGACACGGAAGATTTTTTAAAAGGTCCCCTAAAAACTTAAGGGATAAAAACCCAATGTCTGAAATGAAAAATACAACAGACAGGATTATCAACAGACTGGGTATTACAGAAGAAATGATTAGTAAAGTTAAAATGATAATAGAAGCTGTCCAAAATGAAATGCAGGAAGGAAAAGTATGAAAAAGTTTAACATATAATCAGTGGGCTATGGGATAGCTTTAAGCAGGCGATTAAACATGTAATTTTATTTCCCAAAAGGAGAAGGGGTGGGGTAGAAAAAATATTTTAAGAAACGATGGCTGAAATTTTTCCAAATGTGTTGGGAACTATACGCTCACCGATACTAGAGGTTCAATGAACTCTAAGCAGTAGAGAAACTGAAACCTTCATACATTGCTGATGAGAATGTAAAATGGTACAGCCACTGTTGGAAACAGTAGGCAGCTCCTCAAAAAGTTAAACACAGAATTATCATATGACTTAGCAATTCCATTCCTAGGTTATATACCCAAGACAGCTGAAAACATATGTTCACACAAAAACTTGTATACAATCTTCACAGCAGCATTGTTCATAATAGTCAAAAACCAGAAAAAATCCAACTGCCCATCCACTGATGAATGGATAAATAAAATGTGGTATATCCATATACTGGAGTATCATTTGGCCATAAAAAAGAATGAAGTGCTGATACATGCTACAACATGGATGAACCATGAAAACAGTATGCTAAGTGGAAGAACTCAGACACAAAGGACCACATACTACATGATTCCATTTGTATACAATGTCCAGAATAGACAAATCTAAGAAAAAGTAGATTAGCAGTTGCCAGAGAACAAGGGAGAAGGGAATGGACAAGGACTGCTAAAGGGTATGAGTTTCCTTTTTGGGGTGATGAAAATGTTCTGGAATTAGAGAGGTGATGGTTATACAACCTTGTGGATATACTAAAAACCACTGAATTGTACACTTTAAGGTAGTGAATTTTAAATTAAAAAATGCACGGGCTTCCCTGGTGGCGCAGTGGTTGAGAGTCCACCTGCCAATGCAGGGGACACGGGTTCGTGCCCCAGTCCGGGAGGATTCCACATGCCACGGAGCGGCTGGGCCCGTGGGCCATGGCTGCTGAGCCTGCGCGTCCAGAGCCTGTGCTCCGCAATGGGAGAGGCCACAACAGTGAGAGGCCCGAGTACCGCAAAAAACAACAACAACAACAACAAAAAAAACACACAATGAGGGACTTCCCTGATAGTCCAGTGGTAAAGAATCCGCCTTACAATGCAGGGGACGCGGGTTCGATCCCTAGTCGGGGAACTGGGATCCCACATGCCATAGGGCAACTAAGCTCGCGTGCCACAACTACTGAGCTTGCACACCTCAACTAGAGAGCCTGTGTGCCGCAAACTACAGAGCCCACGCACCCTGGAGCCTGCATGCCGCAACTAGAGAAGAGAAAACTTGCACGCCACAACTAGAGAGAAGCCCGCGCACCACCACAAAGATCCCACATGCCTCAACAAAGATCCCACGAGCTGCAACTAGGACCCGACGCAGCCAAAAAATTTTTAATTTTTTTAAAACACCACACAATGAAATGTGACTCTACATCTTTTGAAATGTGACTCTACATCTTTTACAATGTCTCAAAAGACTACACCTACACACACACACACACACACACACATACACACAGACTGTACCAAATGTTGGCTAGGATGTGAAACACTGGAACTCCCATACACTGCTAGTGGAAATATAAAATAATATAACTTTGGGCTTCCCTGGTGGCGCAGTGGTTGAGAGTCCGCCTGCCGATGCAGGGGACACGGGTTCGTGCCCCGGTCCAGGAAGATCCCACATGCCACAGAGCGGCTGGGTCCGTAAGCCATGACCGCTGAGCCTGCGTGTCCGGAGCCTGTGCTCCGCAACAGGAGAGGCCACAACAGTGAGAGGCCCGCGCACCAGAAAAATAAATAAATAAATAAATAATATAATTTTGGAAAACAGTTGGCAGTTTCATAAAATATTAAATTCATTTACCATATGACCTAGGCATTCTACAACTAGATGTTTACCCAACAGTAATGAAAATATATATCCATATAAAGACATGTACATGAATGTTCCTAACAGCTTTATTTATAAGAGCCAAAAACTGTAAACAACCCAAACGTCCAATGACAGAATAGACAAACTGGGGTATATAGCATTCAGCAAAAAAAAAAAAAAAAAAAAGGAACTAAGTACTGAAACATGAAACAACATGGATGAACTGCAAATTATACTGAGTGAAAGAAGCCTGACAAAAATAATACATAAGATTATATTTGTATAAAAAAATTTAAATGTAAAATAAACTATAGTGAGATTGGTTCAAGATCCGGAGTAGAAGGACGTGCTCTCACTCCCTCCTGAGAGAGCACCGGAATCACAACTAACTGCTAAACAATCATCAACAGGAAGACACTGCAACTCACCAAAAAAGATACCCCACATCCAAAGACAAAGGAGAAGCCACAATGAGATGGTAGGAGGGGTGCAATCACAATAAAATCAAATCCCATATCTCCTGGGTGGGTGACTCACAAACTGGAGAACACTTATACCACAAGAGTCCACCCACTGGAGTGAAGGTTCTGAGCCCCACATCAGGCTTCCCAACCTGGGGATCCGGCAACAGAAGGAGGAATTCGTAAAGACTCAGACGTTGAAGGCTAGCGGGATTTGACTGCAGGACTTTGACAGGATTGAGGGAACAGAAACTCCACTCTTGGAGGGCACACACAAAGTAGTGTGCACATAGGGACCCAGGGGAACGAGCAGTGACCCCATAGAAGACTGAACTAGAACTACCTGCTAGTGTTGGAGGGTCTCCTGCAGAGGCGGGGGTGGCTGTGTCTCACCATGAGGACAAGGACACTGGCAGCAGAAGTTCTGGGAAGTACTCCTTGGCGTGAGCCCTCCCAGAGTCCACCATTAGCCCCACCAAAGAGCCCAGGTAGGCTCCAGTGTTGGGTTGCCTCAGGCCAAACAACCAATAGGGAGGGAACCCAGCCCCACCCATCAGCAGTCAAGTGGATTAAAGTTTTACTGAGCTCTGCCCACCAGAGCAACAGCCAGCTCTACCCACCACCAGTCCCTCCCATCAGGAAACTTGCACAAGCCTCTCAGATACCCTCATCCACCAGAGGGCAGACAGCAGAAGCAAGAAGAACTACAATCCTGCAGCCTGTGGAACAAAAACCATATTCACAGAAAGACAGACAAGATGAAAAGGCAAAGGGCTATGTACCAGATGAAGGAACAAGACAAAACTCCAGAAAAATAACTAAATGAAGTGGAGATAGGCAATCTTCCAGAAAAAGAATTCAGAATAATGATAGTGAAGATGATCCAGGACCTCGGAAACAGAATGGAGGCAAAGATCGAGAAGATGCAAGAAATGTTTAACAAAGACCTAGAAGAATTAAAGAACAAACAGAGATGAAAAATACAATAACTGAAATGAAAAATGCATTAGAAGGAATCAATACCAGAATAACTGAGGCAGAAGAACGGATAAGTGACCTGGAAGACACAATGGTGGAATTCACTGCTGCAGAACAGAATAAAGAAAAAAGAATGAAAAGAAATGAGGCCAGCCTAAGTGACCTCTGGGACAACATTAAACGCAACAACATTCACATTATAGGGGTCCCAGAAGGAGAAGAGAGAGAGAAAGGACCTGAGAAAACATCTGAAGAGATTATAGTCGAAAACTTCCCAAACATGGGGAAGGAAATTGCCACCCAAGTCCAGGAAGCGTAGAGAGTCCCATACAGGATAAACCCAAGGAGAAACACACCGAGACACATAGCAATCAAATTGGCAAAAATTAAAGACAAAGAAAAATTATTGAAAGCAGCAAGGGATAAATGACAAATAACATACAAGGGAACTCCCATAAGGTTAACAGCTGATTTCTCAGCAGAAACTCTACAAGCCAGAAGGGAGTGGCATGATATACTTAGTGATGAAAGGGAAGAACCTACAACCAAGATTACTCTACCCAGCAAGGATCTCATTTAGATTCCATGGAGAAATCAAAAGCTTTACAGACAAGCAAAAGTTAACAGGATTCAGCACCACCAAACCAGCTCTACAACAAATGCTAAAGGCACTTCTCTAAGTGGAAAACACAAGAGAAGAAAAGAACCTACAAAAACAAACCCAAAACAATTAACAAAATGGTAATAGGAACATACATATCAACAATTACCTTAAATGTGAATGAATTAAATGTTCCAACCAAAAGACACAGGCTTGCTGAATGGATACAAAAACAAGACCCATATATATGCTGTCTACAAGAGACCCACTTCAGACCTAGGGACACATACAGACTGAAAGTGAGGGGATGGAAAAAGATATTCCATGCAAATGGAAATCAAAAGAATGCTGGAGTAGCAATAGTTGTATCAGATAAAATAGACTTTAAAATAAAGAATGTTACAAGAGACAAGGAAGGACACTACACAATGATCAAGGGATCAATCCGAGAAGAAGATATAACAATTATAAATATATATGCACCCAACATAGGAGCACCTCAATATATAAGGCAACTGCTAACAGCTATAAAAGAGGAAATCGACAGTAACACAATAACAGTGGGGGACTTTAAAACCTCACTTACACCAATGGACAGATCATCCAAACAGAAAATTAATAATAGGCCAGATAGATTTAATTGATATTTATAGGACATTCCATCCAAACACAGCAGATTACACTTTCTTCTCAAGTGCACACAGAACATTCTCTAGGATAGATCACATCTTGGGTCACAAATCAAGCCTTAGTAAATTTAAGAAAATTGAAATCATATCAAGCATCTTTTCTGACGACAACGCTATGAGATTAGAAATCAATTACAGGGAAAAAAACACAAACACAGGGAGGCTAAACAATACGTTACTAAATAACCAATAGATCACTGAAGAAATTAAAGGGGAAATCAAAAAATACCTAGAGACAAATGACAATGAAAACACAACGATCCAAAACCTATGGGATGCAGCAAAAGCAGTTCTAAGAGGGAAGTTTATAGCAATACAATCCTACCTCAAGAAACAACAAACATCTCAAATAAACCATCTAACCTTACACCTAAAGGAACTAGAGAAAGAAAAACAAATCCCAAGTTAGTAGAAGGAAAGAAATAATAAAGATCAGAGCTGAAATAAATGAAATAGAAACAAAACAATACCAAAGATCCATAAAACTAAAAGCTGGTTCTTTGAGAAGATAAACAAAATTGATAAACCATTAGCCAGACTCATCAAGAAAAAGAGGGAGAGGGGTTCCCTGGTGGCACAGTGGTTGAGAGTCCACCTGCCGATGCAGGTGACACGGTTCGTGCCCCGGTCTGGGAAGATCCCACATGCCACGGAGCGGCTAGGCCCGTGAGCCATGGCCGCTGAGCCTGCACGTCCGGAGCCTGTGCTCTGCAACGGGAGAGGCCACAACAGTGAGAGGCCCGTGTACCGCAAAAAAAAAAAAAAAAAAGAAAAAGAGGGAGAGGACTCAAATCAATAAAATTAGAAATGAAAAAGGAGAAGTTACAACAGACACCGCAGAAATATAAACCATCCTAAGAGACTACTACAAGCAACTCTATGCCAATAAAATGGACAACCTGGAAAAAATGGACAAATTCTTAGAAAGGTATATCCTTCCAAGACGGAACCAGGAAGAAATAGAAAATATGAACAGACCAATCAGAAGTAATGAAATTGAAACCGTGATTAAAAATCTTCCAACAGGGCTTCCCTGGTGGCGCAGTGGTTGAGGGTCTGCCTGCCAACGCAGGGGACACAGGTTCGTGCCCCGGTCCGGGAGGATCCCACGTGCCGCGGATCGGCTGGGCCCGTGAGCCATGGCCGCTGAGCCTGCGCCTCTGGAGCCTGTGCTCCGCAACGGGAGAGGCCACGGCAGTGAGAGGCCCGTGTACCGCAAAAAAAAAAAAAAATCTTCCAACAAACGAAAAGTCCAGGACCAGATGGCTTCACAGGTGAATTCTATCAAACATTTAGAGAAGAGCTAACACCCATCCTTCTCAAACTCTTCCAAAAAACTGCAAAGAAACACTCCCAAACTCATTCTATGAGGCCACCATCACCCTGATACCAAAACCAGACAAAAATACCACAAAAAAAAAAATTACAGACCAGTATCATTCATGAATATAGATGCAAAAACCCTCAACAAAATATTAGCAAACAGAATTCAACAACACATTAAAAGGATCATACACCATGATCAAGTGGGATTTATCCCAGGGATCCAAGGATTCTTCAATATACGTGAATCAATCAATGTGATACACCATATTAACAAATTGAAGAAAAAAAACCATATGATCATCTCAATAGATGCAGAAAAAGCTTTTGACAAAATTCAACACCTATTTATAATAAAAAACTCTCCAGAAAGTGGGCACAGAGGGAAACTACCTCAACATAATAAAGGCCATATATGACAAACCCACAGCAAACATCATTCTCAATGGTGAAAAACTGAAAGCATTTCCTCTAAGATCAGGACCAAGACAAGGATGTCCACTCTCATCACTATTATTCAACATAGTCTTGGAAGTCCTAGCCACAGCAATCAGAGAAGAAAAAGAAATAAAAGGAATACAAATTGGAAAAGAGGAAGTAAAACTGTCACTGTTTGCAGATGACATGATACTATATATAGAGAATCCTAAAGATGCCACCAGAAAACTACTAGAGCTAATCAACACCATGTGGTAAAGTTGCAGGATACACAATTAATGCACAGAAATCTCCTGCATTCCTATACACTAATGATGAAAAATCTGAAAGAGAAATTAAGGAAACACTCCCATTTACCATTGCAACAAAAAGAATAAAACACCGAAAAATAAACCTACCTAGGGAGACAAAAGACCTGTATGCAGAAAACTGTAAGACACTGATGAAAGAAATTAAAGATGATACAAACAGATGGAGCGATATACCATGTTCTTGGACTGGAAGAATCAATGTTGTGAAAATGACTATACTACCCAAAGCAATCTACAGATTCAATGCAATCCTTATCAAATTACCAATGGCATTTTTTACAGAACTAGAATAAAAAAATCTTAAAATTTGTATGGAGACACAAAAGACCCCGAATAGCCAAAGTGGTCTTGAGGGAAAAAAACGGAGCTGACTTCAGACTATACTACAAAGCTACACTAATCAAGACACTATGGTACTGGCACAAAAACAGAAATACAGATCAATGCAACAGGATAGAAAGCCCAGAGATAAACCCACACACCTATGGTCAAATAATCTATGACAAAGGAGGCAAGGATATACAATGGAGAAAAGACAGTCTCTTCAATAAGTGGTGCTGGAAAACTGGGCAGCTACATGTAAAAGAATGAAATTAGAACACTCTGTAACACCATACACAAAAATAAACTCAAAATGGATTAGAGACCTAAATATAAAACCAGACACTATAAAACTCTTAGAGGAAAACATAGGAAGAACACTCTTTGACATAAATCACAGCAAGATCTTTTTTGATCCAGCTCCTAGAATAATGGAAATAAAAACAAGAATAAACAAATGGGACCTAATGAAACTTAAAAGCTTTTGCACAGCAAAGGAAGATGAAAAGACAACACTCAGAATGCGAGAAAATATTTGCAAACAAATCAACGGACAAAGGATTAATCTCCAAAATACCTAAACAGCTCATGCAGCTCAATATTAAGAAAACAAACAACCCAGGGCTTCCCTGGTGGCGCAGTGGTTGAGAGTCCGCCTGCTGATGCAGGGGACACAGGTTTGTGCCCCGCTCCTGGAGGATCCCACATGCCGCGGAGCAGCTAGGCTCGTGAGCCATGGCCGCTGAGCCTGCGCATCCGGAGCCTGTGCTCCGCAACGGGAGAGGCCACAACAGTGAGAGGCCTGCGTACAGCCAAAAAAAAAAAAAACAAACAACACAATCCAAAAATGGGCAGAAGACCTAAATAGACATTTCTCTAAAGAAGACATACAGATGGCCAAGAAGCACATGAAAAGCTGCTCAACCTAATTATTAGAAATGCAAATCAAAACTACAATGAGGTATCACCTCACACCAGTCAGAATGGGCATCATCAGAAGATCTACAAACAACAAACGCTGGGGAGGGCGTGGAGAAAAGGGAACCCTCTTGCACTGTTGGTGGGAATGTAAATTGATAAAGCCACTATGGAGAACAGTATGGAGGTTCCTTAAAAAACTAAAAATAGAATTACCACATGACCCACCAATCCCACTACTGGGTATATACCCAAAGAAAACCATAATTCATAAAGACACATGCACCCCAATGGTCACTGCAGCACTATTTACAATAGCCAGGACATGGAAGCAACCTAAATGCCCAGAGACAGACGAATGGATAAAGAAGATGTGGTACATATATACAATGGAATATTACTCAGCCATAAAAAGGAACAAAATTGAGTCATTTGTAGAGACGTGGATGGATCTAGAGACTGTCATACAGAGTGAAGTAAGTCAGAAAGAGACAAACAAATATTGTATATTAACACATATATGTGGAACCTAGAAAAATGGTACAGATGAACCAGTTTGCAGGGCAGAAATAGAGACACAGATGTAGAGAACAAACGTATGAACACCAAGGGGGGGAAAGTGTTGGGGGTGGTAGTTGTGGGATGAATTGGGAGATTGGGATTGACATGTATATGCTAATATGTATAAAATGGATAATTAATAACCTGCTGTATAAAAAAATTCAAAAAAATTTTTTAAAAATAAAAATAAAATTTAAGAAAAATAAACTATAGTGATAGAAAGCAGGCAGGGAGGGGGCACTCACAAAGGGACAGAATGAAGAAACTTTGGCGGTACTGAATATGTTCACTGTCTCAACTGTGGTGATGGTTTCATGTGTGAATACATAGCTAGGAATTTATCAAACTGTACATGCAGTTTCAATACATGCAGTTTATTGTATATCAAGTATACCTTAATAAAAATGTGTAGAAAAAAAGAATCTAAAAAAACAAAACCACAACATATATAAATTTGGGTGATGCAGTTAAAGCAGTGCTTCAGGAGAAACTTCATAACTCTGTTATACTAGAAAAGGTATATAACCCATGTTAAACTAGAAAATGGAGAGCAAAGTAAACACAAGGTTAATAGAAAGAAAGGGATAATAAAGAATAGAATAGAAAACACAGAGAATAATATATTTAGCACAGGCCACTTGTCAGTGCAACCACCCAAGTATAAACTTCAGAATGCCACTACTACTGTACCTCCATGAAGGAACGTGGCTGGGGCTCCAGCCATTCGTTTGAGCTCTTGAGCCTGGTAAGTCTGTCAGTTATCACATCATTGTCTGAACTTTTCATTGTGTTCACAAATAACAGAGCCCCTAGAAAAACTAAAAAATCAGCTTACTTAGTAACGAGAATTCAGATTCATTCTCTTCTATTTGATTAATAATCACTATTCGTGGCCGTGAACGGACATGGAACGGATTCTGAACTTTAGACACCCACACTTTCCCTAAGGAGAGGGGCCTTCACCCAGGATTCTGCTGGTGTCTTCCGAGCCAGCCTCCTTTAAGCAGGGGAGCTCTCTCCAGACCCACCCGCCGTCCCCTCGAATCCCAGGCTTCCCACAACGTGGCCCAATGGAGCCGGTGTGGCAATTCTCAGCCTGGCCTCTAGGAGTCGCATCTGCAGTTTTCGGAGTGGGCAGAGTTGCAGCCTTCTGGCTCCTGAAGCACACCCAGGATGGGCTTCTCAGAGAAGGAAGGAAGGGCTTTTGAACACAATTAGCTTGTCTTCAAGCTCTGAGAGTCCCAAACCGCCACCCCCAGCCCCGTCCAGCCCGTGCCTGAGGGAGAAGCACCCACGACCCCGCCCCTTCCCTCCTACCCCGCTGGCAAGGTGCGAGTGGCCTCCGCCCGGCCTGGAGGAAAAGCTGCAGGCCGCTACAGGTACCTCAGCTCCCCTCCCTCGACTAGCAGGGCCTTCGGTTCTCTGGCACCACGACAGGGCCGGGCCCGACAGCCCACAGCGCCTGAGTCGTCGGCTGCGGCGGGAGAGTGAGCCCATCCCACCTGAGGTCCAGTCAGCTCGAGCCCGTCGCCTCGGTAGATTAAGAACGTTTCGCGTCCACAGATTCGGTCGAAGCACCCCGCGACCCCTCCGCCGCGGCGGACAAGTAGTCCGCGCGCCGCCGAGGCGGCCGGTGGACTCTGAATTCCGCGGGACCGCCCGGTCCGGAGACTCGGCCGCTGCGTCCCTGAGCCCCGCGCAAATGCGCTACCGCAGACCAGCCTGGCTGAGAAGAAACCAGAAAAATCGTAGCTCCGGCGCCCAACGGCTGGTCGTGGTTTGCGGTCGGAGCCGTAGCGCTTCTCGGTGACGGGCAGCTGCCGCAGCCAATAGCTGGGCTCGTCGCCCTCTCGCCCCGCCTCCCTCCGCGTCCGTTGACCGCCGCATGCGCTTCAAGCCAGCCTTTGGTTGAGTGTTGGGCTCCTTCCCGACAGCAAGGGGGCTTTTCCTGGTCAGGCCCGCCGCGATCCCGCAAATCCTCTGCCCCTCCTGTGCGTCTCCGCAGCCAACCAGACTGGACATTAACACACCCTCCCTCGCCCTCAGTAACCCCGCTCCAGGGAAGCCCCGTGGGCCAAATCGCTGCGAAGGGAGTGGCGGTCTAGGGGCTCCTTGGAATGACGAGTGTTTGTGGAGTTTGTCCCGATGAGGAGGGCCCAAGAAGACTTGGGAACCTGTGCGGAAAATGTCGCTTTAGGTTCCTTAAGGTGTTTTTAGTCCCCTGGGGTATTGATCAGTGTCCATAGTTGGTGCTGATGTTGGTCAGTGGGAAAGGAACGTGAGGACTCATGACCAGTATATCTCATTTAGTCTTGTTTACTTCAGTAGTTCTCCATTTCGTCAGGTTTTTAATTTTTTTAGTTTTAATCCTAGGTGATTCTGATGCAAACCATTGACACAGATAGAAAATTACGAGCTGTGATTTTCCAAACTCATAACCCTCTCTGTGAACTGATTTTCTATGATTCTGTTTTCCTCTTGAGTATTGGTGGGCACTGGATGATGGAACTCCATTTTCACCCTTCATCTTTTCAAAGTGCACATGCTGATATTAAAGCTGTCCAGGGTGTCTTAGGGACATTTGTATTCACAGGGCTTTTAAAAGCTAGCCAGAGCAGATGGTTTCAACTGCAGTTCCCTTTTTCAGGGCTGAGGGAGCATGAGCCATTTGCAGAACTTACTGTTAGATACACTCCTGGGAACAAAGCATGTAGACAGTGCAGCCCTCATCAAACTCCAGGGGCAGAGCCTATGTGTAGCATCACCTGGATTTAGTGTAAGAAAAAAACAGGTTTGGGCGTAAGAGTTTAAATCTTTTTCTGTAAAGGCCATAGACAATACACAAAAGAATGGGAGTGACTATGTTCCAATAAAACTTTATGAACACTGAAATTTGAACTTCATGTAATTTTTACATATCACAAAATATTATTATTTTGATTGTTTTTTCAACTACTTAAAAATGTAAAAACCATTCTTCATTTGCAGGCCTACAAAAACTGGTAGTGGTACAAATTTGGCCAGTCCACCATAGGTTGCCAACTTCTAGTCTATTTAACCTCTGCAGGTAATGCCCAGTGATGTCCGAACACTTGTGGATGGATTTGCCAAGAACCCTTTGAAAACTAGAAGAGAAGGATTGTATTTCAAGGAGAAGGACTACAAATGTGTCCGGGCAGATGACTATTCTCTTTATGCTAAGAGTGTGAGTGTTCAAGATTTGAAGACAACTTTGTAAAAACCTTAAGAAAAGAATTTGACTCCAATTTTCAGTGCCTCTCCTGATACTATCTTTAAAACAGACTAAGCCTGTTACTGCAATGGCAATGTTTGAGATAGCAGTCTAGTGCCAGGAAGGCACATGTAAAAGAAAGTACTAACAGAGAGCCTAGTTTTGAGAAATGTTCATTCCAGAATTTATCAACTGAACCTTGCCTGAACTGTCTCTCTCCACTGCAATATTCCTCATACTCTACATTCTCCTTCTTTAAAAAACAAAGTGATATTACTCTTGTGCTTAAAACGTCTGTTGGTTCACTGTTGCCTGTAAGGAATTAAGGGGATGACAGTCATATTTCTGTATGCCCTATATGATGGGTTAGGCACACTTCACCCACATTATAAAATAAGTAGCCTCATTTACAGATGAGGAAACTGAGGCTTAACCAGGTTAAATAACTCTTCCATAGTCATACAGCAGAAAATGGAGGTGCTGGGATTCAAGCCCAGAGCTATCTAATTCCAAAATGTACTTCCTTTCCGTGACATCTGTTGTTCTCACTGGGATAGGGGTATATTACAATCAATTCAGGAGCTTTTTTCAGAATACACACGCTGTTATTACAACAGTCTAAAACTTTTTGACAACTAAATTAGTGAAAAAGAGTGGAGAGTCCAAAAACAAACATAATGAATATGGAAGTCAGGAAATGGTGAAAAATGTGGCTGGCGCTTAACTTCTTGTCCTGTAACTAGAACCAAGAGGGCATTCTGTTTTATTTTTATCCAGGAAAATACTGGTGTGGTTGTTGTGAAGACCCATCTGTATCTTCTGGTGGCAACTTACACTGAGGGCATGTATCCTAGTGTCTGTGTGGAAGCCACAGAGAAATTGGGTAAGTTTGCTCCCAGTGCCTGTCTTTGTTCCCTGTGGTAGTCACGTCTTCTGACTGCAAGTAACCCAATCAAACCAGCTAGGGTAGAAAGGAGGAATTTATTGGAAGGGTACCAGGGTTACTTATATAACCGGTGAAAGGACAGAGTGCAGCTGAGCCACAAGGAAAATGGATTCCAGGGACTGGAACACTGCTAGCACTCTACTCTAGTCTCTCCTCCTAAGAGGGTCAGCTTTGTTCCATCCCATTGCAGACTGCCTCCTTTCCTGGTGGTGTCATGGTCAAGCCTTGCATCCTATCTCTTAATTTCTTTTAGAACCCTGATCTGACAAGTCTTAGATCATATAATTTACCTTTATATCAGTCAGCTGGGGTTAGGAGGTGGGAAAGGCAGGGTTAAAAAGCAGAGATGTAGTTGCTGGGGGCCATCCTCTATAAAAGGATTTTCTACAGAAAAATAAATTACTGTGAGCCAGGCTTATTGGTGTCTGCTGCATTCCCCTTCCATGTCTCTACATTTTAAAATAAAGATCTAATGTAGAACTAACTGGGAAATTATATCTATGAGAGTTGAGCTTAATAAATGATAAATTGTATCTGTGTTTAGATTTTTTAATCTAAATTTAAATTTCTTTTTTTTAGCAGTTTTAGTAGTCACTTTTTAAAAAAATATTTATTTATTTGGCTGTGCCAGGTCTTAGTTGCAGCAGGCAGGCTCCTTAGTTGTGGCATGCAAACTCTTAGTTGCAGAATGCATGTGGGATCTAGTTCCCTGACCAGGGATCGAACCCAGGCCCCCTGCATTGGGAGCGCAGAGTCTTATCCACTGTGCCACCAGGGAAGTCACCTAAATTTAAATTTCTAAAAAAAAGTTTTTGTTGGAGTTGCTTGAACACTCCTTTGAGATAGTAGAATCCTCCATCTACTTCTGCTAGTGAGGAAAGCAGCCAACCTTTCATTCTTTCAACGAATTCTCAGTGACGACCTACATGTATGTGCACGGCACTATCCTAATAAACTAGGAAATCAAAGCTGGTTAAGATAGTCTCTGCTTTCCATGCCTCTATACGATACTGCTGCCCTATCTGCCTGAAATATCTTCCCTTCTGTCCCTGCCCTTTCACATCCAGTTGGCAAATTCCTAATTATCATTGAAAACCCAAATCAGATCTTGGGCTTCTCTCTACCGTGCTATGTATTTTATGCATACCTTTATTATTACTGACATTAGAGTCCTTTGTTTACCTTGATTGTGAGCCCCTAGAAGGCAAAAATTTCATCTTAATCCAGTCCCTAAAACAGTGTCTAATGATGAGTAGGAAATTAATGCATGTTTGATGAACAAATAAATGAATGACCTCTGCCTAGCAGAATCTGGGAGGGCTCCAGACAGCGGAATCTTTTTTTCTTTTTTGATTAATTTTTATTGGAGTATAGTTGCTTTACAATGTTTTGTTGGTTTCTACTGTACAGCAAACTGAATCATCTATATGTAGACATATATCCCCTCTTTTTTGGATTTCCTTCCCATTTAGGTCACCACAGAGCATTAAGTAGAGTTCCCTGTGCCATACAGTAGGTTCTCATTAGTTATCTATTTTATACATAGTATCAATAGTGTATATATGTCAATCCCAATCTCCCAGTTCCTCCCACCCCCTCCTTCCCCTCTTCGTACCCATAGTTTGTTCTCTACATCTGTGTCTCTATTTCTGCTTTGCAAATAAGATCATCTACACCATTTTTCAGACAGCTGAATCTTAAAGGATTAATTGAGAAATTAACTACCATCACAGAAACTACACACACACAAAATGTATATAAGTACAGACCTTCACAGTTGTCATAAATAGTTCCCTGGCATGGATTGTCATAAACCATGCTACACGGCTGGCAGTGAGGTATTCTAGGAGCAAATAGGACTGAGCGTAGGCAAGACACAACTTAGGAAGCACCTAACAGGAGGGGTGATCTCCAGCATGGGAGGAACAGGCAATTACAACCACCGAGGATCTTTCCTGAGCAGGTGTCAGGATTTAAGGGAGGTTCAGTTTCAGTAGGGTAGGGCAGGAGCAGGAGGACAGAACGGAGACTTGTATATCTGGGCTAATTATCGAATTAAAGCTATCCAGAAAAGGAAGCCAGGAAAATGAGCAATTAGGCTCTAAAGAGGCCAGACGCTATCCTATCAGCTGTGGCCCGGGGCTAATTCCCCAGGTATCCTGTGGAGAAGACCAGAGAAGTTGCCTGACCACTGTAATGTAGATTCTGTGGCTGGCACTGAAGAGTGCTTAGGGCCACAAGAGACTCCAAAGAATGCGTGTTATTTAGAAGGACAGGGCTGACATCATTCCACTAAGATCTCACTACTCTGGGAAGGGATCGGCTATCCTGGAAGTGATTGAATGCTCATGAGGGATGGATGAGGCTGATATCCACTCAGGAGCCAGTTACTTATCTCTTGTCTCAATTTTTTTTTTTTTTGGCTGCGCCCACATCACTTGCGGGTTTCGCAACCAGGGATTAAACCTGGGCCACCGCAGTGAAAGCGCTGAGTCCTAATCACTGGACCTCCAGGGAATTCCCTCATGTCTCATTACTTCTATTTCCTTGACTTGTTTTTCTTTTAATTATATTTTTCTCTTTCAAAAATTATGCATGACAATTATAGAAAATTTGGGAAATAAAGAACTATTACAATTTTTTATTATGAAAGATTCTAGGAGCATTGTGTGTGTGTGTGTATATATATACAAACATATATCTCCCCTAATAGACAATGAACTCCTTGAAGTCAGGGATTGGGTCTTAACTATCCAGTCATCCTCATATCTCCAAGTACTTAGCACAGTGCCTAGCACATGGTAGTTACGAACATTTATGGAATAAATGAATGAATCATATTGTGATAATGTACTGTTCATAAGTAATAACCATATTCTGTTTTCTTTCAGGAGAATATCTAAGAAGAAAAGGAAATTAAGTCATCAGAGGACTATGAAAGACAGCTTTTATGATTTTAGAAGAAAACTATAGATCCTAAAGAAAAAGTAATGCCTTATATTGTGGTTGAAAAATACTAGGCAGAAGATACTGAAAAGGAAGAATGAGTTAAGGAAGCAATTTTTCTTATTTCAAGAGATCCTCTTCTTTAATTGGAATTACTTAGTCCACTTTATTTGTTCCTTTTTTTTTTTTGGTGTTGGTCATTGGCATGAATGTGAGGCATTTCACAGGGCATATGATAGTTTCACAGGGCATATCTGTTGGGAGACTCCTCCATGAGTCTCTGTATTCCCACACATCTTGCTGGGTATGCCAAGAATACAAGGTCCTAACCACTCTTCATGCAGACCATTTCAGGGTTATGTTGCAGGAAGCAACCTTGAAAAATGAAGTGATGTCTCCCTTCAGAACCAAGGGCAAGCTTGCTTACTGCTTGCTCTGAAAGAGGTAGATTCCCTGAATTCAGTGTTCCTGTCCTAGAGTGCAGCTCACTGCATGTGTGGCATCTGTCTGGTCCACATCACCCCTGTGGGACCTGGGGAAAAGGGGAACCAATGTAAGGACCACCCAACAACAGGCCACTCGTCAAGGTATCCAAGGGACACTCCGCACTCCCCACCATCTGCAGGCATCTGATTTTGTTGAGCACTGGAAAGGTCTTCCCAAAAAATCAACTCAAAAAGATTTCTGACTCCACCTCCCTCACTTCCTCCTAGTCCACACAACTTAGTGGGGTCAATGAATACAGCCTTCCCCAGAAAGGGTTCATCTCCTCTTGGTCACCTCCTGGGTGATGATCAGAACGATGAGGGTAGAGAGTATATATAACCTATTTTGAAAATTCAGCATTCTACCCTGATTATTCCTGGCCATGGTGCATCTTTCTTTCTCCTAATAGCAACCCCAGGCCAGTCTGTTTGCACAGCCTCCAAGTGTCCCTAGGGAGGGAATACCATAGGCCACTGGCATTTCTTGACATTATCATGCAGTTTTCTGAATTCCAAAAGCATGCTATCTGAGGCAAAGTGTCTTTCGTTAATGTTTATAAAATTCTCCCACGTTCAGGTTTTGTATAACAGCCTTTCAAGGAGCTTACCTCCAATACAATTCCTTTTCTGAGCTTGGGTGCCAAGAACTACAGATTTGTTCTGGGTGGTCAAGCTGACCACTAGTCTGTTCATTCATTTATCTGTTCAGCTGCTTGATTCTTTTCTGAGTTAGAGGTAAAAGTACATTTAAAATTTACTTATTTAGCATTCGTTGAGTAGCCTACTGTGTGCTAGGTACTGTTGATACAAAAGTAAATAATATATACACCCCACCGCAGATAGGATTACAATTTAGTGAAGAAAATTTATAAATGAGTCACATTACCATGTGATAAATGCTGTAACAAATAGAAAAAAAGAACTGTAAAGCACAAAGCCTAAAGCAATCAACTGTGCATTCAGGAGCCTGAAAATGCATTTGAAGTGAATCTGGAAGAATAAGTAAGTACAGAAGAGAGCAAAAAGCATTCCAGGTTTAAGGAATAGCGTATGCAAGTTCCTGTTGTGTGAAAAGAATGGGGAGAGGTTCAGTGTGGCTGGAAAATAGTATGTATGAGAGAATGATAAATGAAACTGGGAAGATGGATGGGGCCAAAGGAGAAAAGGCTACTTTCTTCAGGGTAACTCAAAGGACATCAAGCAGTGCTGCGGTATAAACAGTACTTTTTGAAACTTTTATAATTTTGATTGCAAAAGTAATATACACTCATAAAAACACTTGAGAAAATAAGTTACTCATAATTTCACATTAAATGAAAACAACTGTTGATAGTTTTTGTTATTTTCTTCCAGTCTTTTTTCAGTGCACATAATATATACATTTTTTTTTATAAATCTATAGTTTTATTGAGACAAAAACTGACAGTGTTGGTATGAAGTTTAACATTTAAACAAAAGTTTTCACAGAAACCTAACACATGCCTAAAAAGATTTTACAACAGAGTTCTAGATGCAGGTCTAAATGATGTCAAGAACTGATGGATCTCATGATTCAAGACAGCATTTTGGGTTTTAGTTAATTCTTAGGATTAAAAAAATCTGTTTTGTTTTAAAGTGAACCACTGCCCCAGTATGAAAATTTAATCACCTGAGACCAGGGCTTCAGAAATCATTCAACTCTTGAAGTGACTCAGTGAACTTGTGCTGTCAGTGACTGAACCCTCCCACCAATGGTTTCAAAGTTCAAAAAACAGAGGCTCCAAGAGTTTTCCACCCTAAGAGCACCGGCCCTTGTCTTTGCCTACTCTCCCATCTCCTATACCACCCTCTGCCCTTCCCCAAATACTTCAGCCAGTGGCTTGGAGAGAGAAGCTGATATTTATAACTTCAAAATTGGAAAAGAAAGGGTCTTCTTGTCAATTTCAAGAATTAGCACCTCTAAGACAGAATGATCCGCCTGTGTATACACTCCAATAAGACATTTCCTCCTCAACCAGTTTCCATCCCCCAAAATGGCAGCTTTGGTAACTTCTTAACTGGGAAGTTAAGAAGTTACCAAAGCTTAATGCTTTTTGGGAACAGCATTAAGCTCAGGCAGGGAACACCTTGGCTTCTAAGTTTCAGGCATTCACAGCTTTTAAACAGTCTCTCACAGACCTCATTTAGGTTGCCAATGACATTTTTTGAAAGGATGAAATATTCTGGACACAGAACCAAATCATCATTAGTTGTTCTTTCCTTTGTTTCACCATTTTCCAACAGGCCCCAAATTTTAACAAAAATGACTCTAACCCATCCCCCTTCTTTCCCACCCCAAATAATACACCAGAAATAGCCAAAAACTACATACATGCTACGCTGTAAAAATGCAGAGTTAACACTATTGGGAAGAAGGTTGTGGGTTGTGGAGATGCTCTTTGAAGATCTACAGTATCTTTTGCTCTCCCACATCCCATTCTGCAAGTTTTGTCCTTCATAGAAGGCCCTTTGCTTTTCTCAGCAAAGTTCAGAATGGGTTGTCTTGAAACACTGACCCTCCTTCCCCTCCACTGGGATGGGTGCGCAAACTATACAGCATGTAGCAGCTTTAAAGCACTTGGGCTGCTGTAGGGCACAGACACTATACTGGCTCTTCAAAGGACATCTTCTCAAGCCCCCCCTACGGTGTCAAGACAAGTAGAACTCCTTCTTTCCCCACTTGAAACCCACAGTCAGATGCGACAGGGGCTGGTACTCAGGAGAGTTAATTCTTGTCGTCTTTTTTGTCATCATCCTCCGAGGGGTAGGAATGCCACGTCAGCCTTTCCTCATAGGAGGATACGACAACCTGTGGGCACTTGACATTGGCTTCCGTGGCAGGGACCAGGTGAGCCTCATCAGAGTTTTTCCATTTCATCAGGAGCATGAGTTCTCCACTGGAGTCTGTAGCTCCAATAATCCGCTCCGATCCAAACCCCCGGCAAAGCCTCGTGGCTTTTCTGACTCTTCTTTCTTCTTCTTTGTTTCGCTCGCCTCCCCCTTATCTTCCGAATCAGAATCAGCTTTGCGCTTGCCTCCCTCTGATTTATGTCTCGTGTGCTGTTTTCTGTGACTGCAGGAACTCGGCAATGAGGTCGGGGCAATCCAGGTTTTCTTCTGGCTCCCAAGTGTCGTCCTCATCTGAGAACCCCTTCCACTTTAGGAGGTACCCCACTTTGCCCTTTACCACTCGACGGTCGAGAACTTTTTCCACCACATATTCTTATTCCTCTTCTTCTAGCACCTCCTCCACTTTCTTCTTGTTTTATTTTTTCCCCATAGTGCCCACCAGCTTTCTGGTATAAAGGGTGACGCTGCTCAGAGCAGCGCCCACGAGCCCGAGAGGAATCGGTGCCGTGCTACTGGCGCGTCTTGTCAGGCCGGGCAGGGGAGTGGCGACCATAATATATACATTATAACCTAACCTAAATCATGAACACAGATGGTTGACAACCCACCCTGTTCATATAGCATAATGTTATAAAATCTTGTATTTCATTTAAAATTGCTTAGAAAATTTTAATTGCTTAGAAAATATTTTAATCATTGCATATCACATGGTATTCCTCTTTGTTAGATATTTATGTTATATCCACTTTTTCACTTTGTAAATAACGCTGCCGTTTACAACTTTTACATAATTCTTTGTGTCTCTGATTATTTCCTTAGGTCTGGAAGTGGAGTTTCAGGGTCAGAGTATGAGCAACTTTACAGCTCTCTGTAGTTTTGTTGTTGTTGTTTTGTTTTGTTAACAGAGAAGTTTTACACCATGGTTAATAAGAGGCAGGGTTTTTTGTGGGGGTAGGTGGGCGGGGAGGGAGTTATATGTAATTCAGCTGTTAACTCATCAGTTTCCTATGCTTGTGGGATTGGGTCTGAGGCAATCTTACCAAGTGCCTCAGTAAATGAGAAAGAGAGGAAATGCAGTCAATTGAACTGGCTGAGTCAGAGACCAGAGAGGCAGGTTACTATTTGAATCCAGACAGTGCTAAATCATGGTGACATTGGACAGTTGCTCCTGTATGATACAGAGATACTCATGAGGTTTGCAGGACAAGCCAGGAAACATTTGGGGACTTCTAGATACAACTCCAAAGGAGTCCAGGCATGCCAAGGCCCAGAGCTAAACAGAAGGCTGGGCTATCAATGCTTCAGGCTAAAGTCACACTATATTATCAAAACAGAGTGGACTAGAGCAGAGATATGCAAAGAATAGCACTCAGACCCACAAGACTAGAACATCTGAACATGCTGATGTGTGTAGAAGGGAGATATAACCATAAAAAGTGGAAGCTGGTCAGCCAGGGAAGCCTAGAAAAGGAGTCATGGGAGCAAAGGCTGGTTGGGCCATTCCAGGTGGAAGGATCTTTGAGCAAACAATTCAAGTTGTCTGGTATTTTCTAGCAGCAACTTTCTGACAGCAACTGGGCGTCCTAGAATTCAATCCCATTTTGAACTAACTACCTGGGGTTAGTGCAGATCCTACAGGTTAAGGGGCTCAGCCCTGTAAGACTGCCTTCACCTCAGAAGCCAGCCACAACTCCCAGGTCCTCAGGTTACCCACACTTCTGACTTGGCTACAAATTTGGGGGTTCCCTTGACCACCCGCCCTTCAGGTTTGATAATTTCCTAGAATGACTTAAAGAACTTAAGTGCCATACTTATGATTACAGGTTTATTATAAAGGATACAACTCAGGAGCAGTCAAATGTAAGAAATACTTAGGGCATGGTACCGGAGGTGGGAATGGGCTCAGAGCTTCCATGCTCTGGTGCACTACTCTCTCAGTACATCATTGTGTTTACCAACTAGGTAGCTCTCCAAACCTCATTGTTCCAGGGTTTTTACATGGTGGTTTCATTAGTGGGCATGAATAATTAAGTCAGTGGCCACCTGATTGAACTTAGTCTCCAGTCCCTCTCCCCTCCCCAGAGATCAGGGGTTGAGGCTGAAAATTTCAACCCTCTAATCTAATTGACTAGTGACTAGCCCCCATTCTAAAGATATCCAGCCCCTCATTAGCATGAATAACAAAAGACACTCCTATCATTCACAAAATTCCAAGAGTTTCAGGAACTCTGTGCCAAGAACCAGGGACAAAGGCTAAAATATATTTTATTATATCACTTCTGATCTTAATGGCAAGGTTGTACCAGGTATAGAGGTGGATATATCTTGCTGTCTTAGCCAGATTAAGTATTTAACATTCAATTCATCTCAATCATCCCACCTTGTCCAGAATCTTCACTCACCATTTGGCTTTCCATGTAGATCTACCTATAGATTTTGGGGTCAGACCTCTTGCCAATGATTTCTCCTTTTAAATTAGCACATTGACATCTGAATGTTATAACTTAGTTATGTGGACTGTACACCTACTCTCCACATGCTGACAAGCTGGGGTTTTGAGCCTACAAGGCAGAAGGTCTGACCCTGGATCACAGTGATCTCTAAAGTACTGAAGGCCATCATGAAGCCTCTTGGCTACTTACCAGCATTTCCCAGATGCACACACACTGCACTGTTGGGTGCCTAGTGGGAGCCCTTTTCATAAACCTCATCAAGGCAAATGCCTCATTGTCTGGAACCCTCCTATGTAAGGCGGTCCAGTTGCTTCCTACAGTTCTCACTACAAAGTTCCAGTTGGGCTTAGCTACTCAGGGAGACCCACAAAAGGGATCCTTTGATGGTAGCTACACAGTACCTGTGGAAGTGCCCAGGGAGCAGGTGATCTTCTGAAACAGCGGTCTCCAAATCAGGGAAATGTGTCCTGGTAGTTCACAAAGACTTTAAATGGCACATACAGGCATGAATGGACTTAAGGGGTTCATTTTTCCCAGATCTTTAACTTCCATATGTACTTTCCTAAAATTTATCTGTTGTGATTGAGCAGTAATGCCAGTTCTTCTCCTGCATCTCCCATCTCCAACCGCCTTTCTCCCAGTATACAAAAGAAAGGCCTACTCTCATCCAGTCCCAATCTTACTGTGATGCTTGGCTTGGAGGGTAAAAACTGCAGGGTGCCAAAGGAAAGGAAAATTCTCAATGTTTTTAAATTTAATGACCTCTTCCGTCCTCCAGTGTCAAAAATACATCATATGTGAAGAAGAGTCCCAAGAGAATATTGCAAAAAGAGCATCACTGAGAAATAGTGAAAATCTTTGTATCATAATTCATCTAGGAGAGAAAGACTACTTGTCTTTATGTTTCTTAAAATTCAGAAGCAAGACAGTTATCATAAGGACATGAATTAATATGATTACTTGAGGGACTTCCCTGGTGGTCCAGTGGTTAAGACTTTGCCTTCTAATGTGGGGGGGTGCAGGTTCAATCCCTGGTTGAGGAGCTAAGATCCCACACGCCTTGTGGCCAAAAAAACAAAAAAAGATTACTTGAAAAATGAGAAATTTTTCTGATAGAAAGTAATTTGACTTGGCTGATTAGTTTAAAACAATGATGGCTGGCTTTGCCAATAAGAATGTCACAGCTGTTTTTCATAAATGGGTTAAGTCTACAACTCCAAAATATTAATAAAAAGGTATTTAGTTTTTAAATTAATTTTTACTGGAGTATAGTGATTTACAATGTTGTGTTAGTTTCTGCTGTACAGCAAAGTGAGTCAGTTATACATATACAGTTATCCACTCTTTTTTAGATTCTGTTCCCATATAGGTCATTACAGAGTACTAAGTAGAGTTCCCTGTGCTATACAATAGGTTCTTATTAGTTATCTATTTTATATATAGTAGTGTGTATATGTCAATCACAATCTCCCAGCTTACCCCTCCCCTCCCCTAATAAAAATATATTTAAAGCACATGATAAGGTAAAAGAATTTGGTCCAAAAACTGTCTTAGCAAAAGTTTACTGGAATTAACACTTTTACTTTCCATATCTTCCTGAGTATATCAATTTAAACAAGGTGCCTCGGGGCTTCCCTGGTGGTGCAGTGGTTAAGAATCCGCCTGCCAATGCAGGGGACACAGGTTCGAGCCCTGGTCTGGGAAGATCCCACATGCCACGGAGCAACAAAGCCCAGGGGCCACAACTACTGAAGCCTGTGCGCCTAGAGTCCGTGCTCCACAACAAGAGAAGCCAACGCAATGAGAAGCCCACCCACGGCAACAAAGAGTGGACCTGCTCGCTGCAACTACAGAAAGCCTGCACACAGCAACGAAGACACAACGCAGCCAAAAATAAATAAATAAAATAAATAAATAAAAATAAACAAAGTGCCTCTAAGTGAAAAAGTAGCAGAAATAATTAATAATCATTTGATAAATCTTTGCAAAGATTTGTTGGCATAATCCCAGAAGCTGAGAACCGGAATGACACTTATGACTGGGTAACTAATCCTTTACAGGTTGAGTGGTTTCCAAATCTTTGCTTTCAACAAAATTGAAGGAATACCTAATTAATTTGCCAGCTAATAGATCACTGAAAATAGTTTTTGATGATAGATCATTATATGGTTTTTATCATATAACTCAGAGGTATTCAAATAATTGGCTGACATTCCTATAATGAAATTTCTTTCCCATCTAATTTATGCAAATTAGGTTTCTCAGAGCTTGTCCATAAAAAGGAAAAACAGAAAGAAATTAACGTTGAGCCCAGTCTCATTCTAGCAATAATTAATATTCATCCACAGATATAATAATTATTTAGAAAAATTCAGCTTCACTAACGGTCCAATAAAATTTTACTTTTTATGTTCAATAATTACTAACATTTAAAATAATACTTTTATTTTTGGCCGCACCATGTGGCTTATGGGATTTTAGTTCCCCAACCAGGGATTGAACCCAGGCCCTTGGCAGTGAGAGCACAGAGTCCTAACCACTGGACTGCCAGGAAATTCCCCTGAAATAATACTTTAAATAACATAAAAATAATGTTTTGATCAGCTGTGCACTAATAATACTGTAATGATAATTAAATCCAGAAGAAATTTAACACTTATAGCCCTATGGTCACAGTAAATAAAATATATGTCGGATTACATATATTTTGTTGCAGATAAGAATGATCAATAAAGCATAAAATATAGCAGATGTAATTCTTATGTAGAATGAAAATGTAAATATTGGAATAAAAATAAAATTTTAAAACTTCTGTTTAAAGAACTTGTTTGGGTACTTTTTAGTGGATGATTATAGTATCAAATTGCTCTGAAATCTTAATTCCACTTGACACATTTAAAAGCCTGATATAAGAGTTTTAAATTCAATATTTATGACCAGAAATCATAACTTTTGCACTACTTAAATTTAAGATGAAATATTTTAGATCTCAACTTAAAAATGTGAGAGGGGACACATAGTTTTTGAAAAGGCTTTTTGTCTATTTGCAAATAAAAAAGTGTGAAAACCACTGCCTGGAGTAAGAAATGTCTTGAGCCCTGAGCGATATGGATGCCCTAGGCCCATAGGCCCAGGAAGATGGCAGGGGCAGTAACCAAACAGGCAACTCCACCAAGCGGACTCCAAGCCTTTTCCTCTCCTAGAGCCTTCCCGAATCCCTGCTCCTGGGATTCGCCCTGCCAACCTAAGGATGGAGTATCCATGGAGAGAGGGGAGGAAGAGCCCAGAGAAAGTCATGCAGGGACAGAAGCTGGCACAGTACCCAGAGCTGAACTGCCCCAGCTTCTCCAGGGAAAGGTCAGCCCTTAGGCTGTTCCAGAACCATGAGTCACCACTGAGCTGCTGGGCTGCCCTAGCTTGGGCTTGGTTACCACAGAAACTGCTGTGTTAAGGTGACTCAGCAGAACTGCGCAGAACCCTTCAGAGGACATCTGGGAGAGATTATAGCCCCACCCCCATTTACCTTTCAGGATAAGCAGCAGCAGCTGTACCCTCACATCAGTTGGGTTTCTGGGACACATGCTTCCACCTCATTCCTACACAGAAGATCTTTCTTGTTCTGCTAAAACATGAACCTTTGGGGAGTCCCTTTGGAGGCCAGAGATGTAGAGGACTGTGGAATACTGCCACTGCAACCAGTTCATCTGAAAATTACCATCCAATCCCAAAATTTATATTTTGACAAAAAGGGGTTGGAGCAGGGGATGTTTTGTTTTAAGAAAATCAACATTGGGACTTGCCTGGTGGTGCAGGGGTTAAGAATCCACCTGCCAATGCAGGGGACACGGGTTCAATCCCTGGTCAGGGAAGATCCCACATGCCACGGAGCAACAAAGCCCATGCGCCACAACTACTGAGCCTGCCCTCTAGAGCCCGCAAATCACAACTACTGAGCCTGAGAGCCACAACTACTGATCCCGTGTGCCACAACAAGAGAAAGCCCACACGCAGCAATGAAGACCCAACGCAGCCAAAAATAAAATAAATAAATAAATATATACATATAAAATACATTAAAAAAAAAAGAAAATCATGGGCTTCCCTGGTGGCGCAGTGGTTGACAGTCCGCCTGCCGATGCAGGGGACACGGGTTCGTGCCCTGGTCCAGGAGGATCCCACGTGCCGCGGAGCGGCTAGGCCCATGAGCCATGGCCGCTGAGCCTGCGCGTCCGGAGCCTGTGCTCCGCAACGGGAGAGGCCACAACAGTGAGAGGCCCGCGTACCGCAAAAAAACACCAAAAAACTTTTCTGGGGTTTGCAGCAGAGCTCTGTGCTGACCCTTTGGGAGGATAGTGCACTCAGAGATGGAGAAAGTCTGTGTAGCACCAAGGGAAACCTCATAAACTCCCCTACAACTTCGTAGCAATACCTCCTTCTCTCCTGTGAGGCCCAGCTATTTCTACAGTGTCCTTCCTTCTCTCCATTTGTTGCCCTTTTTCCTCCTCTTTCAATGGAAGCCTTTAGGTGAGAGTGTTGCTGAGAAAGCCTAACTCAGGAGTCCTGAGTTCAAGCGGCTGCTCTGCATTGACTAGCTCTGAGGTCCTAGAAGGCATTTAGCTCTGAATCTCAGTTTCTCCATCTGGACCTCATAACCTGCCTGCCTTTTTAGGGTGCTGTGAGCCTCCAGTGAGCACAGCCACATCCATGACTTGTGACCTGTCCCCCAGCCTTCTTCATCCTCCATCCACAGTCTGTACTGCCTCTTCTCTGCCCACTGCAGGGCTAGCACAGGACTGGACAAAAGATGGTCACCCCTTCTTCCAAAGGTAGGTTATCTACCCTTTAGGGCAGCAGCCAGAAAGGAAAGCTGTGGTCCTTCCACCCTGTCATCTGATGCTTACTGCTGACCCCAACTCAGGCCTCAAACTGCCCTCACCCTCAACTCTGAGCCCCTCACTGATGCCGCGACACACCCTGACCTCTAATCCCAGTGCCGACCAGGACCTGTCTCCCATGGGGACAACTATGGACAGTTTTTATGACCAATGTGAGACAGAACTAAGGTTCTCAGCCTGATTAACTCCGAAACAGAGCTGAAGACACACATATCAAACCAACTTCTTGACATTTTCCACTCAAATGTCTCAAAGGTACTTCCTTTTTTTTGGCCGTGCTGCCCAGCTTGCGGGATCTTAGTTCTCCAACCAGGGATGGAACCTGGGCCTCAGCAGTGAAAGCGCTGGGTCCCAACCACTGGACCGCCAGGAAATTCCCTAACTTCTACTTTAATATGTTCAAAATTTAACACATAATCATCACCCAACATCTGCTCCTCTCCCAGGGCTTCCTATCTCTGAGAATAGTGCTTCCATCCATCCAGTGCAGAATCCAGAAATCTCGGGGTCGTGCTTGATACCATTTTTATAACTCCATATCTGAAAGGTCACTAAGTAGTCAATTTTATTTTCTAAATACCGTTCACTTTTCCCTTTCTCTCTGTTGTGCTGCCATCTCCCCTAGTCCAAGCCACCATCACCTTTCACCTGGGCTACTGCAATACTTTCTAAAAGACTTCTCTACACTCACTCATCTTTTCTAACCCACACACTATGCTGCAATAAAAGTGAGCTCTTCAAATACAGATTTAATCATGTCACAGCCCTGCTTACACTTCAGTAGTCTTCCATTCCTTATAGAGTAATAATAAAAAGCTTACAGGGCCAACAAGTCTGCATAGACTGACCCATGCCTATCTCTGCAGCCTCATCTCCCACCCTGCTCCTCCTCCAGCCACAGGGCCTTCAAACATATCTCCTCTATCTCAGATCTCTCTACCACCATCAAAATATCCATCAGGAGGGGACCTGTTGAATAAACTTTTGTATAGTCACACAATGGATGTAGCTATAAAAAGGAACATAAACTGCTATAGAGTAATCTCCAAAATATGTTGTTCAGCAGAAAAAAGCAAAATACAGAACAATATATTTGGTACGCTACATTTTTATCTTAGAAAAGGAAAATATGTGAACATATCTATACATATTTGCTTATTGTTTAAAAATAGAATAATAAAACAAGGGACTTCCCTGGTGGTCCAGTGGCTAGGGCTCCACGCTCCCAGTGAAGGGGGCCTGGGTTCAATCCCTGGTCAGGGAGCTGGATGCCACATGCCACAACTAAGAATCCACACACCACAACGAGGATCCCACGTGCCACAGCTAGGACCCCAAATGCCAAAACTAGGACCCAGTGCAGCCAAATAAATAAATAAATATTAAAAAAGAAAAAAAGAATAAAACAAAAACTAAGGTAAACCAATGTTTACCTTAGGGAGTAGGAGGAAACAGGGTGGAAGGGACAGGTATAGAAGCTAGATTTCTCTGAATGTACCCTGTTTTGAAGATTTAATTTGGATACCATGTAAATGTTTTACATAATTTCAAGACAAACTTAAAAATGTAAAAAAAAAAAGAATCTCTAAAATTCAAAATTAAAGAAATAACCTTAATTGTGTTTCCAGTTGATAGGTTAGCCACACAGAAAGGAATCATTTCAAGTGATGCTAAATTAAAAACAATAATTTGAGTGGTATGTCCTTATTTGGGGATATATCCCAGGAACAAAAAGAACAGCAATGACAAGCCTCTTAGATAGCCTCATCCACCAGAGGGCAGACAGCAGAAGCAAGAACTACAATCCTGCAGCCTGTGGAACAAAAACCACATTCACAGAAAGATGGGCAAGATGAAAAGGCAGAAGGCTATGTACCAGATGAAGGAGCAAGATAAAACCCCAGAAAAACAACTAAATGAAGTGGAGATAGGCAACCTTCCAGAAAAAGAGTTCAGAATAATGACAGTGAAGATGATCCAGGACCTCGGAAAAAGAATGGATGCAAGAAACGTTTAACAAAGACCTAGAAGAATTAAAGAACAAACAGAGATGAACAATACAATAACTGAAATGAAAAATACACTAGAAGGAATCAATACCAGAATAACTGAGGCAGAAGAACGGATAAGTGACCTGGAAGACAGAATGGTGGAATTCACTGCTGCTGAACAGAATAAAAAAAAAGAATGAAAAGAAGTGAAGACAGCCTAAGAGACCTCTGGGACAACATTAAACGCAACAACATTCGCATTATAGGGGTCCCAGAAGGAGAAGAGAGAGAGGAAGGACCAGAGAAAACATTTGAAGGGACTATAGTCGAAAACTTCCCAAACATGGGAAAGGAAGTAGCCACCCAAGTCCAGGAAGCACAGAGTCCCATACAGGATAAACCCAAGGAGAAACACACCGAGACACATAGTAATCAAATTGGCAAAAATTAAAGACAAAGAAAAATTATTGAAAGCAGCAAGGGATAAATGACAAATAACATACAAGGGAACTCCCATAAGGTTAACAGCTGATTTCTCAGCAGAAACTCTACAAGCCAGAAGGGAGTGGCATGATATACTTAAAGTGATGAAAGGGAAGAACCTACAGCCAAGATTACTCTACCTGGCAAGGATCTCATTCAGATTTGATGGAGAAATCAAAAGCTTTACAGACAAGCAAAAGCTAAGAGAATTCAGCACCACCAAACCAGCTCTACAACAAATGCTAAAGGCACTTCTCTAAATGGCAAACACAAGAAAAGAAAAGGACCTACAAAAACAAACCCAAAACAATTAAGAAAATGGTAACAGGAACATACATATTGATAATTACCTTAAACATGAATGGATTAAATGTTCCAACCAAAAGACACAGGCTTGCTGAATGGATACAAAAACAAGACCCATATATATGCTGTCTACAAGAGACCCACTTCAGATCTAGGGACACATACAGACTGAAAGTGACTGGATGGAAAAAGATATTCCATGCAAATGGAAATCAAAAGAAAGCTGGAGTAGCAATCCTCATAGCAGATAAAATAGACTTTAAAATAAAGAATGTTACAAGAGACAAGGAAGGACACTACATAGTGATCAAGGGATCAATCCAAGAAGATATAACAATTATAAATATATATGCACCCAAAATAGGAGCACCTCAATACATAAGGCAACTGTTAACAGCTATAAAAGAGGAAATCGACAGTAACACAATAATAGTGGAGGACTTTAACACCTCACTTACACCAATGGACAGATCATCCAAAATGAAAATAAATACAGAAAAAAAAAGAACAGCAATGAAATTTAAAACTGTTTTCAGTGATCATGTTACTATTAATAATAATTGTATTCTGAAACAATTATATGAATATAGCATAGATTAAATCAAATAAACAAGTATAGTAAGATCATTAGAAGCCATGATTTTCAGGAAAAATATATATAAACTCAAAGGAGTTACATTAAAACCCTATAATCCTAAATCTGACTTGGAAATATCAGTTGAAACTCTTCATGTTTCTTTTAAAAAAATAGCTATTTCCTAGCTCTGTCCACTAAGAAGGACTAGAAACAAGAGCCATAGCTATTAGGCATCCCTTGTGTACAGATTGTGGTCTCTAAATGTCATTTTCCAATAATAGGAACCAGGCTCCTTTGAGAAATGACTGAATCCAGATTTGAGCAGGAAATGTACAAGATGAGCCTGAAACATCTTGCCATACCAAAAAGCAAGGCCCCACTGGCCAAAAATGAGACAAGTTGAGCCTCAAAAAGAATGATAACTGTAATGGGTTGAAACTCCTCAGCTATGCTGAAGTCCATGATTTATAATGTTACTTTTTAAATAAAAATCATAAGTCATCTTTGGAAGATGCCAGGAAATCAAATCATTATTTTGAAGCTTGGTAAATACCATTTATCTTTTTTTTTTTTTTGGTACAAGCTATGGCTCACAGTAACCAAATATTAGTTACTGAAAGAAAGGAAAGCCCTAATGAAATAATCTAGGCCCTTGCTACTCCAAGTGTGATCCATGGACTATCAGCACTGGCTTCACCTGAAAGCATGTTAGAAATGCAGAGTTTCATGCCCCAATTCAGACCTACTGAATCAGAATACATAGTTTAACAAGATCCCCAGGTGATACCTATGCACAATAAAGCTGGAGAAAACTGATCTACAGAATGATCATCAATGGCTACTGAGCGATCAGGTGAAAAACCTAATGGGGGGAACTTCATAATGAAGTGAGCCACCTGGCAATACCTAAATGCAGGATGTCTTACAACACGAAATGAGACTCAACCAGACATTATGTCTCTCCTGATGTGACACAATAAGACTGCCCAGGGGTTAACTGATGAAGTTGAATGACGGGCATACAGAGGTTCATTATATTATTCTCTATACTTTTATATGCTTTTCCCACTTTCCTATTTATTTATTCTTAATTGTGGTAAATAATACATAAAATTTACCATCTTAACCATTTTTAGTGTACAGTTCAGTGGCATTAAGTACATTCACATTTTTGAGCAAACATCACCTGCATACATTACCAGAACTCTTTTCATCTTGCAAAACTGAAACACTATATCCATTGAACACTAACTCCCCATTTCCCTCTTCCTCCAGCCCCTGGCAACCACCATTCTACTTTTTGTCTCTATGAATTTGACAACTCTAGGTACTTCATATAAGTGGACATATAAGTATCCTTTTGTGACCGGTTATTTCATTTAGCATAATGTCTTCAAAGTTGAACCATGTTGGGACTTCCCTGGTGATCCAGTGGGTAAGCCTCCACACTCCCAATGCAGGGGCGCAGGTTCAATCCCTGGTTGGGGAACTAGATCCTGCATGTGTGCCGCAACTAAGAGTCTGCATGCCACTACTAAGAGTCCACATGCTGCAACTAAAGACCCCATGTGCTGCAACTAAGACCCGGTGCAGCCTAAATAAATAAATAAATATTTTTTTTAAAACCTGAGACTTAAAAAAAAGGTTTAACCATCTTGTACTATGTGTCAAAATGTTCTTCCTTTTTAATGCTGAATAATATTCCATTGAACGTATGTACCACATTTTGTTTATTCATTCATCATTGATGAACACTTGGATTGTTTCCAGTTTTTGGCTATTCTGAATAATGCTGCTACAAACATTGGTATACAAATAGCTATTTGAGTCCCTACTTTCAATTATTTGGGGTATATACCCAGAGGAGGAATTGCTGGATCATAGGGTAATTCTATTTTAAATATTTTGAGGAACTGTGATACTGTCTTCTATAATAGCTGCACCATTTTATATTCCCACCAGCAGAGCACAGGAGTTCCCCACATCCTTGCCAACACTTGTTATTTTCTGGTTTTTGATAATTGCCATCCTAATGAGTGTGAAGTGGTATCTCATTGCAGTTTTGATTTGCATTTCTCTAATGATTAGTGATGTTGACCATCTTCCCATGTACTTATTGGCCATTTGTATATCTATCTTCTTTGGAGAAATGTCTATTCAAGTACTTTGCCCATTTTTCAATTGGGTTGTCTTGGGTTTTTTTTGCTGTTGAGATGTAGGAGTTCTATATATGTTTTGGGTGTTAACCCCTTATCAGATGTATCATTTGCAGATATTTTCTCCCATTCCATGGGCTGCCTTTTAATTCTGTAGATGTGTTCTTTAATGCACAAAGTTTTAATATTGATGTAGTCCTGTTTACCTATTTTTTCTTTTGTTGCCTGTGCCTTTGTTTCATATCCAAGAAATCATTGCCAAATTGAAAGTCATGAGCTTTTCCTTTATGTTTCCTTCTAAGAGTTTTATAATTCTAGCTCTTACATTCGGTCTTTGATCCATTTTGAGTTAATTTTTTGTGTATACTGTAAGGTAAGGGTCCAACTTCATTCTTCTGCATTATATATGTTTGAATATTTCTATTTCAAAGTTTTAAAAAAAGGTTTCTTTAAGTTATTAAAAAGTGTTCTCTACTTATATTGCCCAACCTCCCATACCTCATCATTTTATCCCATCACCTTGCACAGTGTTTATCAAACAGTGGGCATTCAATTATTATCTGTGAATAAAATGGATGAATATTTAAAGTAAGAAAGGAAAGGAAGGGAGGGAGGGAGGAAGGGGGAAGGAGGAAGGGAGGGAGGGGGAGAAACAGATTGGAAATATTGTACATATTCTAGCCCATGCTAATGGCCTAGTTCTCTGAGCAGGTCTACCCTGAGAACAGTTCCTTACCCACATAGTGCTCAGACCTGCAGAGGCCAGACTCCATCCTCAGCAGATTAAACATCACAAACTCCTTGAGATTTGAGAATCATTTTTGGTATCCTAAAGTAAATCATTCTTGGGTCAAAGTAAAAGGGCTGGGTGGAAAAGGGGCTGTTTTTTCACCTCCCTGGCCTACAGAAAATAGGGGGTAATTACAGCAGAGATGCAGCTGTCCCCACTTCTCCCATGGATTTTCTCTTCTTAAAATGCTGGCGCTTCCCTCCCTGGCCTCTTTCAATGGCTCAACTCTTCGATATCCCAAATAAATCTGAAATCATTCACATTCAGTCAACAAATCTCAATTGAACACTTCTGTGATAGGCACAGGGGATACTGAGATGACTAGGATACTCTAGAGATCCCCAGTCTGGTCGGGAAGAAAGTCAGACAATAGAGTGCTACAAGTGTTATTAAGAGATGTATTATGATAAAATAGAGGAGAGGAGGCCTCACTCTTCTTGAGGAGCCTTTTTGTATCCATTACCTACTGCTGCATAACAAACAACCCCCCAAATATTAGTGGCTTAAAACAATAATCATTTTACTTGCAACCAATTTTGTAGGTCAATAATTTGGTCTGCGATTAGTCAGGAAGTTCCTTTGCTGATCTCACGGTAGGTCATTCATGTAGGTTCAGTCAACTGGCAAATCATCTGGGGCTATTTGGTCCGGGAGAGCTCAGTTCAGACAGCTTGTCTCTGCTCCATGAAGTCTCATGCTCTGGTAGAGTAGCTCAAGAAGCTTCTTCACATGACAGTGAAAAAGTTCAGTAGCAAGAGCGGGCAAGTTCAACATGTAAGCGCCTCCCCACCTTTTTTTTTGGTCGCACTGCGTGGCTTGCAGGATCTTAGTTCCCCGACCACTGGGGAATTCCCTATAAGCACTTTTCATTGTTCCATTGGCCAAAGCAAGTCACACGGGCAAACCCAAATCAGTGTGCGAGGGGACTACCCATAGGCTGTGATTACAGGGAAATATGGTTCAGTGGGACCATTCAACGTTCCTCAATTTTTTTTCTTAATTTTAAAGGCTTATTTAATTTCTTTTACATAGCTCTACACATAAAGTGCTTAAAAGTTATACACTTTTTTTCTCTTTTCCTTTTTTATTGTTCCTTAACTCCTATGACATCACCCTTTTCCAAATAACCCCAAACAACTTACATATAAAGATAATGATATATATAAAAAGATTCCATATCTTTTTCCATGCTCATCTAACTCGTGTGTGTGTGTGTGTGTGTGTGTGTGTGTGTGTGTGTGTAGTCATGTATATGTGTATGGGGATGTTTTGTCATTTTAACACAATGTTTCTCTCATTAAACAAATGTTTCATGTAAATCCCTCTGTGACAACTGCTATAACTCTTGGTCATTTTTCAAATGGATGCACAGTATTCATCATTTATTCAGCCATTCCCCTAGTGCTGGGATCTATTTTGTTTCTAGATTTTTGGCACTGTGATCAATGCTGCAGTAAACATTTCTCTCTGTCTGTCCTTACATAATTGTTTTTTTTATTTCTATGGAACACCTCAGAAGTAAGTACTATATTGTCATTTTATCATCATTACAATATTTTCTGACATCTGGTAATATGTCTTCCTTACTATTGTTTTTCATATATTTCTTGGCCATTTGGGGGAATTTACTCTTCCACATACTCTAAGATTTTATACAATTTAAAAAGACCCGGGGGAATTCCCTGGTGGCCCAGTGGTTAGAATCTGCCTGCCAATGCAGGGGACACGGGTTCGAGCCCTAGTCTGGGAAGATCCCACATGCCACGGAGCAACTAAGCCCGTGTGCCACAACTACTGAGCCTGCGCTCTAGAGCCTGTGTTCCACAACGAGAAGCCACCGCAATGAGAAGCCCATGCACCGCAACAAAGAGTAGCCCCCGCTCACCGCAACTAGAGAAAGCCCGCGCAGCAACGAAGACCCAATGCAGCCAAAAATAAATGAATGTATAAAAAGACCCGGGCTTCCCTGGTGGCGCAGTGATTGAGAGTCTGCATGCTGATGCAGGGGACACGGGTTCGTGCCCCGGTCCGGGAAGATCCCACATGCCGCAGAGCGGCTGGGCCCATGAGCCATGGCCGCTGAGCCTGTGCGTCCGGAGCCTGTGCTCCATAACGGGAGAGGCCACAACAGTGAGAGGCCCACATACCGCAAAAAAAAAAAAAAAAAAAAAAAAAGAATCTGCCTGCCAATGCAAGAGACATGGGTTCGAGCCCTGCTCAGGGAAGATCCCGCATGCCACGGAGCAACTAAGCCCGTGAGCCACAACTACTGAGCCTGCACTCTAGAGCCCATGAGCCACAGCTACTGAGCCCGCGAGCCACAGCTACTGAGCCCGTGAGCCACAACTACTGAAGCCCGGGCGCCTAGAGCCCGTGCTCTGCAACAAGAGAAGCCACCGCAATAAGAAGCCAGTGCACTGCAACAAAGAGTAGCCCCTGATCGCCGCAACTAGAGAAAAGCCCGCGTGCAGCAACAAAGACCTAAGGCAGCCAAAAATATAAATAAATAAATAATTTAAAAAAATAAAAAGACCCTGTTGGCATTATAACTAAATTAACAATAAATGTATATATTAATCTGGTAGATTTGACAATTTTATGTACTGTCTTCTTACCCCATAGCATGATAATTTTTCCACTTGTTCAGATCTTGTTTTCTGTTCTCCAATATAGTTTTATAGTCTTCTATATATAATTCCTATGCCTTTCTTAAAGTTAAGTTCCTTAAATAAGTTAAACTTATTCCTAAGCCTTTTACAGCTTGTGCTATTGTAAAAGGGATATTTCTCCCATTTTTTTCCCCTAAGTGCTTAGCTGGAGAATAAAGCTATTGATTTTGGTGTACGCATCTTGCATCCAGGCATCCTAACAAATTATCTCATTAATGTTAGTTTTGTTTTGTTTTGTTTACTGGCATCCCTTAGGTTTTCTAGGTCTACTCTCATATCAACGGCAAAAAGAGATAGTCCTATCACTTTCCAATGTTTATATCAGTTACTTCCTTTTGTTTGTGTATGTATTAGTGCATTTACTAAAACTTCCCAAGTAATGTTAAATAATAATGTCAATAGTGGGCATCCCTATCTACTTCCTGATTTTAACTGCAATGGTTTTAGTGTTTTTCCATTTAGGATAGTACTTGCTGTGGGTTTTTGGTAAATAATACACAATTCCTTTTATTCTTCTTTTGCTCGAGGTTTTTGTAACAAATGGCTTCTAGGTTTAATCAATGTATTTTTAGCTTCTATTGATTGGCTCACAGGGGTTTCCCTGGTGGCGCAGTGGTTAAGATCCGCCTGCCAAGGCAGCAGACACAGGTTTGAGCCCTGGTCCAGGAAGGTCCCACATGCCTTAGAGCAACTAAGCCCACTACTGAGCCCTCGTGCCACAACTACTGAAGCCCACACGCCTAGAGCCCGTGCTCTGCAACGAGAAGCCACCGCAATGAGAAGCCCGTGCACCGCAACGAAGAGTAGCCCCCGCTCACCGCATCTAGAGAGAGGCCCTGCGCAGCAACGAAGAACCAACGCAGTCAAAAATAAATAAAATAAACAAAAATTTATTTTAAAAAATAAAGATAAGTATCCGATTTTTTTTTTTTTGCCCTCCTTCCGTCCCCCTGCAGGGGAGGAAAAAGAAGCTACCTATCTTGGGCTTCCCTGGTGGCGCAGTAGTTGAGAGTCTGCCTGTCGATGCAGGGGACACGGGTTCGTGCCCGGTCTGGGAGGATCCCACATGTCACGGAGCTGCTGGGCCCGTGGGCCATGGCCGCTGGGCCCGCGCGTCTGGAGCCTGTGCTCCGCAACGGGAGAGGCCACAACAGTGAGAGGCCTACATACCGCAAAAAAAAAAAAAGAAAGAAAGAAAGAAAAAAAGCTACCTATCTTGTTTTTACACAGGCGCACATACGTGTGTATTCTTCCAACCCAGTGGTTTTTGACTAGAAGTAATTTTGCCCCCCAAGGGATATCTGGCAATGCCGATACATTTTTTTATTGTCACAACTAGATAGGAGTGTTGTTGGTATCTAGTGGGTGGAGACCAGGGATGCTGCTAAACATCCCAAGCTGCACAGGACAGTCTTTCACAACAAAAAAATTTAGTCCAAAATGTCAATTGCAACAAGGTTGAGAAACCCTGATGTAGCCTATTTATACAGCTTTTAACCAGGCTAAATTGCCTCACTGGGCAGCGTCTTCCAGAGGCCGCTCCCTCATCCCCAGGAAAGACTGGAGGAACCGCAGAAGTGACAAGAATCCCGGGACTGTTTTACCTTCCCTTTGCCCCTAATGCTCCTCTCTTTTCTCAGCAGCACCCTGCTTGCCCACCCTACTGGGACGCCTGCCCACAAGAAGGGCAGGAAGCCAGACTTAAAGCCCAAATGGGCTAAAAGCCTGGCCTGACTGAGAAATGGACCGCTCGCCTGCCAAGAGTTCGCGTCTTGCTGCCTAGAGAGAGGAAAGTTTTCTCAAAGTGAGGGCTGGAACAGCATTTCACGCCAAACCAAGAGAAAGACTAGATTCCAGAGGCTCAAATTTAAAGAAAATCTGATTTGCCGCCACTAGCTTTGCATTTTAAAGGGAAAGGAGGCGAAGGAAGAAGGGGAGGGTCAGCCCCACCGTTTGCACTACCCAGAGTCCAGCCGTCCATTGTGGTGGTGGCCGAGGCAGCGCCACTGCTCCAGGATTCTGCTCCGAGGACTCGCAGGGGGCGCAGGAGCGCGCCGCGTCACCTGGAGCAGCAAAGGGGGCCACCCGGAGCAAGTAAATAACTTTCACGGGCTCCAGTGACCCTGGCGGGCGAGGGATTCCAACTCGGAGGGAATGAAACTTGGCTTGACGCTCTTCAGTGTCTTCCTGCTCCGCCGCAGCCAACCCGCACGGCCATCCTCTCTGCACCTCGTCCCAGCCTGTGTCCTCCGCGTGGGGTCGGTCCGGAGGCTGCAGGGGCCCCGCGGGAAGGAGCTCAGGGGGCTGCGGTCGGACGGACTGAGGGAGGCCGCTGGCCGGCAGGGGTCGCTGCGCCCCTCAAAGAACCTCGGTCTACCCTGTGTCCTCAGAGAACATGTTAGCTGTGCACTTTGATAAGCCCGGAGGACCAGAAAACCTTTACTTGAAGGAAGTGGCCAAGCCAAGCCCAGGGGAGGGTGAAGTCCTCCTGAAGGTGGCAGCCAGTGCCCTGAACCGGGCGGACTTACTCCAGATACCCAGGGGTCTGGCAGCGGCTGGGACTGGGCGGGACTCCAGGTTCTTCAATAAATATTCACCAGGGGCTTCTCTGGTGGCGCAGTGGCTGAGAGTCCGCCTGCCGATGCAGGTGACACGGGTTCGTGCCCCGGTCCAGGAAGATCTCACATGCCGCGGAGCGGCTACGCCCGTAAGCCACGGCCGCTCAGCCTGCACGTCCGGAGCCTGTGCTCCACAACGGGAGAGGCCACAACAGTGAGAGGCCCGCTTACCGCAAAAAAAAATAAATAAATGAAAATAAACATTCACCGGATGAAGGAAAGACCTAAGGCACTACCATTAATGCTCATCATGCGTGCTGGGGGTTCTGAAACTACAACCACTTAGCCTCTGTTGTTTACACAAAATACAGGGGTGTTTGCACAGCAGAGTCCACCCTGCATCAAACCATTGTCTGCTCAGGTTTGCAGATAAGGAGACTGGGCGCGCGCGCGCGCGTGTGTGTGTGTGTGTGTGTGTGTGTGTGTGTGCTCCCGCGCTCGAGTGTTAGACCTTGCTCTATCTCCTTTACTCCTCAGGCAGCCCTGTTCACCATTTGTATTCGACAGATAAAGAAACTGAGGGTCAGAGAGGTTCAGCAATGAGCCCAAGGCCACACACTAATTTATTTATTTTTGGCTGCGTTGGGTCTTCGTTGCTGCGCTCAGGTTTTCTCTAGTTGTGGCCAGTGGGGGCTACTCTTAGTGGCGGTGGGCGGGCTTCTCTTATTGTGGAGCACAGGCTCTAGGCACACGGGCTTCAGTAGTTGTGGCTCGCAGGCTTTAGAGAGCAGGCTCAGTAGTTGTGGCGCACGGGCTTAGCTGCTCCGCGGCATGTGGGATCTTCCCGGACCAGGGCTCGAACCCGTATCCCCTGCATTGGCAGGCGGATTCTTAACCACTGCGCCACCAGGGAAGCCCCCCCAAGGGCACACACTAGTAACCAGGGGAACTGTGACTCAAATTGAGGTCTTTGTCTTAAGGCTCCAAAGTCTGTATTCTTTCCACTCTGAGGGTCCCAGAGCTGGCAGGGGGCAGTACTCTAAGAATTTTCTTCTGACTTCTTTTTGAAGCACTAAACTAGGCCAGCTGCATTTTTTGAATTAAGAAATGTACACCAGAATCACAGGAGGCACTTATTAAAAATAAATAGGACCAGGACCCAGGCATGTGTACTTTGAAAAGGCTCATCAAATGGTTCAGATGCACACTCCTAGTTCATCCCTCTGGTCTCAAGCATCTGATTGAAGGCTTCTGAGGACTGTGTTGAGCAAGTACAGAGCCTGGCACTTGATATATCAGAACTATCATTAAGGAGTCCACAGTTTGGTTTGCAAGGCAGAAATAGAGACAGAGATGTAGAGAACAAATGTATGGACACCAAGGGGGGAAAGCTGCGGGGTGGGGGTGGGGGGTCGGGGGCGGTGGTGTGATGAATTGGGAGATTGGGGTTGACATGTATACACTAATATGTATAAAATAGATAACTAATAAGAATCTGCTGTATAAAAAAATTAATTTAATTAAATTGAAAAGAAAAGGAGTCCACGGTTTTATTCCCAGTCTTGCTATTAATTTGCTTTGCCACCTTGGACGAGGCATTTCCCTGCCCAGGTCTCAGTTTCTTCATTTGTAAAACAAGGGGTTTAGATGAGAGAAATAGCTAAGGACTCTACCAGTTAGACATCCACTGATTATGGGACCTACAGTCTCTTATTTGCATGAAACAAATCACCTCTCCTCTCATTTTTCTTGAACTAAAAAACCTAACTTTAGGGCTTCCCTGGTGGCACAGTGGTTGAGAGTTCGCCTGCCGATGCAGGGGACACGGGTTCGTGCCCCGGTCCGGGAGGATCCCACATGCCGCGGAGCGGCTGGGCCCGTGGGCCATGGCCACTGAGCCTGCGCGTCCGGAGCCTGTGCTGCGCAGGGGGAGAGGCCGCGACAGTGAGAGGCCCGCGTACCGCAAAAAAAAAAAAAAAACACCTAACTTTACCCTGAACTTTGTCTTGAAAAAAAAAAGGGGCTATGGGAAGAGGGCCAGGGGCGGTGACACACAGACTTCTGATCATGTTTACTACTTAGTGCACCCTTTCTCTGCAGAGACAAGGCCAGTATGTCCCACCCCCAGGAGCCAGCAACATTTGGGGACTCAAGGCATCTGGACACGTGGCAGAGCAGGGGCCTGGCTGCCAGGGACACTGAAAGATTGGGGACCCAGCCATAGTTCTGCTGCCTAGCGGGGGCCAGTATGTCACTGTCCCCGAAGGGCTCCTCATGCCCATCCCGGCAGGACTGACCATGCCCCAGGCTGCCGCCATCCCAGAGGCCTGGCTCACCGCCTCCCAGCTGTTACACCTCTTGGGTAAGGACCACCTCACCCTACCTCATGCTTACTCTATACAGCATGGTTCAATTGCTTCATGACTCAGCCACCTCAGAACCCAGCAGTCCTGCAGGGCAGCTTTGATCTGGCCACTGAGCCACACCCAACCCCAGCACCTCAGCCTACTGTACCATCAGTAGTATCAGGTCCTCATACTGTGCAGCAATACTGAGGCTGAAAATTATGGTTAGCACATAGAAAACCTGGAAAGCGCTGGATGAAAGGCCTGTGCACATCTTCACACGGTAAGCGCAGCAGTAGTCCCAGCTTCTCAGTCAGGCTAAGCTTCTCTCTGGGAGCCCTAGCACAGCAGAAGGAGCCATTCAATCAACTCTTTAATTCCTCCCCAATCCCACTGAGGCCAGCAAAGAGCTTACATGAGGGCCCCTGGCTTTGGGGAACTCAGTGTAACTGGCAAGACAACCACAGTGTTTGGAAGGGTGGCCCTGTCTCTAACTACAACAGAAGCTCAAGATGGGAAAAGTTGGTGTGGGCAAAGGGGGTCCAAGAAGGCTTTCTGGAACAGAAGGCCTTGAAGGGTGGCAGAGCTGTGATGGACAGATGGCATACCAAGGTGGCCTAAGAGGGTCAAGGTGAGATCAGCTGCTTCACTCAGAAGTGAAGGATGACAACTGTAATTTATGAAAGATGAGACTGGGACTAGATTGTGGTGGCCTTGAATGGCAGGCTATTTGGACTTGACACGAAAGCCAATCAAGAACCACTTGACATTTTGAGGAGAAAGTGACATAATGGAAGCTCCATTTCAGGAGGAGCCTGGTGGCTGTGTGTGGGGCCTGGATTTGTGAGACCAGCTGGAGGCCAGTTTCAGACTGTAGACAGGCTGGCTTCAGGTAGTGACAGCGGGAATGGCGGTTGTTCTTACTCATTCAGGTATAGGTCAGAGATATGTTTTGTTATTATTTCACAGGTAGAACAGAGATTATGGATGTGGCTGCTAATAACTGTTTCCAAAAGTTGTTTCCCACTTTGACCAGAGGCAGTAAAACAAAAAGTCAATATGTTCTCTCAAAACAGCCAGAGATTTGCATTTGGTGGTCCCAGGGCCAGGTGATCATGGTAGAATAAGCCTATGTGGAGAATGTGTAGCAGTTGCAAAGCAAAGAAAATGGTTCCTGTACTTTCTGTCGCAGGAAATGTTCAGGCTGGAGACTCTGTGCTAATCCATGCAGGAGCAAGTGGTGTGGGCACAGCTGCCATCCAACTTACCCGGATGGCTGGAGCTGTTCCTCTGGTCACAGCCGGCTCCCAGCACAGGCTTCAAATGGCAGAAACGCTTGGAGCAGCTGCTGGATTCAATTACAAAGAAGAGGATTTTTCTGAAGCAACACTGAAATTCAGCAAAGGTAAATAAAGCTTCTGCAATTCAGCAGGAGTTTCAGAGATGATTAAATAAAATCCTCACCAGCCTCAGAGTTGCCTCTGGATCTGTCTTCCCTCTGCTAAAAGCACAACAACTACCCAGGCCAAATTCTAGTACTCTGGTGTTTGACCACTGGAGACAGGCAGGCAGTATTTAGGACTAAGATGACTTTCCTGTGCATTCTTGTAAGTGATATGATTCATACGCTTTTTAGAAAGTGGATAATCACACAGAGTTGGCCTGGAATTATTCAGGACCTCTTTTTCCCAACCAGCCACTCTGCAGTGAATTAACAGGAGGCATGGAGCAGAAACCAGTTTGGAGCTGGTCAGAGTAGGCTTGGGTAGGTAGCTCCCTAAGTGGGTGAGTAGATGTGTATGCCTCTATATTCTGAAACTGAATCTGCATATATTTGGCTCATCCCCTTCCATTGTTCCACATGCGTCAAAAAGGAGAGATGAAAACAAAGCTAGCAAGGCCATGATTCAGGCAACCCAGCTCAGACACTTGATAACTTAGATATGGACTAGCCTGTCCTGCAGCCTGGGGTGGATCTCCCCTATTCCCCTGGGTGCCAGTGGGTTCTCTACTTACATGGAGGTCAGGGGGAATACCAGATCATGGTGCTGCCCCATTTCCCTCCTGCTGTGGCAGGGATCATAAAATATGATCATATATAATATCACACATGTATAATAGAGTTCAGCCAACTAAACTCCATTTACAACCATGTTTCTATAAGCAATGTTCTGCATTCCAACCTACAGATTTACTGCTTGCACTTGTATTTATATATACCCATATTTCCACAAATATACCACGTAATCTTATTTCACACCAAGCTTTCTGTGTCTGACTAGCATCACATATCTGTGTTTCATGTGAAAGGCGCTGGAGTCAACCTTATTCTAGACTGCATAGGCGGCTCCTACTGGGAGAAAAATGTCAACTGCCTGGCTCTTGATGGTCGCTGGATTCTCTATGGTCTGACGGGAGGTGCTGACATCAGTGGGCCTCTGTTTTCAAAGATACTCTTTAAAAGAGGAAGTCTGATCACCAGTCTGCTAAGATCTAGGGACAAAAAGGTGAGTGATGGGTGAAAAGAAAATGTGATTTAACTATTATCCATAAAAGTGTGATTCATTCACATAATCCTGAGAAAGTAAGATCATATATTAAGTTAGAGAGCCTATGTATTAATAGAAACCTGCCCCTCTGTGTATAAATAGGTAACCTAATTTCACAGAACTAATTAAAATTGGTTGATAAAGGCCTCAACATCTTGGAAAGAGGGTAATGTATTATGTAAACTTTATAACAATGAACAAAGCATTGACCATATTAGGAAATACTACTAATAGTTCCAAGACTTTGTTTTCAAAGGCAGAACTGTTCTCAGTGTGCTAAGAAAGCCTCTTAGGTAAGTAAGGTTAGTAAGCTTCTACCTTTAACAGATTATACATTCATGAAATCTTTTCTGTGTGGCATTCCAGCAGGTGCCAGCTTTGGGAGTTTCGTAACAGGGTTTCACAACTGCTGGGGGGATAGCAGAGGTTAAGCATCCCTTTTGAATTGAACTTATATTAAGTCCTGTCTGTGGCTGCCTCCTGCTTGAAGTCTTTATTTAAAAACAGCCCTTCAGCTTTCAGTGACACTAATATTTTCTCCAAGCTTTGGTCTTTATCTGGGACAGAACAGAGCTTACAAATCTAGGGACATGCACATACATGCTGGTAGTGAAGGGATTACATACCCTTGTGTGACTTTTCAGATGTGTACAAGTTTCAGAGAAAGCAGAAAGACTAAGCAGGGTGGGGAGTGGTAAGGTAAGGCCTCTGTCCAGGCTGATGGTCTCCTTTTCCTTATCTTAGTACAAACAGATGCTGGTGAAGGCTTTCACAGAGCAAATTTTGCCCCACTTCTCCACGGGGAACCCTCAAAGTTTACTGCCGGTTCTGGACAGAGTCTACCCCATAACTGAAATCCAAGAAGCCCATGCGTACATGGAGACTAACAAGAATGTGGGCAAAATCGTCCTGGAGCTGCCCCAGTGAAGGAGGAGGGGCAGTACAGGACAAGGCTACCTCAGGTCTTCCAAGAGCAAACTTGGAGAAAATTCACAGTACTTAGGCGACCGGGTGCTACACCAGGCTCGCCTGTAATCCCCTATTCCTCTCCCAGCCTCAAATGATCAGTGCAAAGCCGGTCTAAGGAAATAAAGAGTGGACTTGAAGAGTGGCGCGTGGACTGTGTCCGTCAGGGTGGGGGTGAGGTGGGAGTCGGGACTGGCATCTCCGAGGAGATTACAGAAGAGGCCCGGTCAACTGATGCTGAACTTTGGGGGCTGAGCCAGCGCCAGGGGTTCTGGGTACGGAGTACAGCGTCGGCCACGACCCAATCAGCCAGAACCCTGCAGGCTCGTCTTAGTGCACTGTCAGGGGCCCAGGCACACCCACGCGTCCCCCGCACAGCAGCGCGCACCCCGCAGGCCCGGACCCCACTGTAGTCCCCGCCCTCTCCGGCAACTCACCCAGGCGCAGACCCATCTCTCACAGCTCTCCTCAGCCTCCACCCCCTTCTGCCAGCTTCCGCTGCTCTGGGCCTCCGCGACCGGAACACCGCCCCTTCTTAAGCCCAGGTCCCGCCTTTCAACCTTCCGGCCTCTTAAGTCTCTCAGACCCTTTTTGCCCTGGAGTCTTTTCCTGAGGGGAGACTACGTCAGCACGTTTCGGCGTGAGACGGTGGTATTCCGGTGTGTTAGAACAGCTTCCGGCGGAGTCTGGACGTTGATGTCTTGCGTCTGACGCCGTGTTGCACTCGAAGCTGAGAGAGCTCCTGAGGAGTGTGGAGGAATTCACGTATTTGCTGCGGTAACCTCATCAGCCTGCTAAGATGGCGATGCAAGCGGCCAAGAGAGCGAACGTGAGTGTCTGGGACTTCTGTCGAGGAGGGGGAGCACTTCGCTGCTGGGCTTTCTCATTGGCGTAATCAGAGCATTCTTGGCCTTCCTCCGTCCCCTAGGCGGGGAAGCCCAGAAGTTACTGACCTGTCAGGGGGGATTCCATCCTGGACCGGTCCTTAGGGATGTGCCCCTTGAGCCACACTTCCGCCCCTACCCCTTTTGAGAGTTCCTCTAAGTCTGTTATCCTAGTGTCAGTGATAGTGTTAACAGCCTGTGTTGCTTCACCTGCACCGAGGACCCGGCGTCAGGATCTTCTCCTCGGCCTAAAAGTCGGTAGCACAGATGAGTCCGCAATAAATAACTTATGCTTAACAGGCAGCTGGAACCTGGAAGTCTCCTCAGATCATAGAGCTTTTTGGATCCTTCATTAATGTTTTCAGTGATAATTTTGAGCACCTAGTATGTACCAGACTTGAGAGATAGGATACAATAAATCAGTCATATTTATTGAACACTTACTATGTGCCAGACACTAGTCTAGGTATCGGAGATACCTAGAATAAAACAGAAAGGCCTGCTGCTTACATTGTAATATTAGGGAGTCGCGGTGTTATGGAAACCTAAGAAAAATTATCTTAGGAGAAAGAGTAGTCAAATCTTAAGATGCTGAGAGGTACAGTAAGGTGAAGACAGTTAAATATAGTGAGATGAAGATTTTTGGTAACTTTGATGATAATCATTTCAGTGGATGAAATGTGGGATGCGGTGGGATGAAAAGAAGGTAGAAGTTGAGAAAATGGAGACAGCTCTTTCCACAAATTTTCTCGTAAATAGGGAGAAAAGAAATTGGATGATAGTTAACTTTTTTTAGGATGTGTGGTATAAGCTGTATTTGTATGCCAATGGGAATGATCCAGTAGAGCCGGAGAAACTGATGATGTAGGAGAAAGGTGGGTTAAGTTCAGGAGTAGTTTGGGGCAGGTGAGGGGTTGGCATAGCAATGAGAGGGAAAGTGGCTGGATATGCATGAATGCATATTGAATATAAGGTACTTACCATTTGGTCGCATCTATTTTCTCCAATAAACAAGAGCCAAGGTTATCACCTGGGATGAGCAGGGAAGAGAGGATACAGCTCAACTCGGATGTTAGAGGGAGTGGTGATGGTAAGGTTTGAGGAAAGAAGGGAAAATGTGATATAGTCTCTTGCAGAGTGAGAAAGCAGATTTACTGGAGATGTATATTGTGATTGTCTGACAGTGTTTATCATCTATTTGAACTTAACCTTAAATCTTAAAGTCTAAAACTTTATTGTACTTATTTGTTTACCATTTGTCACCATTTGAGGGCAGGGAATAAGTATCTTATTCTTCCATTTATACAACACTTAGGTTAATGCCTGAAGTAGTTGCCAGTTTAATAGTTATTGAGCAAATTAATGTCTAGTATGTAATTAAGTATGTTAATAAGAAGCACAGGAGTGAAATCTGGACCGGAGATACATATTTGAGAGTCATCGACTCAGTGTGGAAAACGTGTGTGGTTAAGAGAATGTAGAGTTAAGGGGAGTATACAGAGAGTCAAGAAAAGAAGTCTAAAGGTGAAACTCTGTGGAAGAGCCTATTTTAATGACAAAGAAGACTGAGAACAACTGGCCAGAGAGTTAGGAGGAATCCAAGGGAAGAGTGTCAAGAAAGGTCAAAAACGTAATAGTCAACAGTGTCAGAAGCCTCAGAGAAATTAAGTTGATGAGAATTGAATACTGTACTCCAAAAAAAATTTTTTTAATGCAAAAAAAAAAAGAACACTGCAAGTGAAAGGTCTTAGTGCATAAAAGCATTTTTCATCAGCGTGCTGGAGTAGGAGCTAGATTGTGGTAGGCTGATGAGTGTTAGGAACTAAAGAAGCAGTGAGTATAACCTGCCTCTTTTCATATGCTTGACTGAGAGAAAAGAAAAAAGAGCAAGATAGGATAGCAAATAGAGGGCTGATAAATTCAGGAAAGGCAGAAAACTTGTCTTTGTTCCTTCACTCTGTAATCCTAATACCTTGCCTTGCCTGGTGTATTAACGAAGGCACTTATTAAATATTTGAGTGAATGAAGAGGGATCCAAATAAGTGTTTTGTTTTGTGTAACAGTTGGGAGTACATAAGCAGCTGCTCACGTGAGTAATAAAAGAAGCCAATGGTGAGGGAAAGGCTGTAAATTCAAAAGAAAGAGATCATCGATAGAACAAGTTCCTGAGAAGACCCGAGAATGGTCATCAGTGCGAGTTTTATTATCCAGCAAACAGGAACAGTTCCCTTGTTCTGTCCCACACATGTCTGTGGCATTGAGGACTTTTAAATGAGGTTGGAGATCTTTATTTACCTGTAGTGACTGTAAACCTGGGTTTTGTAGTAGCCCCTTATTAGTTCCTACTAATAGTCCTCCCTAAAACCAATGCTTTTCCAAAGAGCGTGCCATTTTCAGTAATATCAGATTATAATTCTTATTCTTGGCTTATAAAAATTATGCATCATCTTTATTAGAATTTATTATGAGAATTTTAAAAAAAATGATAGCACTCCTGCCTCTGATTATAGTGACAACACTATATTTTTCATTTTAGATTCGACTTCCACCTGAAGTAAATCGAATTTTGTATATAAGAAATTTGCCCTACAAAATCACGGCTGAAGAAATGTATGATATATTTGGGAAATATGGACCTATTCGTCAAATCAGAGTGTGAGTCTTACTGAGACATTTGAAATGTCATTTAAAAGAAAATGATTGAAAAAAAAATGATTGTGTAATTTATAATCTCAAAATTATAGCTGACAGAGGGCCTAACCAAGAGCCTAGAGACCAAGGGAAAAGTACCTACAGAGACCCTGATGATCCAGCTCAGTGAGAGCCAGGAATGGTAGTTGTGAAATTATAGAGAGCATGAAGTAGTAATGAGTGGTTTGAGGGGAATGCGTGGGAAGAGAAAGAACCAACATTTATTACATACCTACTATTTGTTAAGAAGTACTCTACTGTGGTTTTTATATGCATTAACTCTAACTCTCTCAACACTCTTCACCATCTCCTTTACTGATTCCAGAATTTCTGAATAAGCTGTGCAAAGGGATATAAAAGTAACAGAAAAAGGCTTTTTTTTTCAACTATAGCTTTCTATTGAAGATTTAAAAGTATAGGGCAAAATAATTATAACATAAATCCATGTTTTAATTTAAAGATTGGGGTTCATACCTTCAAATGATGTTTAACATCTGCTATATGCCATTTGTAATAGGTGCTTTTGTTTGCATCACCAACACTACAGCCCTGTGTGGAGGTGAGAGTGTCTCTTTCACAGGTGAGACTAAGGCTTAGAGAGTAAAGTACCTTTCTAGCTTCACACAGCTATTTAGTGATAAAATCTTCTGATTCTAAATTGAATCTCTACACAGTACCACAGCTGCTGTCATTTTAACTAGTATACATAAGCCAATTACCTGAGTCCATCTAAGAGGATTTCTAAGCTTTTTATTTTTAATTGGAATATCCCTTTCTTAATACATTTTCTTTTATGACTTGAGAGTTCCTCCGTGGCTTTTAGAACTCTGAGATCTTGAGGACTCTCCTTTACAATGATCACTATCCCTCCAAAAAGTAAACCAAGAGCTAGAAATATATCATCATTGGTACTCAAACAGGGATGAAAATGAAGTGTTATAGAGCAGCTGTCCTTTTTAGGAACTCCCTTTGCATATTTGATAAAAGCTTTTGACGCTTTCTACAGAATACACACAACGTTTTGCAAGTGATTTCAGTGGGTACATGGACTCTAGGTTGAGAACTCCTGTTCTAGACATACAAGAATAGTGTACAGAAGAATCCCTGACTTGGGGCTCAGGAGACGAGATTCTACTGCAGGCCCTTTTACTAGCCATGTGACCCTAGACAAGTTGCCCAGCTTTTTCCTCACATGTAGGACAATTGGTCACCTTAATTGGCATGTAGTAGACTCTCAGTGCTTTGATTTTGATTATTAAAGCCATGAGTAAGGTAGGACAGGTGATGGAGCCTGATGTCACTATTTGACACATGAAGCAGCTAAAGCTCAGAGAGGTTAAGTTACATGATTAGGTTTTCTTGTTTTCACTTTAAGCTTTTACCACCAATCAAGAAAATAATGTTGACTCAGTGCTTAACATATAGTAGGTAGCAAGTACATGTTTTTAATTAAAATTACAATGTGGAGATCAAGATATTAGGTTGATAATTAGAGGCTGGGGCGCTTGAGATGGAGAGTCTTTTTTTTTTTTCACATCTTCATTGCAGTATAAATGCTTTACAATGTGCTAGTTTCTGCTGTACAATAAAAGTGAATCAGCTATATGTATACATATATCCCCATATCCCCTCCCTCTTTTTTTTTTTTTTTTTTTTTTGCGGTACGCAGGCCTCTCACTGCTGTGGCCTCTCCCGTTGCAGAGCACAGGCTCCAGACGCACAGGCTCAGCGGCCATGGCTCACGGGCCCAGCCGCTCTGCGGCGTGCGGGATTCCCCCCGGACCGGGGCACAAACCCGTGTCCCGCACATTGGCAGGCAGACTCCCAGCCACTGCGCCACCAGGGAAGCCCTCCCCTCCCTCTTGAACCTCCTTTCCACCCTCCCTATTCCACCCCTCTAGGTCGTCACAGAGCACCGAGCTGATCTCCCTGTGCTATGCAGCAGCTTCCCACTAGCCAGCCATTTTACATTTGGTAGTGTATATATGTCCATGCTACTCTCTCACTTCATCCCAGTTCCCCCCCACCCAGCCCCGTGCCCTCAAGTCTGTCCTCTACGTCTGCATCTCTATTCCTGCCCTGCCACTAGGTTCATCAGTACCGCTTTTTAAAATTGAGATGGAGAGTCTTTAAAATGGAATTAACGCCTCTCCCTATTCTACTTCCTAAGAAGGTGTAAGAGGAAAGAAGAGAGATGCTTTTGTTTTGTTTTGATTTGTTCTGTTAGCTTCCTGGAGAAAAGATGTGTGAGAGCACTAATAGGAGAAAGTAGATCTCCACCCTTCAAATGCTTATTAGCACTTGCTGAATGCATAGCACTGTGGGAGTAAAATCAAGTATAAGGTCATGTTTGCCCTTAAGGAACTTAAATTGTTGTTGAGTTTTTTATGGTTTTATTCTGAAGGAAAAATTAGGTAGACTTTTTGGGAAAATCTTTGGGACAGTGTTTTTTTTCCTTTGGGTAGTCCCAATTTTCATACCTAAAGCATTTTAGAAAATGGTTAAAAGTCAAAAGTCCAAAAGTTGTTAGATTATTTGCAGAAAGTAAAGAATATAAAATTTTTCATCAGGCCCATGTAACCTGACAAAGTGAGAGTGTTTGATGACACTGGCACCCTCCAACCACCCGGCGCCCTATACCTATCCCATCCCCTTTTACAGGAAGCACAAGCTCTGACCAGGGCCCAAGACTGTAGTCTCATCCTAGATCAAATCTAGGCAGGTGCCTCCCCTTCCCATGGGGCCCACTGCCTTTCCTTGAACCTCTGCAGGGACTGTGGCAGTTAATAAACCTTATTCTGCAGTTGCATTGGGTGGATAGAACACAGATGGAGGAAAGGGGATCCATCTTTAGCTTACTGGAGCATAAGCTGAATGGGACCTCTGCCAGCTGTCCCCACTCACAAGCACATGGCCATCTGCCACCTGCAGTTTGTTGCTCCTCACACTTCCCTAGCTCCTCCCCTAACGGAAGCTGGTGAGGTGAGGAGAGGAGGTGGCAAGGAACACCTACACAAGAAGCAGCCCCATATCCATGAGTGAGATCCAGCTTCCGCTTTCCACTTCCAGCCACCTTCCAGCATTCTGCTCTGGCTCACAGGTAACCCCACCAACAAGCACACTTCAAACCCAATCCCTCCAGAGACCCAGCCCTTTTCTCCAGCTACACAGGGCTGTGTAATGCATAAAAGTGCAGATATTATTAAAAATGAATGTGTGAAAGTTGGGAGTTGACTCTTGTTTTAAAAGGGCAATGAATCTTGGGGGAATTCCCTGGTGGTCCAGTGATTAGGACTCCGAGCTTCCGCTGCAGGGGGCACAGGTTCAATTCCTGGTTGGGGAACTAAGATGCCGCATGCCACATGGTGCAGCCAAATAAATAAATAAATACATAAGCAAGCAAGCGATGAATCTTCTAAGAAAAGTGTAAGAAACTACATTGGCTCTTTACATTGGAGGACATCCTTTCCTGGCCATAAAGGATGGTGGTTGCTGTTTTCCTGTGTATCATTTATAATTTTGCTATCTTCCTGGTAGGGGCTTCCTTCCAACCCCAGCTCCTTCTACAGACACAAAATGGTTTTATTTTTATGGATTTGGTAAACTTTAGTAAAATATTACCCAGAAACTTTTGTCCCCTACATTGATGGAGATTTTTTGTGGGTTTTTTTGTTTGTTGGGGGGGTGGTTTTGGCCGCACTGTGTGGTATGTGTCTTAGTTCCCTGACTAGGGATTGAACCCATGCCCTCTGCAGTGGAAGCTTGGAGTTTTAACCACTGGACTGCCAGGGAGATCCCGAGGTTGTCTTATTTTTAAGGACTGGAACTAAAATTAGAGTGAGGGAGAAAATCAGAATCTTTAGAAACAAGGGACTAGTGTGGTAAATAACTAAAGTATTGGTTCTGTTGCATAAATGCATAGTAAGAAAAACCCCATTCTAGACACTGCTGACTAATCACAACTATCACTCCTAAGGTAGCATACTTTCCAGTGTAAAACTGAAAATTGATTCTTAGTATGAGAAGTAGGAAAGACTAGAGCAGTGAACATGAAAACTGAAAGTTTCAAGCTAGTTCTTTGCTGCTATTGCTTTAGTAGCCATATTAGTATTCTTGATATAACAGTAAGTTTAACCTGAGCTATTTTACTTAAAATAAAAACAAAAATTACATGTTTTGAGAAATTATAGGCTTATCCAGCATACCTGTCCATAGTATGTATTTCCTTTAATGGTTTTCAGGTAAATGTGTATTTTAATTAAGTCCGATTCAACTCGGTAGGGGGAACACACCTGAAACTAGAGGAACAGCTTATGTGGTCTATGAAGACATCTTTGATGCCAAGAATGCGTGTGATCACCTGTCAGGATTCAATGTTTGCAACAGATACCTCGTGGTTTTGTACTATAATGCCAACAGGGTAAGTATGGCCATGGTTCTCATCACGTGGGGACCCCATGTAAGAGTTAGTAGAGAGCTGTACCAGCACTAGGGGAGATGTGTACCCTGAGTTCTTTTCTAGCTACTGCTATTGGTGAAATTCATTTGACTGTAGATTGGTAACTGTTAACTTTGGTGCTTACCACATTTTCAGGCATTTCAGAAGATGGACACAAAGAAGAAGGAAGAACAGTTGAAGCTTCTCAAGGAGAAATACGGCATCAACACAGATCCACCAAAGTAAATGTTTTCTGCATTTTCATTTTGGACTGTTTAAAACCCATGAATGACCACCACTACCCTTTTTTTTTTTTAACTAATAGTGAATGTTGTGATTTCTTATTTGAGATTCAAAAAGACCTCCTTGAAACTTTGATATATTTTAGAATATATTATGTTAATAAACTTGTAGCTTTTTGTAAAACATGTCAGTGTTTTATCTTAAAATTTCTCCTGTATTATACCAGAAAAAAAATAATAAAACAGCATTTGAACCATATCAAGAATTGTTCAGTGGTAGGTGGTCCTAGAGACTGAGTTTCTTGAGGATGGGGACCTTTTGATATTCTTAATGCCTCCAGTGACCAGTACAGTGCTTAGCCATCAAAGGAACTTGTTAAGAGTATTGTTATTTATTGAATGTCTATTAATAATGAAATCTCCATAACAACTTAGTGAAGGTGTAGTTATCTCCACTTCGCAGATCCAAAGCTTATCATGTTGAGTGAATGAATAAAATGCTTACATAAAAAGCTGCTTTTTACTTTTTTTTTTAAAATACTTTTTTGGCCGCACCTCATTTGGGATCTTAGTTCCCCAACCAGAGATCGATCCCGAGCCCCTTGCATTGGAAGCACCAAGTCTTAACCAGTGGACTGCCGGGGAAGTCCAAAAGCTGCTTTTTTACATCAGCTAGTTACTAGCCTCATGAGTACACTTGAATACTTGCTTTACAGTTAACAACGTACCTTTGTCAGTATGGGTACCCTTGTCCTTACAGGTTTATTCTAGAAATGGTCATTCAGATGACAGCACATGGTTAGAAATGTGAGAGCAAGCTGCTTGGGTAGTGCTATTTGTTGTTACACGTCTAAGATGTATTTATGTACTTTTCCCTTTAGTTAGTAAGTGTCTGTGTATATTTTGGACCTTAGCTCACAGTTTATCTTTGCCATAAATAAAATACTTAATGTTTATTCTTATAATCACAGACTCCCATGGCGTGGAAATAGTATGGTTATTACCACATTCATCATAGCTCAGCAGCTTGGAGGAGATAGCTATAATTTTCTTTTTACAGTTTAGGCATGGGCCAAATGGAAAAACATGGACTAATTGTTTTGTATATAACTGTAACCCAAAATCAATTTGAAGGGTACAAGCACTGAATCATTTAAATGGACAAAAGCCTATTCTACTTTTAAATGCATTTAGCTTTCAAATCTAACATTACTGTAAGAAAATGGGCTATTTTATATATACTTTTTGTACTGTCTTCTCAAAGCCTACTATTGAAAATGAAGAAATAATTGTCTTATTTATTAATTATGTCTGAGTGCTTTTTGAAAGCACTGTTAAAGAGTAGAAAAAGTCATTTCTATAAGGGCAGGAAGATGACAAAGGAGCCACAGCTGTAATTTTCTTGTGAATGTTTTTATGAGTTTCTTACTAATTTTTGTAATTCACAGTGTGCTTTTAGGTATTTACAAATAGAAAAAGAATTTTCTAAAAGACTTTTGTAAGGGGACGACAAATTAGACTTACAGTGTGACTTGTCTAAATGGCAGACTGACTTGCCCCTAGTATAAGTTGTTTTAAATTAATAAAAGGGGAAATTCCTTCTACTGACAGTTACGGCAGGTCTGTCATTTTGATTAATATATCTGTTAGTTGAATTTCATGACCTGAAGTTAAGAGTTTAAAAAAATGCCCTCTAATTGTTTGGAAATTTTTTAGCCTGTTCCAGTTATGTTACAAGAACTTTAATTCAGTGGACAAATACTGAGCCTCTGCTCTATGCCATGTCTGTGTGTAGTAAAATGCTGAGGACATAGCTACAATCGGTCCTCTGCACCAGACATTGAAGGCGCAGTTTTAAGAGTGTCAGTAAAGCAGGGCCTGTGAAGCCTAGCATCATATCCTCTCCAGGTGCTAGCCAGTAGGTATTTGCTTTTCCCCCCCACCTCTTCTTAGAGCCTCCTGTTACCACATTGGCTATAAATACTCTAGACTGAGATCTTTTATGTGACTCCATAATGGGCACCTGAAATGGTCCTTGGTGCTATTTTTAGTTATCCTATTGGTGTCACAGCAGAAAACGTGACTGTCTTTTATACAGGCTGAGTTCTGAGAAATTATAGACATTTGTATCATTGAGGAAAGCTAGGAACCAAGACATTCTGAAGGAAACCCCCCAGAAAGGAATGAGTGCAGCACCTTTTGACTGGTCTGGTCCCACTGCAGAGGTGAGCACAGGGACTGGTGATTAGAAGCAAAGCAGCCCCTTTCTCATTTCATTTTCTGCATCTTAAAGCACTGCATCTTCATTAACTCCTCAGTCCTCAGCAGGGGAATACAGCCAGGACTTCTTGGAGACAAAAGGGATACATAAAATAATCAAGATGTTGTGTCCCCATATCACATGTGTCGTCATGTGACGTGTTATCAATGAGTCTATGAAGGAAACTAACTACCTGTTACCTGCCCCTCCCTCAGTCTTGAAACAATTCCAAGACATCGCTGACAGAATAACTCTGACTATGGACAAAAGCTTTTCTCACCCATGCCAACTAAAAGAAAAATCTCTTAGCTACATTGCCACAGGCTCCCCTGACGTACACTAACGCATATCAATAAGCAGGCTGGTTGTAAAACCTAACTGGAAAGTCCTGTAAGTTATAATAAATGTAGATTAAAATAAGCAGCATATGTGGAAACAAGTTCAAAATCATACATTCTTCTCAGAAGTAATTCCCCACTGTAAAGTTAGAGCAAATCTACATGAAAATAAGCACACATTTATTTTCAAAAGTAACTTCCTAATGTGAGTTAGTGTGTGGCTCTGAGGCCTAACACACCCTCATTTCTTTACGTGCACAAAATGCACTTTTCCAAGAAGGGAGCTCATCCTTCTAAGTCCAAATGTAGATTTCATGATTGATCACCTAAAGTTTCAAATCCCACATTTGATTGCTAAACTGTGGGTTTTGAGCACAATGTATTCCTTTAGTTACTCAGAGGGGAATTCTGAGCCTGTGAGGTGAGTGGCAGGTCATAACCTACCTTGTGGGGCTGCTTAGAGGATTGGTGGTAATTTTATTTTAAAATTAGAAAAAATTAAAAATAGAACAAGGCCCAGCAAGTACAATAGGTACGTCGGAGCTACAAGTATCCGCTGCTTTTCGAAAGTTTGCTTCACGCTAATTCACTTTTAGGAAAGACCTACAGGAGTACCTGTTTTTGCTGCACGAAAGAAATCCAGAAAGGATTTTTGCTTTTATGAAAAAAGGAGAAAAGCAAAAATAGCGTTCAGAGCCATTATAGAGGCAGTATGAACCCTGAGGAGTGAAAGTGACACCACCAAGCTCCTTCCCCAAGAACTAGGCATCTCGGCATCAAGCTGTCATAGCATTGAACTGTGTCTGTGAGCATCTGTGCTTTTATCTCGATTTACTTCATGCATCCGTAAGCAAGATGTGCCCTCAGGTAATTGCTTCTTCGCTTTATACCATTTCAGCTTACAAAAGGCTTCATAGGAATGCTCTACTTTCTACTTTCAGATAGTGGGGGAAAACTGTTCTGTATTTATTATCACTCTCCTAGCTCCTTCTCCTTTCCACTCTTTTCCCAAGGGCAACTGACTTATGTGGTCCTTAAAGCACTTTCTACCTTCAATAAGGATGGACAGGAATTTGTCAAGCACAGAGCCTTTATTTTTCATATCATTTCCAAAAAGGACATCGTTTAAGTCAGCAGAATTTCTGAGAGAGAAAGTGACAGCAAAGGCAACTGGCTCAAGTCCCTCTGTGTACACCATGTACATTTCATGTCTGAGCACCTTGTGTGTCTGGCTTAAGTAAAGGTAAGGCAGTGTAGATTGTGCGAACAAGAAATCTGTTCTGTGATCAGGAATGGCTACTACATGCATCACGCAAAATGCACAACCTGAAACATTTCAATCTGCAACTGAAGTTTCCTCAAGCAAAGATGCGTGTGAACAATGACGGAACACATACAGAGCAACTTGGGCAGAGAGAATGGATAATGCCTTGGGGCAGTGAGGTTAGCGCACTGATCAAGAGCCCCAAGCAGGAGGAGCCGTCCCAGTGGCAGAGCAGGCTAGGAGGGTGAGCAGCAGCCATCTCCAGCCACCTTCAGTTCCTTCCTGCCTTCACTCTAAGTTGAGCAGCTCCACGTCAAAGATGAGGGTGGCATTGGGAGGGATGACACCGGGGTGGCCCGTGGCTCCATACGCCACATCAGGGGTGCAGGTCAGCTTCGCCCTCTGCCCCAAGCTCATCTAGCAGGGATGGGGGCAGATGGGGAGAGGAGAAAGAGGACCCAGCTTGATTTAAAAGAAAAAGGTAAGATAACTATGGCATTTTCCCAAACCATCCTCATGGTAACTCTGAAGATCTGAGATAAGTTTTATACGTGGCACATTGAAGTGATGCTAAGAGTTGTAACAAATGCAGATTGTGCCTCAGACTAACAGAGACTTGACTGTGGGAAAATAACTTCTACAAAGTGGTCTCAAATTCATTCATCCAACAAACACTGCTGGTTATTCAATTAGTGAATGGCCCAACACTTCTATTTGTTCATAATTTTTCCTTCTTCTTCCAAAGAAGCCTAAAGAGGTGTATAAAGAGCACATGTACATGTACATGCTCAAGTAGGTGATAGAAACAGTTCATTAGAGAGATTTAGAGATTAGAGGCCACAGCAAGGAGCATCACATGACTTCACAGAGCAAAGAAGAAGAGTTTGAACCAGGGCTCATCACAGCAGTCCTCAAGAACTTGTCTGGCATTAGTGGGATAACTGGTGAAATTTGAATAATCGATTTTTAAATTTTGAATAACCAACTCAAAAATTTGAATAGATTGGTTAATAGTATTGTATCAATGTTAATGTCCTGGTTTTCATCACTGTACTATGGTTATGTAAAACATTAACATTTGGGGAAGCTGGGTAAAGAGTATATGGGAACTCTACCTGCAATGTTTTTGCAAGTCTGAAATTGGGGTTTTTTTTTTTAAGTTTTAAAAAAAATCACCTTGGCCTCCCCCACCCCAATTCTTCTGCTGCCTCAGTCCCAAACAGCTGGTAGCTCACAGGCTTGCTCAGAACTAGCTGGGGAGATGTGCTTGGGATGAGAGCCCCCAGTGACAGAAAGGAGTCATGCTGGCAACTAAGGGTGGGGACACAAAGCCACAACTGAAACTAGGTGGCATCACCATGCCCTGACAGTGGAGTCAAAGCAGTAGTGGTCTGTGATAGGGTGAGGGTGGAGGGCAGAGTGCTGAGCCCAGACCCCCAGCTCCTCAAATCCCCCTTAACAAGGATCCTCATCCTACCTGGGCTGCGCCCTCTTCAAAACCCTTGATGACTTCCTGTTTGCCAATTCTGAACTTGAAAGGTTTGTTTCTGTCTCTGGATGAATCGAATTTCTTCCCATTTTGGAGCATTCCTGTGAAAGCAAGGATAGGGTGGAAAATAACTGTGGTCATGAGCTAACTCCCAGTTCAGGTTCAACATGTCTAAAATGGAATTCCTATTCTGTACAAACCTTCTGTCTTTCAGTCCTCCCCATCCATCCTGTTGGCCAAGCAAGAAACCTGGATACTTCCACATACAGCCTATCACCAAGTCCTGCATATCTTTGGAGTCCAGCTATTTTCTCCATTTCTATTACCACCACCCTGTGTCCTCATCAAGCCACCATCATATCTCACCTGTGTACAGGAACCAACTCTAACTGGCCTTTTTGCTCTGTTCTTACTCCTCCATTCCATTCTCCATACTGTACCCAGAATGATTTTTTTTTTTAAACACATACCTGATCCTATTACTCCCTTGCTTAAAATACTTCAGTAACTCCCCAGAGGCAGAATCCAAATGCCTACATTGTATCCAGGCACTTTAAGATCTAGCTACTGTTTGCCTGATAACCTTCTCTCTGCCCTCCCCTTCCTTCCCTTCCCTGCCCTATTCAGGTTATACCTTTCTCAAGTACTTCTGCACATTGCAACTTTTATCATGGAGCTGCCTCAACCTGAAGGTCTGTTTTCCCAGGCATTTCATCCTCAGGTTGAGTCCGCACCTGGTCTGCCCAAGGTTCCCCCAACATGCAAAACCCAAAGGTCATATCATCCTTTACTACAGTGAACTGTAACTGTAAAGTGACCCAGACAGGGACCTCCCTGGTGGTCCAATGGTCAAGAATCCACCTTCCAATGCAGGGGACACGGGTTCGATCCCTGGCTGGGGAACTAAGATCCCACATGCTGCGGGGCAACTAAGCCCATGCACCACAACAAGAGAGCCCGCATGCCGCAACTACAGAGCCCGTGCGCTCTGGAGCCTGCGCGCCACAACTAGAGAGCCCATGAGCTGCAACTACTGAGCCTGCGTGCTCTAGAGCCTGTGCGCACCACAACTAGAGAGAAGCCTGTGCGCCGCAATGAAAGATCCCGCATGCCGCAACTAAGACCCGACACAACCAAAACTAAATAAGTAAATAAAATTTTTTTTTAAAAAGTGACCCAGTCAGTGGTGGCCTCCAGACCTCATACAAAAGAGATATGTGAACCCAGAACACCCCGAGTGTTGTCTTAGCAGTTTGGAGCACCCCTCAGCCTCCAGCTGCAAATACCTTGTCATCCCTGATGTACATGTGTTGTCTCAGTCCAGCTGCCTAAGACCCAAGAGCTGCTTTTCTATTTTCTGTTCTTACTGGTGTCTCTAGTTCAAAGGTCAGACATTCTGTAAATGATGCTATTCCATGACTTCTTGTGGCCCCTGGACCACAACAGAAGGCAGTTTGGGACCAGAGAAAGGCCTAGCCTGTAAGTTCAGAGACTGGATTCTGACTTCACTCGGACACTAACTCATTGTGTGAAGTGAGGCAAATTACTTCCTCTCTCATGGCCTCAGATTTGCCATGTTTAACATGAAAGGTCTGGGCCTGCTCAGTATCTGAGCATCTGTGATTCCACTTCCTAATTTCTACAACATAAATGTATACAAGAGACATTCTTATTTACCTATTTTCTAGGCAGAATAAATTGTGCTCTTGCCCTGGGTACTAAATCAGGCAAAGAAGAAAACCCTATCGCTACACAGAGATGCAAACAGATGGATCCTTCTGTATCAAATATAGGAGATCAAATACAAACTCATGCATACACACACGTTGCTAAGATATTCAGAGATGTGCATGCATGCTCACATGCATATATGCATAGACCCTCAGAAGAAAACCCCGATGGCCAGATGCTAGGAAAATATTTAGATACACAGATATAATACATTCACACAGACACATACTTGTACAATACACATATGGATAGGTGCACACACACATTCACACACTCCATTTAAAGACTGATTTGCTCACTCCCCAATTTCTTCAGGTTTCATATGACTTAATCCACTTCAGACCATATACTGTTATCTACTGCTGCAGGTTCATCCAAAACCATGCAGTCCAGAAGCAGACCCACAGATACATGGTGACCTGATTTGACAAAGGTGCCACTGAATGCAATGGATAAAGGATGATTTTTTTTTTTTAATGTTGCTGGATTGACTGTATATGCATATGGGGGAAAATGAAACATCAAAGTGAACCCCTATTTCACCCACACATAAAAATCAATTCCAGGGGCTTCCCTGGTGGCACAGTGGTTGGGAGTCCGCCTGCCGATGCAGGGGACACGGGTTCGTGCCCCGGTCCGGGAGGATCCCGCATGCCACGGAGCGGCTGGGTCCGTGGGCCATGGCCGCTGGGCCTGTGCGTCCAGAGCCTGTGCTCCGCAATGGGAGAGGCCGCAGCGGTGAGAGGCCCACGTACCGCAAAAAAAAAAAAAGAAAAAAAATCAATTCCAGATGAATCACAGACCTAAATATGAAAGATAAAATAATAAAGCTTCTATAAAATAATAAATAGAAGAACATCTTCATGACCTAGGGATAGACAAAGATTTCTGAACTGTACTAACTATAAAGGAAAGACTGATGATATGTAGGACTTCATTAAAATTAAGAATTCTGTTCAAAAGATGCTAATAAAGGAGTAACAAGGCAAGCCATAGCATGGGAGATGTCTGGAATAGGTGTAACCAACAAGGGACTCATATCCAGGATACAGATGGACTCCTACAAATCAATAAGAAAAAGAGAGACCACCAAATTTATTTTTTAAGTGGACAAAATTTGGGCGAACTAACAAGAATATCCAAATGGTCAGGAAGACGTGAAAAGGTACTCAGCTTCATTAATCATCAGGGCTGTGCAAGTCAAAACCACCAGGACAGGCCAAAACCAAAACAAAAACCTGACAACACCAAGTGTTGATGAGGATGTAGAACTGGAATGCTCAGACATTGCTGGTATCAGTGGAAACTGGCACAACTACTTTGGAAAGCTGTTTGGCAGGATCTGCTACATCTGACCATAGGTATAACCCTGTACCCCGGCAATCCTGCTTCTGCATATATATAGCCAAACAGAATGTCGACACGTGCACCAAAAAACATCACAATTCATAATAGCTAAAAACGAACAACAATCTAAATGTTCATCTACTGTAGAAACGATAAATTGCAATATATTCATACAATGACCTGTACAGGAATAAAAAAGAGCAAACTACTCTGGATAAATCTCACAGACATAAAAAGTGAAAAAAGTGACATAATGAGTGAAATAAGCTAAACACAAAAGAGTACATACTCTACAATTCCATTTATATGAAGTTCAAAAACAGGTGAAATCAATCCACAGGGACAAAAAGTTAGAATGCTGTTTACCTTTAGGGAGGTGTAATGACTGTGAAGAGGCAAGAGGGAGAGTCCTGGGGGTGCTGGAAATGTCTGTTGATCTGGGGGGTGGTTACATAAGTGTGATCACTTTAGAAAAATTTCATCGAGCTGTACATCTTAGAGTTATATTCTCTACTGTATTTATATATAATAAAAAAGTTTACCAAAAAGTCCCATACAGTCTCCTGCTGGGTTTGATGAGACAATCCCCCCCCAGACCAGAGCCACTCATGGCTGATGTTAGTATTTAATGCACATTGCCTCCTGTCTGTATGTATTGTGAAAGGTCTTTGCAAAAGGATGTTGTGGTTTGAGTAACTTGACAAGGACTGGTCTGTCTGCAACATGTAGAACAGATAAATCAATTACACAGGTCAGAGGCCCCAGAAGACTCATGGTAATTAGGCCACATCACCAGGAGATAAAACACAGCTCCAGCCCACTGACGTCAGCGACCGACAACACAGCTGTTGAGAAATACCCACACTGTCTGCCTAGAATCAACCTGGCACTTCACACTGGCCCAGAGAACTGCTAAAAATGGCCCCATCTGACTATGTCCTAGGAATTAAACTGGCCTTGCTGTCTGCTAAGTGGCTGTCACCAAGTTTGCCACGTTGGGAAGCAGGTCACAAGGCAGAGCACTCAACCCCCAGAACAAACATCTGCTTGTAACCTTCCCGCCAGTGGTCCTCAGGATCTCAGCCCACCTGGCCTTCCAGTGCAGATCATCCAAGAGGGCTCAGCAGAGGCGGGGCCTGCTCTGGCCGCACATCACCCTGACACAGCCACTGCCACCCGTGCCTCACACTGCGTCAGAGCCTCCAGTTGACTTCCTGTCCTCCCCCACCCCCACCCCCCAGCCCAATGAAGGTAGGGATCCTCTTGTTTCATTTTTGTGCCCCTACTGCTCAGCACAGCATCTCACACGCAGTAGGTGATCAATAACAGTAGGCTGAATTGAATAGTCTGTTTCTGAAAAAAGAAAGGGAATTCTCAGGAAGCTGACCTCCTCTGCTCTAATAACACTGTAGGATGAAAAGGGAGTCTGCAGGGAGGGTCAGGGCTCTCAGAGCTGTAAGAGGAATTTCCAAGTATCAGACAGCAGCAGGAGGGCCAGGACTCCACCCTGCCTGCAACAGACAGAAGGGGAATGGAGGTGGTATAAGAGGGCAGGGGTGGGCTTCCCTGGTGGTGCAGTGGTTGAGAGTCTGCCTGCCGATGCAGGGGACACGGGTTCGTGCCCCGGTCCGGGAAGATCCCACGTGCCGCAGAGCGGCTGGGCCCATGAGCCATGGCCGCTGAGCCTGCGCGTCCGGAGCCTGTGCTCCGCAACGGGAGAGGCCACAACAGTGAGAGGCCCGCGTACCGCAAAAAAAAAAAAAAAAAAGAGAGCAGGGGTTAACCTTGCAAGCCCCCTTTCTCATTCCCTCAAGGCTGGCTGGGAGGAGTTGGGGATAGCTGGTCAGAGGGAGACTTGGCTGCCTTGGGCTCTGGGCCTGGTCTGGGGGAGCTGATACCTCTGGAGAGGAGTATCAGAGGAGAGACCTGCCTGGGGAGGGGCAGGTCTGGATGAGGGCTCAGGGAGTGAAGCCTACCTGTGTAGTGCACCACACACGTCTGGCCCTTCTTGGGGAATGTCCTTCCTGCAAGGAGACATGAGAATAGATGAATGAACAGCACATTGGAGAAAGCCGCCTGGGACATTTCAGGTGTGATTGTGACCAAGAGCTCTGGCCCACATTCCCCTCCATACCATGGAGATGCCCATGGTTCCAGTTCTGGCTCTGTGCTTTGTACGAACCAGATTAGTCACTTTACTTCTCTGGCCTTGATTTGAACTTTATTTCCTTGGGTTCCACAACTCCACTCTCTCCTGGTCCTTTTCCTTTCTTTGATTGCTCTTTTTACTTTCCTTTGTCCATTCCACGAACCTTTCTGACAGCCTACTCTCTGCCAGGCCTGGACTAGATTCCAGAGACACAGAGCAATCTATGAACTCACAATGAGGTTAGGGAAACAGACACATAAATAATAGATTATAATGCAGGGTGATGACTGTACACAAGGATGAATAAACACAATCATTCACAACTATTTACTGAATACCTGCTGTGTGCAAGGCCTGGGCCTGATCTCGGGATACACCAGTGAATTATACAGACAAGATTCCTACTCTTTTGGAGTTTACATTCTAATGGAGGGAGACAAACAATACTCAGATAGACAAGACAATATAGATTGTGATAAGTTCTCTAAATAAACACAATGATAAATTACAGAGAGATACAGTGGGACAGGCCATTTTAGAATAGGTGGTCCAGGACAGCCTTTCAGAGAAGATGACATTTCAGCTGAGACTTGAAGGATGAGCAATACGCTGGGAAAAGCACTGCAGGAAGAGGGAGCAGCAAGTGCACAAACTGTGAGGCAGAAAAGGATCAGTGCATTTACGAAACAGTAAGGAGCCTAGACGACTGCAAAGAAGGGAAGGAGGTGGAGACAAGTGGGAAAGAGCCAGATCACACAGGGCCTTGCAGAGCCGGATTTAATTCTAAGTGCAGCAGGAAGGCACTGGAGGTTTTAAGCAAGAGAATGACATAATCTGAATTAAGATTTTATAAGATCATTCTGGCTGCTGTGTGTAGGATGGACAGTTAGGCGCCTGTTGCAATAATCCAGACAGAAAATCAATGATGGCTTGAATTAAAGTGGTTGGCAGCAGAGAAGAGAGTAAAATAGATTGGAAATATACTTTGGAATTGGAGCTGACAGGGCATGCTAATGGCATGGAGATGGGGTCCAGGATGAGAGAGAAGGAGAAAACAACCACGATGCTTGGGTTTTAGGTTTGGAGGAGATGATTTAGGATGGAGGAGCTGATTCCTGAGATGGGGAAGGCTGATGAGGAACAGATTTGTGCAGGTGGCAATCTTAAGATGCCTCTTAGACATGTGAATTTGTACTACAAGTAGACAGATGGAGAGTCTGCACTGGAGGTATAAATTTGAGTGGGATTTAAAGCCTTGTGAGGGCTAACAGCTGAGCCAACATTTAGATGGGGGCCCTTGGGAGGGAGCACCTGACTCACTGAGCAGCAGGGAAAGTATCAGAGAGGAGATAATGGTTAAACTGGGTCTTAAAAGATGAGTAGTTTACCAAGGAAGTAAGGGAGATAATTTGGGAAGAGTGAACCACATGTTCAAAGGCTTCAAATTGAGCAGTAGTGGGAGCCCGTCTGGTTCCCTGCTGTGTAATCCTAGGGTCTAGCAACAGTATATGCTCAATAAATATTTGCAGAATGACTGGTATATTTAACAACTGGCAGACAGCTCGATAAAGCCGGAGGAAAAGTTGGTGGTGGGGGTAGGTACTGGTAGTAAGAGATGAGGCTCTAGCATGGAAGGTAACAGGAGGCTCTATCACTGTCTGCCTGGAGAAAAAGTAAGATTAATTAAAACGTTTTATGCCCAGGGAGGGGCATGGTCAAATATGCATTTTAAAGAGTGCTCAGGCTGTGGTGGGGAAAATGGTGGGTGGGGTGGGAGGCCAGATGGAAGGCCAGGAGGTGAGAATGGAGGTGGGGAGACCAGTTTAGAGACTGTGCATAAATCCAGGTGAGAGATGATGTTGGCCTGAACTAGGGCAGGGGCTGAGGAGATGGAGCCTTAGAGATATTCAGCAGAAGAACTTGGCAGGATTTGGTGTGGGCTCCACCAAGGCAGGCATCCCCAGCACTGCAGCGTAGTCATTGAAATATTAATTGGTACATTGCCCCCTCTGGGTTATAGCATGGTAGCTGGCCCTTTTGTGCTTTCTTGACTCAGGGGTTTAGATTGAGCTAAAAGCAGAAGGCCAAAGTTCCTCCAGGCTTTCCCTAAAAATCTGATCCCCCTTCAAGAGAAAATGCCCCTTGTCTAGCCAGGGAGGGAGGATAAGGAGAGAAAACTCTAAAGGCTTCTTTGAACCAGGGAAAGGAGAAGAGGCCTGGAGGCCACTGGCAGAACTCTATGGCAGTGCCCCGGGGGATAAAAAGGCCTCAGGGAGATGCTTCCTGGGGCACAGCACCATGGTTCCCAGCATGGAAAAAGAAGCCTGCAGCCCATGGGTGATCCAAGGTTGTGGCTGGGACTTCTAGGGACCACTGCTTTTCAATAAGGAGGGTGGCCAAGAACCAAGAGTCCCTCCAATTTCCCGGGGGTGGGGGAGTGTCAATAATGTCTGACATGCAGTTTGCCTGTCAAATCCTGCAGAAATGAGGGCTCCAGTCTGAATTAAGGTTGGTTTAAGAAATAAAGAAATAGCTACTCCTGGCACATCCAAACTCAATTACAGAAGGGTGATGCCTGTAATGTCTGGCTTGGGAAAGTGACTGGTGCCAATCCTGAGGCAGGAAACAAGGGAACACGGAGGAGTGCTAGGGAGTGGGGGAGACCAGGAGCATGAGTCCTGTTTTGGACTTGCTGACTTTGAGGGATCCGTGGGATGTGCAGATAGAGGCTGAGCAGCAGCTGGATAAATGGACCACCTGGAACTCAGATTGGAGGCCTGGGCTGGAGGCTTAAGTTTGGAGACCATCGGTTTGCAGCCCATAATGAAAGCCATGGGAGTGGACAGGATGGCCGGAGAGACTGAGTGGGACAGGGAGGATAAAGCAAGATGCAGAAGCAGTGGAAGAAGCGCTCCATCATTCCCAGACTGGGTCGGTCCCTACAGCGTCTCAACGCCCAGATCGCAGGGGGCCGCCCAACCAGAGGCCGGGAGGCGGGCGCGTTAGAAGGGGGCTGCCCCGAGCAGAAGAGACCCCAAAGCATGTCCTTTCCCGTGTTTCCAGAGCTCAACCAGCAGGGCAGGGAAAGTGGAGCTAAAAAACGGCCCTAGGAAATCAGGAGTAGCGGATAATCGAGCGGTTCCAGTCGCGGGCAGCGGCAGCCCGAGGCCCCCGGGGCGGTGGCGGGCCGCAGACCCCAGCCTCCCAGCCGCCGCCTTCGTTCCTCTAGGTGAGCAGGCGCGTAAGGGGATGGCGAAGGATGTGTGCTAGACATCCAACAGTCCCATCTAGGGTCTTCTCCCGCCTCCCCCATCCTAGGCCAGCTCTCCCTGTTCAGCACCCTCCGCGCCACCTTGGAATCGGACCCCCGCCCGCCGGGCTCCGCCCCGAGACCCCTCCTCCTCCCCCGGCTCCGCCACCCGGTACCGTCTCCCGGGGAGATGGTCTCGATCTCCACGCCCATCGCGGTCCCACTGGCCCCGCCTCCGAGGGTCCCCGCTGTTTCCCCGACCCCGGCTCCGGCCCTGGCCCGCTGGCGCTCCGGCTCGCCACCCCGCCGCCACTGCAGAGTCGGAGGAGGTGCGGCTGGAGTCGGGACCTGCGCGGGGAGGGGCCACCGGGAAGGGGGCGGCGGGGCGGAGCGGCGCGGAAAGGTGGGGTCGACCGGGGCGGGGCTCGGGGGAAGGGACCCTGACGCGGCTGCTCGGGAGCTTGACCAGGCTGTTGCGGGAGGCATGCAGACACTCGTGCGCATCCACCCACCCATCTATCCATCCATTCATCCATCCATCCGTTCAACACATATTTATCTTGCACCTACTCTGTGTTAAGCTGGGGTGAGGAGGGCCGGTCAACTCGGTCTCACAGACTTGGGGGAGAAGGCCGGCAACTAAACCAACACTTTCATTAACTGCGTTCACTGCCATAGCGTTCAGAGCGTCATGGAAGCACCAGAGAGGTACCCACCCCAGCTAGGCTGTCCGAATCTGCAGGGGCAAGCTGAGGGGCGGGGGCGGGGGGTGGAGGAGAAGCCAGTAATTACTGACTCTACCCCAACCCCCCTTAACCACTGTTCTCCATCCTGCGTAGTTCTGACATACGCACAGGTGGACTCCCACCTTTCAAGGCAGAGAACTGTGCCCTGGGGATACCGGCTGAATTAAGACAGAATTGCTGTCCTAGAGGAACTGAATCTGTGATGGGCAGGGACACAAACAGTTACGGCATGGAGTGATTTAAGTTGTGGGATAAATGAATGAATGAATGAGTTCTACCAGACCCTTCACCTCCACCCAAAGGAGACATAAGAATCTGGAAAGGTATTTTTTGGAGAAGGTAACATTTGTTTGAAAAATGAATGGGACTTTCTCTCTCTTTTTCTCATTCTTCATGCATTGTTGCAAAAATTGATATGAAGGTATGATTCTTCCAGCTATGGTGCTGGAAGATAGGCATGGGGAGAAAAGCCTGAGCAAAGAAGAGTGGGCCCTAGAGGTGTTCTCCTTGTCTCCCAGATGGTCGGGGCAGAAACTTCAGGTTATCAGCATCGCTGAAGGAGGGTTGGCTGTGTGTTCAAGAAACATGATGCTCAACTGTACTGTGAGGGTCAGGATCTGAAATTCCCCATGGGCGGCCCCAAGGCGTGGCCCAGAGTCTCCCAGGGGTATAGCCGGTCTTAAGCCTAGTGAAGCACTAGCTTCTTGAACTGTGGCCATGGTCAGGCACTTTGGGGGTAAGTGTAGAATAACGGTTTGTAATTAGCACAGGTCCATGGAACGGCTTCAGTATTTTGTGTACGGAAAAGAACATTTTTCTGAGGAGATTTTATCTTATTTTAGAGGTCCTCGACTCCTTCCCCCAACAACCCCCGCACCCCTAAAAAGGTTAAGAAGCCGTGTTGACTTTAGGGCTCCCGGACTCCTTCTTAGACTAAGAGAACCGATGAGAAATGGGGGAAGGCGCTATACCTTTCAAGGGAGAAATTGTAGCAGGCTTACCTTCGGTGGCGTTTCACGGGGAATACAACTCCCAGAGGTCCGTGCGGCAAAGCCCGAGCTTATTGGCCAATGGGAAAGACCGTCTCATAACGGGACACAAGCAATAGCCAATAGGCAAGGGTCATTGCCGGGCTTGCCCAGCCACCGCTCACCTATCAGGGGCCTGGGAGCCGATGCTTCCGGTCCCCGCTCAGGGCTTCGGATCCGCGGTCTGTGAGCAGGTACGGCCCAGGGGAGACTGATTTTCGGTGGGGCAGTGAGACCAAAGGTATTTTTGTCTCCACTGCTTCCCGGCCTGGCTGTTGTGGGGAGGCTGTAGGTGGGCGGGGAGAGAGGTGGAAGGACAGGCACTTTGGGGGAGGGGGGAGAAGAGGAAGTGTCACATGTGCGGAGAGGATGGAGAGAATGGTGGGGGGCCGCGTGCGAGGGCTGGCGGATGCGGACGAGCAGCGGGTGGGTTTAAACCAGAGAGTATATTCCCTGTAACTCACGAGTGAAACTTCTGGGAATATATCCTAAGGAAGCCATTCAAAATGAAAAACATGCTTTATGCATAAACACCTTTATCCCAGCGTTATTTATAAAAGGATAAAGTTGGCTCTAACCAGGTATCTCACCAGTAAGGAAAAATTACGGAACTTCCCCAACAGTAAGGAAAAGTGAATATTAAGTGGCTTCTAAAAATAATTTATAAAGTCTTTAAATAACATGGGGAAATCCTAATATATAATGTAAAGTGAAAAGATCGTGATTTGTAATTGTACAGTATGATTGAAAAAGTTCAACCCAAACTGCATAGAAAAATATCTGGAGGGATGTATCATAATTTTCTTTGGATGAATGTTTTTTTGTGTGTGAATTTACCTTTTGACCTTTTTAAAAAATTTTTATTGGAGTGTACTTGATTTAAAATGTTGTGTTAGTTTCTGCTGTACAGCAAGATGCATGTTATACACATAACATGTATCCGCTCTTTTTTTAGATTCTTTTCCCATATAGGTCATTACAGAGTACTGAGCAGAGTTCCCTGTGCTATACAGTAAATCCTTATTAGTTATCTATTTTATACATGGTAGTGTGTATATGTCAATCCCAATCTCCCAATTTATCCCTTCCCCTCCCCCCTTTCCTCCCTGGTAACCATGTTTGTTTTCTACATCTGTGACTCTATTTCTGTTTTGTAAATAAGTTCATTTGTACCATTTTTTAAGATCCAACATATAAGCAATATCATATGGGGATTTGTCTTTCTCTGTCTGACTTACTTCACTCAGTATGACAGTCTCTAGGTCCTTTTGACCTTTCTTGTATGTTAATTTAAAACAATAATAAGGGCTTCCCTGATGGCGCAGTGGTTAAGAATCCACCTGCCAACGCAGGGGACACAGGTTCGATCCCTGGTCCGGGAAGATCCCACATGCTGCGGAGCAACTAAGCCCGTGCACCACAACTACTGAGCCTGCGGTTTAGAGACTGCAAGCCACAACTACTGAAGCCTGCGCGCCTAGAGCCCGTGCTCCGCAACAAGAGAAGCTACCACAATGAGAAGCCCGCACATCACAACAAAGAGTAGCCCCTGCTAGCCGCAACTAAAGAAAGCCTGTGTACAGCAACGAATACACAATGCAGCCAAATAAATAAATAAAACAAAAAAAATAAGTGTAAAGAACTTGGAATTATTTTATAGTGAAAACACAATAAATTTAGAAAAACAAGTTGGGGAGTATGTAACTGTTTAAACCTACTGGAAGTGCTCCATTTCACCTGAGCCCCTTGATTCTCACTATAAGTTGTCTTTAAAGAAGATTAAAAACAGAAGAATTAAATGGCCATAGACTGAGCACCAGATCCTCGTTCTGACCACCTCTCCCCTGAATTAATATAGTCAGATTTTCTCTTCCTAAAACAACCAGGGCTCCTGATTTGAGAAATCTTATAGTCTGAGGGTTGAGAGACCAACAGGTATACAGTTAGCTTCAGGCAAATTGTAAATATTTTAAAGCATACAAAATAATTGGGGAGCACCAGAAGGTCATTTCACCCTTTGTCCTCTTGGCTCTCTGATCTTTTAACTACCAACTCTATAACAGTGACTCCCAAATCCTTACCTCTGACTGCCTGAGGTGCAGTGCTACCCTATAAACATCTTAAATGAAGCACATCTAATACTAAGCTTATCACACACTACACACTGTTCTTACCTTTAAAGCATTCTCTGTCTTCTTTATCTCTGATTAATGGTTCAGCAATTTCCCAAGCTAAAAATTTGCATGTTATCTTTAATTCTCCTTTCTTCCTCACCACTTACCCTACTTGATATCAATTTTATCTGCCTTAGAAATATCGCTTGAATCTGGCCCTCTTTCTCTACTGAGGTAGCTACAAACTTGGCTCACTTTCTCATCCTGACATTCAAACTATTCCATGGCCCATTATTAACCTTGTCAGCTTCCTAGTTTCTCAGGTCCATTCTGCACATTGTTGCATGAATGTGTGCTGGTTCCTCTAAATTCCAAATTATTCAGCAGGGCCTTTATGATCAGGGAGATAAGGTTGGAAAGGTATAGCAATATAAGATAATTAAAGGCCTTCAATGCTTTGCTTAAACATTTTGGAAGAACTTTTATATACACAGACTGTGGAGACTCATCAAAGGTACTTGAGCACAAATGCAAAATTACCAGAGCTGTGACTTTTCTCAAGATAATTCTACCCAACACACAGAGTCCAGGCTCTGTGGGAAAGAAGAGACTGAAATGAAGAGGACTTCTTGTCCTACCCTACTACAAAGGAAGAGGTGGTCAGGACCCTGACTAATAATGGGAGTAGAAGGGATTGGAAGAGATTTTTGTAATTATCATTGGGTTTTTGAGGAAATTTTTCATAATTTTTATTTTTTAATTTAATTTTATTGAAGTATATTTGATTTACAATGTTGTGTTAGTTTCAGGTGTACAGCACAGTGATTCAGTGTATATATATATATATATTATATATATATATATATTTTTTTTCAGATTCTTTTCCTTTATAGGTTATTACAGAATATATAGTTCCCTGTGCTACACAGTAGGTCCTTGTTGGTTATCTATTTTATTGGGTTGGCCAAAACGTTCGGGTTTTTCCATAACATCTTTTTTTTTTCTTGGCTGTGTAGGTTCTTTGTTGCTGCGCGTGGGCTTTCTCTAGTTGTGGCGAGTGGGGGCTACTCTTCGTTGCGGTGCGCGGGTTTCTCATTGTGGTGGCTTCTCTTGTTGCGGAGCACGGGCTCTAGGCGTGCGGGGCTTAAGTAGTTGTGGCACGTGTTCTCAGGAGTTTTGGCTCGCGGGCTTTAGAGCGCAGGCTTAGTAGTTGTGGCGCACGGGCACAGTTGCTCCGCGGCATGTGGGACCTTCCCGGACCAGGGGTTGAACCCGTGTCCCCTACATGGGCAGGTGGATTCTTAACCACTGCGCCACCAGGGAATCCCTTCCATAACATCTTACATCAATATATATAGTATATATAGTAGTATATATATGTTAATCCCAACCTCCTAATTTAAACCCCACCCCACACTCCACACCCCATCCTTTCCCCTTTGGTAACCATAAGTTTCTGTATCTGTGGGTCTATTTCTGTTTTGTAGATAAATTCATTTCTATCTTTTTTTTTTTAGATTCCACATATAAGTGATATCATATATTTGTCATTTTCTGTCTCGCTTACCTTACTTAGTATGATAATCTCTAGGTCCATCCATATTGTTGCAGAGGCATTATTTCATTCTTTTTTATGGCTAATACTCCATTGTATATATGTACCACATCTTTATCCATTCATCTGTCGGGCATTTACGTTGCTTCCACATCTTGGCTATTGTAAATAGTGCTGCAGTGAACATTGAGTTGCATGTATCCTTTTGAACTAGAGTTTTCTTTGGATATATGCCCAGGAGTGGGATTGCAGGATCATATGGTAACTCTATTTTTAGTTTTTTACCAAATTTCTTCTTGTTAGTAAAGATGAAAATATTAAAATTAATTCTTCTAAAACATCTCAGTAACTTTATTGTCAAGTTTGTTTTTCCTTTATTTACAAGTCCTTATGCTGTGCTAACCCTAGCCATACACATCCTCAATGACATTAGACTGACTTGGGTGGCCTAAAACATATCATATAAATTGCTTTTGATGTAACTGGCCCGTTAGGAATTTTCTCTTCCAGGAAAATGTATCATGCATTATTTATCAATGAAAGTCTTTTTTTTTTTAAGTGCATAAGTAGGTATTAGGGAAAAACATATATTATACAAGACCAATGGGTTTGAGATGGCAGTTTTCTTCATTAGTAATGTCAGAAGACATATTTTTCCATTTAGCAAGCCACTGTAGAACCACTTAACCTGACCTCATATGTAAGAAGTATAACAGAAAAAAAAAAAAAAAAGTATAACAGACCATTCCCTCTTAGTAAAAGATTCTAAGAGTAGGGATGAAGCTAGCAAAGAGGAATGAGAAAAAATTTGCAGATAAGTTAAAAGCAAATCCTCCAGTTTGGTGAAGAATACATTTCTTTGGATTTAGGGTCTGAAGGCAGCTTCTCAAGTTCTGTCTTTGACATTTACTAAGTACAATAAAACAAGGTTGAAAAATGTCCATCGGATTCAGTGACGTGGATAGCAGTGGTGGGTTGGTGAGAGTTGTTTTGGAGAAGAGTTGGGAATGGAGTCAATTTGGGGTGGGTTAAGAAGAGAATGAGTGGTGAAGAAATGGACACTGCAAGTTTAGACAATTCTTTGATAACTAATAAGATTAAACATCATTTAGAATATGTTTATTGATCATCATAATTGTTTTGTAAATTGCCTGTTGATATTCTTTGGCCACTTAAAATTTTGTCGTTTTAACTGGCTTAAAAGAACTTTTTACTTATTTATTTATTTATTTATTTTTGGCTGCATTGGGTCTTCATTGCTGTGCAGGGGCTTTCCCTAATTGCAGCGAGCAAGGGCTACTCTTTGTTGCTGTGCGTGGGCATCTCATTGTGGTGACTTCTCTTGTTGCAGAGCACAGGCTCTAGGCACGCAAGCTTCAGTAGTTGTGGCACGTGGTCTCAGTAGTTGTGGCTCGCGGGCTGTAGAGCACAGGCTTAGTAGTTGTGAGGCACGGGCTTAGTTGCTCCCCAGCGTGTGGGATCTTCCCGGACCAGGGCTCGAACCCACGGCCCCTGTACTGGCAGGCAGATTCTTAACCACTTTGCCACCAGGGAAGTCCCAAGAACTTTTTGTAAATTAAGTATTTTGTACATTTGAATCTTTAGTTTGTTTTTTCAATTAGAAAAGGGCTATTTGAATATATACTTATTATAAAAACAGTCTTTCCAAAAAATACAGAAATAAGTAAAGAGGGTCCCACCTTCTCTCTTCTGCCACCTCACTCCATCTCAGTATGTACTGTGAACAGTTTGGTATGTGTTATTTCTGATCTTTTCCTGCATCTTTATGTAAATATATACAAACACATGTATATGGACATATAGAGGTGGATTTTTTTTTCATAAATAGTAGCTTACTAAACATGTTATCTTGTGAATTTCACTGCTTTTTTGGGGGAGGGATTTTTCCATATCACTACTCATGGAGCTTCCTTATTTTATGTATTTCCATGTTGATGTACATTTAGGTTTTTCTGTTACAAAAAATGATATAGTAAATCCTTATACACATACATATACATGTTTGAGTATTTCTATAGTAGTGTAAAAAGTCTTTCTTTTAAATCTCTTAATTTTTGTTTTGCACATTTGGATCTTTAATCTATCTGGAAGGTGTTTTGTTATAAGATATGAAGGGCAAGTTTCTTAACTTTTTAGAGCTTCAGATCTGTTGTCTCTCACCTAAGAATAACAGTGCTACCCTCACAGGACTGTTACAAGGGTTGTATCGGATTCTAGGTGACCAGCACCATGTGTGGCACATACTGGACATGTTTATTCCCTTCCTTTCCTTCTAATTTGCCCAGCAAATTCAGGTAGTATCTGGGTGTGTTTATAGAATATGGTCTGTTTTTTCATATTCAGTAACAATGTCATCCTGATTTCCTCAGTTTTGACATGTCTCACATTTCACAGAAAGGCTAACCCCAAAATTTTACCATCGAAATTGATGGAAGTTAGTAAGGCTCTACCATATTTTAAACTGGTGACAAACGGGAGTTTAAGTGTTGCCTTTTGCTTTCCCTTCAGTGTTAGGAAGGAAATGAAATAAAGCATACTGACAAGAGTCAGATGTAAGCAATCTAAAAGAAAAATATACATGAAATAAAGTTATTTGAAAGCCTTAAAAATGAGGGTCTTTTAAAATATCTTGGATCCTTAATTGCAATAAAAATTATTACTCTTTCAAATAATATGATGCATTTTGTAATTAGGTTTTGACATTTAACTTTACAAGATTTTAATCTTTATGCACACTTATGATCTTATTATATATGTAATTGTTACATACTCTGTTTACAGAAGGACTAGAGGCAGCCATCTATAGTATTGATCCACTCCGTGATGAGTTGACTCATTTCTGGCCTTATGTGCATCTTGCATATTTTATTGGCTCTTTCTAATTCATCATAGTATCATAGTGAGGCTACAGTAAAAAACTGTGATTACAGTAACTTAAAGAGACACAGGGTTAGTAAGCATTTTTTGTTTACCTGATTTCCTATGAGTGGCTCAGAATTTTGAACCAAAAACTGCTACCATAAGCGTTACTATTTTGCCTGTATTGCTGATTTTTAGTATCCCAGTTCTGTGATCAAGGAAGTTTGAACTAGAGGTGCCCCAAATATACGTTTGGCTGCATAAATCACCAACTGTTAAAAACCAGTATGGCTTCCCTTGTGGCACAGTGGTTGAGAATCCACCTGCTGATGCAGGGGACACAGGTTCGATCCCTCATCCGGGAAGATCCCACATGCCACGGAGCAGCTAAGCGCATGTGCCACAACTACTGAACCTGTGCTCTAGAGCCCGCAAGCCACAACTACTGAGCCCACATGCCACAACTACTGAAGCCCATGCACCTAGAGCCCGTGCTCCACAGCAAGAAAAGCCACCACAATGAGAAGAAGCCTGTGCACTGCAATGAGGGGCGGCCCCCGCTCGCCACAGCTAGAGAGGGCCCACGCGCAGCAACAAAGACCCAATGCAGCCTAAATAAATAAAATGAATTTTAAAAAATTAAAAAAACAAACCAGTATTCTACAGAGGCAGTCATAGAATGAACCTGTGGAACAATAACAAAATCTGAAATTTCATCCCCATTATTAAAATTTTACTAAAACATTTTATTCATTAGGTTTCAAAAGTTTGACCTTATTTTGCAGGAAAAATAATTTCTCAGCACTGCCAGGCAGTCTTTTAATCTGTCAAATTCCTCCCATCCTTTTATCCTCTCACAATAATGACCTGTGAAAGGGCTAAGCCAGTTGTCTTGTAGAATGTACTACATCCTGAATTTGTCTGACTGTATTCTTATGGTATAACTTCCTAATTATTTCAGATAACCTTTATCAGAAAGGATGGAGTTGGGAAGAGGAAAACTTCTCAGGACTGGACTGAATGCGTTGTATCAAGCAATACACCCAATTCACGGCCTTGCCTGGACTGATGGGAATCAGGTAGTCCTGACCGATTTACACCTTCACGGTGGAGAGGCCAAGTTTGGGGACTCAGCGGTCATTGGACAATTTGAACATGTGTATGGGGTGTCCTGGGCCCCACCTGGTACAGCTGACACACCTGCTCTGCTCGCTGTGCAGCACAAGAAGCATGTCATTGTGTGGCAGCTGTGTCCTAGCACTACGGAGACAAGCAAATGGCTGATGTCTCAGACCTGTGAGATTAGACAGTCACTCCCTGTCCTTCCCCAGGGCTGTGTGTGGCACCCAAAAAGTGCTGTCCTGACTGTGTTGACTGCACAGGATGTCTCCGTTTTCCATAATGTTCACTGGGACAGTTCCCAGGTCAAAGTGGACATCAGCACCCAAGGCCTCATTCACTGTGCATGTTGGACCCAGGATGGCCAGAGGCTGGTGGTGGCAGTAGGCAGCAGCGTGCATTCTTATATTTGGGACAGTGCTCAGAAGACTCTTCACAGGTGCTCCTTCTGCCCAGTGTTTGATGTGGCCAGCTACGTGCGCTCAATCGGAGCCACTGTGGACTCACAGGTCGCTATAGCCACTGAGCTTCCACTAGATAAGATTTGTGGCTTAAATGCATCTGGAACCTTTGATGTTCCCCCTAGTAGTGAAGGCACTTGTCTATATACTTTACCAGTTATTGACGAAGTTTCCTCTGAAACAAATTCTGAAACACCAGTTTCTCCCTTTTCTTCATCCTTTTCTGATCCTCTGGATCTAACTCATATACACTTTGATAGATCTAAATCTGAGGCTAGTTCTCTTATTTGTCTAAGAAAAAAGGACTACTTGACAGGAACTGGCCTGGATTCTTCACACTTGGTCCTCTTGACCTTTGAGAAGGAGGTTACCCAGAACAGAAAAGTCACCATCCCGGGCATTCTGGTTCCTGATCTAATGGCGTTTAATCTTAAAGCACAGGTAGTCGCAGTGGCTTCCAATACGTGTAATATAATTTTTATCTATTCTGTCATTCCATCATTTATGCCAAACATCCAGCAAATTCAGTTAGAGAGTAATGAAAGACCAAAAGGCATATGTTTCTTGACAGATAAATTATTGTTAATTTTGATAGGAAAACAGAAATCCACTGATTCGGCATTTCTTCTTTCTTCAAAGTCTGATCAGTATATGATTCGTTTGATTGTTAGAGAAGTTATGTTGGAAGAAGACTCTCCAGTGACACTGAGTGAAAACCAGAGTGGTCACTCTGCTTTCAGTACTCTGTTAAATAAAGCAAATAGAAAAAAGCTAATTGAAAGTCTTTCCCCAGATTTTTGTCACCAAAACGGAGGGCTCTTGTTAACAGCTAATAGCAGCAGTCAAAGTGGAAGGCCTGGAAGAACCCTTATTCAAGAAATCAGAAGTCCTCCATCCAGTATCTGTGATGGCTCCACAGCCCTAGAAACTCTAGATGCCGGGCCTGTTAACCAGTCGGTAACACTGCCCGGACCCAGCGGCACACCAGACCACAGCAGTACCGCAGGATCTCCTAACTTACAAGTGGAAAAGGAAAATTATCAGCTATCTAAGATACTGGAAATTTTATCTAGGAACCTGATTGAAGTGCAGCAGCGTCTTTCTGAACTCACAGACTTTCTACATAATGGAAAGAAATCCTCTCCAGTGTACCCACTCTCTCAGGATGTGCCTTATGTTCACATCACTTGCCAGGTAACTTCTCCTTTGAGGAGCTACCACTGGCTCCTGCAGCCAGTAGGTACTGCAAGAGAAATTTATTAATGAGGAAGTAGTATTCTAGTTGAACTTCACTGATCTGGACATGTTATATTCAGGCAAGTTGTTATACCTTTCCAGGTTGGTTGGATGGGCACACATACCAGTATACACCGTGATTTTATCATGTGCGTGGTGTGAAAACATGAATGATTGCGCTCATTCTGGCACGCTATGTTTAGAAAAAAATTTTTTTAATTCATGCTGTTTCATTGCGAAAACCTTTTCCTTATGCAATTGCAGACACTCTTCTATTTATAAGAGAGCTTATAATAGCATAACAGCATAAGATTATAACAGCATCTTATAATATGCTGTTAAAAGAGAGGTTATAGTCATTAAAAATTTTTAATGCATCTGTTTATGCCTGTATACGCCAACATAAAATATTATATAGTGGGATCATACCATATCCGTTATTATCATGAACACTTTCCTTTCCCGTCACACTTGGCCCTGCTCCTCCTCCCTGTAACCCACTTTAACTAGCAGCTTAATGTGGATCCTTTCATATTTTACTTCACGCTCATATAATCTTACACAGGTCTTTGTATACGTAGGTATATAGGTGCGGGGGGTGTTGGTGGTGACTTTGTCATTGTTTTACAAAAATGGGGTCGTATGGTGCATTCTTTACTTCATGCTGGGAGTATGCTGTTTATTCAGCCTTTCCCTTGCTGATGGACATTCACTTTGTTTTCAGTTCTTAGGCACTCCAAATGGTGCTGCAATAGTATTCTCATATGTATCTATTTGTATTCATACTTTTATTTCTGTTGGCTTGGTTCCCAGAAGTGGAAGTGCAAGTTTGAAGAGTATATATATACACACATATATATATGCTTCTACTTTTAATAGAGTTGACAGATTGCCTTTCAAAGATTTTTTACTAAACAGTGCATCATCACATGTCCATCAGCGACCAATGAGACTGTCCTTTTCCTCACTTCCTTACCAATCTGATGAGTGCAAAGTGGTATTTCACTTTTATTAATTTGTATTTCCTTTACTATTAGTGAATTTGAGTATGTTGTCATGTTTTTTGGCCAACTGAATGTGAATTGCATTTTGCTCATTTTTTCCTATTGAGTTATCAGTTTAAAAGAGTTTTTTTTATATTATAGAAATTGATATATATGTAATAGTCTAGATTTTCTTGAATTATTTTACTATATTGTTTTTACATTATTTTTTTATTTTTTATTTTTTTGCGGTACATGGGCCTCTCACTGCTGTGGCCTCTCCCGTTGCAGAGCACAGCCTCCGGACGCACAGGCTCAGTGGCCATGGCTCACGGGCCTAGCCGCTCCGCGGCATGTGGGATCTTCCCGGACCGGGGCACAAACCCGTGTCCCCTGCATCGGCAGGCGGACTCTCAACCACTGCGCCACCAGGGGAGCCCTAAAATTTTTTTAGTATAAAAAATTTCAAACACATAAAATATATTTTTAATTATGAAAAAATTGTAAACATATAGAAAGAATACCTAATGAAACCCTATCTATATCTATCACCTGGTTTAATGGTTGTTAACATTTTACCATAATTGCTTCCTTTTTTTGTTTCCTAAAATATTTTTCTAAGTAGAGGCATCATGGTGTTTCACCTATAAGTATTTTGGGATGTTGTTCTAAAGTGTAAGCACATTTTCTTTAATTATCACTGTACCATTACCATACTTGATAACATTAACATTACTTAATATCATCTAATACCTACTTCTTATTCAAATTCCTAAATTGTCCCCCAAACCGGTTAAATCTCAAATAAATCAGTTAAAAATCAGTTAAGTCACTGATATAAAAAAATTTTTTAAATTAATTTCACAAGCACATTAGTGATCTTAGTTATATTATGTACCAAAGCTAATTGAAACAAATATTTATAAACATTTAACATCCCAATCCTAGATTTTTGAAGAGGATTTTTCCCACATTGTCTTCAGCCAAAATATTTAAATGGCTTTATTAACTACATGAAGTTTTCAGTGTATTTTCAATAAACAGATTTTTTATTTTTAAAAATTATAGTACTTTATAAGTGTGAAATCTAGTTTGGATTTTTTTTTCCTTCCATGACTTTTCAAATATTTTTTCTTTTTTCCCTTTTTATTTCTCTTTTTGAATAGGCAGTTCATTTACTTGCTTTAAAAAACAAAACATTCTTGCAATAGAAAGGTATATACTGAGAAGTCTTAGTTTCACCCCATCCTTGTTCAGCTTGTTCCCTTCACCTCATATAGGTAACCATTTTTATTTTTATTACTTTATTCAGATATTAGCAGATCTTACTATTTATTTTTATTTTTCCTTTTGTTACACAAAAGGTAAGGTACTATATACAATGTTCTGCATCTTTTTCCATTTAGTTACATAGTTTCAAGAACTCTGTCAGCACACAGCTTTTTAAATTTTTTTAACAGATGCACAGTATTTTTTTTCCTAATTACAAAAGTAATGTATGCTCATTGAAGAAAAAATTTAACCAATATAAGCATATTTAAGTATATTTAATGTTTATTGGTTTTTTAATATAAGCATATTTAATGTTTGTTTATTGGGTTTTTTGGCCACCCTGTGTGGCTTGTGGGATCTTAGTTCCCCAACCAGGGATCGAACCTGGGCTTTCAGCAGTGAAAGCGCAGAGTCCTAATCACTGGACCACAGGGAATTCCCAAGAATATTTAATGTTGAAAGTAAAAATTCTTCATAACCAAACCCGTAGAGAAAACCACAGGTATAGTTAGTAATGGAAGTATTTATTCCATTTTTTTCTATGCATTTACTAAAACCTTTGTCGATCTAAAAGATATAATGTCTAATTGTTTGATTTTATTTTTCTTTAAATAGATTATTTATTTATTTTTGGCTGCGTTGGGTCTTCATTACTGCACACAGGCTTTCTCTTGTTGCGGCGAGCAGGGGCTACTCTTTGTTGCGGTGCTCGGGCTTCTCATTGTGGCGGCTTCTCGTTGCAGAACACGGGCTCTAGGTGCACAGGCTTCAGTAGTTGTGGCATGCGAGCTCAGTAGTTGTGGCGCACGGGCTTAGTTGCTCCGCGGCATGTGGGATCTTCTCGGACCAGGGCTTAAGCCCGTGTCGCCTGCATTGGCAGGTGGATTCTTAACTACTGCACCACCAGGGAAGTCCCTAAATAGATTATTTTATCAAACAATATATACTTTTTTACAAATATTTATATTTGTAAATGCATTTTTTTAAGTAAAAAGAAATGTGTTTTTTGCCTTTCAATTCTTCCTTTTCTCCGTTTATAATGAGCTAGTTCAGCCAAGCTGTTATCAGTAAGTACTTCTGGAGGTAGAATTTTGGGGACTTGACTTTCTGCATTACAAATTTCTGTTTTCTTTATGTTGAGCATATATTTCTTTTTTAATGAGAAAAGAAAAACAAAAGCAATGAAGAGTTTTTCCCCCTATAATATCAGAAGCGACATTTCATAAGAGTTAAGATGAATGATTAGTTGCTTATGGCCCTTACAGTTTATTCATGTGCTATCTTTTAAAATGTTATTACATAGTAGACATACATCTTTTGAGCTGTTCATCGTATCAAAAATGGAGTACAGTTTACCTTTTATTGTTGAAATTATTTTTCTTAGTAGTCAGAAATGAGTAGTGATAACTTTAACAAGAAAATAAGTTAGACACATAACTTATAAAACTTTAAGAAATGCTTACATGAAGATATTGTCTCATAATATAGAATTAGAAGTTACATTTTTTATTCTATGTGCTATGAATATACCTTTGGACTTGATGTGTCTTAAAATAGAGCTATAATTGTTCTATATTTTCTTTCTGTATGGATATTTGCAAACATTTTCAAAGATGCATTAATTTTTAATATAACTTTTTAAAATTTAAAAATCACTGTTATTTATACTTTTTCTAAGCTAAGTGAATTTTTACCACAGTTTGTTTATTTTACTTATGCAAATCCTCTGCTACTCCACGACTTAGGGCAGTCTTTCTTGGCATTTTTTCCCCAATAAAGAAAACGTAAAACTTCTTAGTTATACAGGCATACCTAGTCTTATTGCACTTCAGAGAGATTGTGTTTTTTACAGATTGAAGGTTTGTGGCAACCCTACATTGTCAGATGATAGCATTTTTTAGCAATAAAGCATTTTTAAGTTAAGGTATGTACATTATTTTATTAGACATATGCATCTGCACACTTAAATGGACTATAGAATATGCATTAGGAAACCAAAAACTTTCATGTGGCTCACTTTATTGTGATACTAGCTTTATTGCAGTGGTCTGGAACCACACCTGCGGTATCTCCAAGGTACACCTGTTTCTACAACAGCCAAGCAGTTGTTCCTCACCATCAGATTTTATCTCTCAGGCTGCCATCCATCATCCTATAGTGTTACTAGTCACGTCCTAGGAAAGCCAGTTCCTAGCAATAAGGACATAACGCTGGGGAAGAACAGAGCAAAAGGAAATTAGGGGTTGTGTTTTGTCTGATTCTTTAGTTGTGTTAAATGATGCAGCAAAAAGCTCCTTATTTTTAAAGCTGAAGTTTAGTTGATAGCGGTAATAGGAATTTTTAAAACTACACATTCTATTCTTAGGAAATGTTAACTCCGTTGCTTCTGTAATCAGTTTAACAACTTTTATTTTTATATTTGAAGAAATCTTATTTTTTAGGTCCTGTTGTAGAAAAAAGAGCTGTGCTTCTCTGCAACGGCAAGCTAAGACTCAGTACAGTCCAGCAGACTTTTGGCCTCTCTCTTATTGAAATGCTACATGGTAGGTAAAATTCAGAAATTGACTCTACCTGACACCCCCTCCCTCTATTATGTAACTTTCACTGGTGAGGAAAATGAAGTGTACCAACCATTCAGTGATTCACTAGATAGTTAAAAAGTATTATTAATTGCCTATTGTATGCCCAGGCCTATTATAGGTGCCAAAATACATGGAAAATATGGGTTCTACCCTTAAGGAACTTACAACCTAGCTGGAAAACCTAAATGTACACATGAAAAAACCAAATAGAGTTATGAAGCAATATATAACAGCTGCAAGGAAATAACATAAAAACCTCATATATACTTGTTGCACTAAAACATAAAGATCATAGCGTTGCAGAATATTTCTTTTGTGTGTGTGGGTGGGTGTTTTATATATACATTTTTTTTTTAATATTCTTTTCCACTATGGTTTATCACAGGACACTGAATATAGTTCTCTGTGCTATACAGTAGACCTTGTTGTTTTCTTTTTTCTTTTTGGCCATGCAGCTTGTAGGATCTCAGTTCCCCGACCAGGGACTGAACCCTGGCCATGGCAGTGAAAGCCCAGAATTCTAGCCACTAGGCCACCAGGGAACTCCCACGGAATCTTTCTTAAAGGAATTGTCATTTTAATATGCAGCAGACTTGTGGACATGAAGGGTACTCCTAGGTGGCAAGGGACTGAGTCATGCCTGTGTTCCATCCAATGGAGAGCATGGCAGTTTTCTTATGCCTGAGTCTTCAGGACACCCACTACACTGAACATAGAATTTTGTTTCATCTTTTCCCCCTTAACATTGTAGCATCAGCATTTTTCTATTTTGACACATGCATTTATGATACGACTTCATAACTGTTATTTTTACCGGGTTAATAGTCTATCCTGGGCGTACCATATATTTTTTTCCTTCCAGTTTTATTGAGATATAATTGACATACAGCACTGTATAAATTTAAAGTGTATAACATAATGATTTGACTTAAATGCATCATGAAATGATTATCACCGTAAGTTATTGAACATCCATCATCTCATATAGATAGAAAAAACTTTTTTTCCTTGTGATGAGGATTTACTCTTTTAATACCATATTTTACTTGGCCATGTTTTCTTTGACACTTAGGTGGTTTCCAATTTTTCATTATCATAAATAACCATAATAAAAACCTCTCTGCATATTTTACATGTTTTTGGAAAGTGTAGATTTTTAAAATTACAGGGTCAACAGGTGAGACACAGTAGACTCGAAAGAACCAGAGAAAGTCCAGGTATGTATTATGCTAGTGGCCCTAGGTTACCCCAGAACAAACTATTTAGGATTATCTGGGCCATTCTAGTCTACCTCTAGTCAGCTCAGCCTCCTTGGGTGTCTAGAGGCTGGTACGGATCTCAAGAATATAGAAGTTTCCTCCAAAGAGTAGCTGTTCCCAACTTCACATAGTGTCTGGAGAAGCTGCTTAACAGCATGTATTGGTATACAAGTTAGGAACACCATACGCCCCTAACACCTGTGTGCACACATGCACACACAAGCTCAACTGCATAGCACTGAGTGATTAATGCCTAACCTGGGTGAAAATACATGTCCCTTAGCTATGCCTGTCATCAACATCCCCTTGCTGCCATGTAACCTGACCTTAAGTGTACACCGGATCCCTCCATCTCCCCATTCTCTGTAATGTCTTGTGATGGTCAGGTTCATCAACTACTACATTCTTTTCCTCAGGAAAGTCATATTTGTCATATTTTTCTTTATAGAATAAGACAGGATATTCTAAATTGCCTATGTGTTTATTTTACTTTGCAGACTCCCACTGGATCCTTCTCTGTGCTGATAGCGAAGGCTTCATCCCCTTAACTTTCACAGCCACACAGGAAATAGTCATAAGAGATGGTAGGTCAAATGACTTTAGGGGCCCTGTCTCTTGAAGTCTTTTAGAGACATACTGCCCAAAGCGTAGATGCCACCGGCTGTTCTAACCATTTTGGCAGTGTAGTCTGATACTTGTTTGTAGAATATTTGCTGCACAGCCTTTCAGATGAGGTTTTTACAAGCAAGATCTGTTTTCCGACGCTCCCCAGCTAGGATTTGTACTGTCGCTGGGAGGTGAAGAACTTGCCATGGCTAGCTCGGCCACCTCTCCCCGCAGGCTGACATTGCCTACTCTCAGCAGAGCCCAGTCTTTGGTAGATGGCTCAGAAAGTGGTTATTTATGTATTCATTACTGTGTGGTTTTGTCTAAGGGCAGAATTCCCGGTGCAAAGCGATTTTATGGTGCCATGTGGATTGTGTTTTATGGTTTCTCTGAGGTTTTTTTGTCCCTTACCCAAAACAGTGTTAAAGCCCTTAGAAGCACTTAAAAGGTACCTCAGCATTGTTATAAATCTTTTTCTTGGCTTAAAGTTGAGGGTGAGGAGTGCTGGAGAACATCTGCTGCAGCCTATCTTTTTACGCCAAACGAGCAGGAATCGGCAGAGCTCAAAGGAAGACAAAAAATCGATTGACTTCTGCTCCCAGGGCTACCTAGAACAGAAAGTAGTTCTCATGTTGGCTGGACCTCCCAGGATATAAACCTAGCCCTCTCGCTTCCCTAGAAAATTCTGGCTGACATAGTTCCAGGTACTCCTAAAAACTGTCCCTGGGCAAATTTCAAATGAAATTTCAAGTGCTTTGACTCCCTCTGGACCCCACTTGAGCGTGTCCTGATGTTACTAGTATAATGCTAAACATAGGTGAGGCCTACAGCATGATTTGTGCTGTTGCCACTCATGATTTCCTCCCTGATAGGTTACCCACCCCCCATTGTTGGGATCATAAAAATGTCCTATTTTTTTCCCAGTAATCAACTCCCTTAAATTGTCACTTTAATTTTGATATTTTTCTTCCCCTCACCCCCCGGATTCAAGTCTTAGAGACCAGCATAGAATCTGCGAGAGAAAGTATTTCAAAAAGCTGGAGGTTTCACTGAATCTGAGATAGTTTATTATAATTATGGGCTAAAGCACCAGCTTAGCATAGTGGAAAGAGCCCTGATTCCAGCTTCAGATAGATTCACCTTTTCTCACTGCCTTCAGACAGTCATAAGCTTCAGTCACTGCAGCATAACGAACAGATCAGTGTGTAGCTGGTCAGAGCACATCTGCAGATAAATTGTTTCAGCCATAGGAGCTCAGATGCATAAGAGCTCAAGTGCATCTTTTTCACCCTTTCTTTTAAAATCATCTGGAAAGAAATATTTTGTACCCTTGAGGACTCCTGTTGGTCTGTTACAGTTTATGAAGGTGGAGCTGGGATAGGGAAGAAGCGAGGGCCCACTTTGTGATTGAAATGCATTAGAGGAGCTGCTGGGATAATGGAAGTGGAGCCCCTGGAATCAGTTGCCTGAGAGCATTGGCTGAGGACAGTCTGAGGCCTGCTTCCATTTTTAAAGAAAGTGTCCAGGTGGGGTGAAAGCACAGAACTGTGAAGCCTCAAGAGGGCGTCTGGGGTACCCCATAGTAAGATCAGTGTAGGTCCCGCACTCAAGGTGTATGTTATACTCACTTCGCTGGTCAGAATCCTGTGAATGAGTCTTCAATAAAATCACTAATGGTTGTTGTGGCTTTTGTGAATGTTTTGATGGTGTTTGCTTTGTGATTGTTGCTGGTATAAAGGAATGTTCTTGATTTTACATATGTGTATGTTGTCTTTGTATTTCTTCTGGTGGACAGTCGAGAACATAAATTTTTTCTTTCCGGCAAATCTGATTCCATGACAACTCTCAAACATAAGATGTTTCCTTGGCCTTTACTATTTATAATCATTGGAATCATAGAAGATAATCCAGTATTTGTTGGTTTTGGGAGAGAGGGAAACAGGGAGAGAAGAGCTAAATTCTTTAAATTATTGTTTAATGTTACATTGAGAATATTTTGCATAAAGACATTGTTTATAAGTCCTATTTTGGGCCCACATTTTAAAAAATCTTGTACGGTATTATTTGATAAATGCAATAGATGTAAGGTGTAGGAAGGCTTAATAATAAAGTGAACCACCTACCACCTAATTTAAGAACCAGAACGTTACTAGGAACCATTCAAACTCCCTGTGTATCCCTCCTGGATCCTTCTCCATAGAGGTGACTCCACCCGAGAGGTGACTGATCTCTAGTTGTTGTAAATTATCATTTCTTCATTTCTTTTCTTTTTATTCTTAATTTTATTTTATTTTATTTTGGCCCCGCCGTGCAGCTTGCGGGGTCTTAGTTCCCTGACCACGGATTGAACCCAGGCCACCTCAGTGAAAGCGCCAAGTCCTAACCATTAAACCACCAGGGAATTCCCTCTTTCCTTTTAAAAAGGAGTTTCACCGTGATCACGTATACACGTTGGCCTAGATAATGTAATGTTTTTGAGCTTTATACAATGGTATTTTATTGTATGTACTCTTCTGCAACCTGCTTTTTTTTCACTCAGTATTGTTTCTAAGGTTCATACTTGTTATGTGTATGTTCTATTGCTTTCACTGTTTTAAGTTACCATAATTTATCCATTTTCTTGCTGTGCACATTTGGATTGTTCCCTGGTTCTATTTTTGCGATTATAAACAATATTGCTTTGAATATTCTTATTAAATGTCTCCTGATGCAGGTGTTTGAAAAGTCCCTCTAGGGCCTTTTATCTAGACGTGGAATTGCTGGAGCACAGGGTGTATGTAAATTCAAGTTATTTTCCAAGGTGATTATATCAGTCTTCATTCCCAACAGCTCCTATTGCTCTAAGGCTCAAGGGTTCTTAATTTATGACCCTCCAATAGTTATAAATGGTTTCTCCTTTAACCTGATTTTTACTTCTGGACCAACAGTGAAATTGAGCATCTTTCATGTGTTTATTGGCCATTCCAGTTTTCTCTTTTGCAAAATGCCTGTTCTTGTCTTTTGCCCAAATTTCTATTGGGTTGTCTTTTTCTTGTCGAGTTGTAAGGATTCTCTTCTTTTTTTAAATTGAAGTGTGGTTGATTTACAATATTATGTTACCAAGTTGTAGGGATTCTTTATATATTCTAGATGTTGTTTAGTATGTGGCTAATATCTTCACCCAGTTTGTGACTTGTCTTTTCTCTTCCTTGATGGTGCGTTTTATTGAACAAACATGCAATAGATGTTTTAACGAAGTCACTTTTTTTATTGAAGTAAACTTGATTTACAATGTAATGAAGTCACATTTATCTTTCCTTTTATGAAAGTTTTGTCTTTCACATTTATTTCTTTAATCAACATTCTGTTGGGTACTTGAGTGGGACCCTCTGTAGATCTCCCGAGTTTTCTCTTGAGGAGTAGCTCACTCCTCCACTATTCTGTCCTGCAAACTCTAGCCACTTTGGTCTCTTCCAGCCCGTCTTCTCAACTCAGGGAGCCCTCTGGACTCTAAATTGGTTCTCTTCACTGTCATCTGGAAATTCTCAAGGCAGTAAACTGGGGCAGTTGTAAATTTCACCTCATTTGTTTCCCTTCTCTTAGAGATTCCTCCTTTGTTGCCTGATGCCACTGCCTTGAAAACTCTTGTTTCATATATTCTGTCCAGTTCTTTTTGTTGTTTGTTTGTTTTTTAACAAACCAGCCAAGATGTGAGATCTGGTCTCTACCGCTCCATCATGGCCAGAAGCAGAAGTTTTTCCACATTTTATTCATTTATTCTTAGGTACTTGATATTTTTTGTTGCTACTGTGAATGATATTTTTAAAAAATTATATAAGTGTTGCATATAAAGTGCAATTCTTTTTTGTTAATTTTATATCCAACTACCTTGCTATACTGTCTTATTAATTCTAATAATTTATCTGTAGATTCTTTGGGTTTTCTATGTAGGCAGTCATATCATTCACAAATAATGAAAATTTTGTGGATAGTGGGCATCCTTTCCTTATTCCTGATTTTAAAGGAACTGTTTCATCTTTAAAAGTGATGTTAGCCCTAGGTTTTTGGTAGATACCCTTTTTTTTTTTTTTTTTTTTTTTTTGTGGTACGTGGGCCTCTCACTGTTGTGGCCTCTCCTGTTGCGGAGCACAGGCTCCGGACGCGCAGGCTCAGCGGCCATGGCTCACGGGCCCAGCCACTCCGCGGCATGGGGGATCTTCCCAGACCGGGGCATGAACCCGTGTCCCCTGCATCGGCAGGCAGACTCTCAACCACTGCGCCACCAGGGAAGCCGTACACTTTCTTATGTTTAAAAATTTCCTTTTCTTCTTGGTTTTTAAGTACTTTTTTCATAAATGGGTGTTAGATTTTTATCAAATGGTTCTTTCTGTATCTATTGAGAGTGTAATTTTTACCTCCCTTAATCTGTTAATGTGGTGAATATCACTTGATGGATTTTTCTAACATTAAACAAACTTTGCATTGTTGGAATACACCCAGTATGTTCATGATGTATTTATTTTTTAGACATTGTCAGACCCAGTTTGCTAATATTTTGTTTTGGATTCTTGCTTCTATGTTCATAAGTAAGATTAACTTGCAGATTTCCTTTCTGTTTGCTTTTGCTTGTCTAGTTTTGGTTTCGAGCTTATTCTGGCCTGGTATAATGAGTTGCTGAGTATGCCTTTTTCTGTTCCCTGGAAAAGTTTTCATAAGATAGGAATGATCCTTGATTGAATGTTTGATAGACTTTGGATCTGGTCTTTTCTTTGTGGGAATGTTTTAAAATACTTATTTTATTCCTTTAATATTTATGGGACCATTTAGGATTTCTGTATATTTACACCCAGACACATATACACTCAATTCTGTTACAATGTTTGTTTTGAAAACAAATTTGTTCCAACACAATTGTTATATTAGGGAACTATTAGAGCGTAACTTGAATTTCCTGTTGCTTGTGTACCAGTTTTGTCCTTAAGAAACACTAGGTGAACACAGAAAACTGTACCCAGCTGAACTGAGTCCCATAGGGATACACATATATACACATCTCAAACACCTAACGATCAGCTACATCAGTTTGCTCTGTGTGTTATGAGCTACACCCATCCATATCTGGTGTTACAGCTTTCTGTTAAATTTCAAATAACTTCTACCATTTGATAATGGTAGAACCCACAAATTGCAACACTTTCCCTTGCTTTAATCCGTATTCGGTGTATATGGGGAATGGGGTGGTGGAGTGAATGGGAGAGAAAGGAAACTAAGAAGAGACCAAGTTTTGGGTTTTGGTGACTGGATAGATGCTGACGTAAATTCACCGAAAATGCAGGAGACAGAACATGGGTGGGGAGAAGGTGAGGAGTCCATTTTGGACATGTGATGTTTTAACTGCCTGGAGGACACTGAGATGGGCATCTGATCTTTGATTCTGGGGACCTGAAGGTCAGCAGAGAGCTCAAGGTTGGAAATAGAGTGGGGTAGAGGTGGTGGTAGTGAATGAAATCACTGGCCCTGGGAAGCCCAAGATGACCACAGAGCATCAAAGGAAGAAGCAATGGAAAAGTCAGAAAATGCATGGTCAGAGATGGTGGAGGAGAACTGGGAGGGAGGTAAGGGAGCCAAGGAGGACAGGGTTTTGAAGCAGCATGGACAGCATTATGGCTACCTGTGATTGAGGTTTCCTTGGTCAGTGTTACCCCACCTAATCATCAGACCTGTCCCAACACATAGGTAACAGTGTACACATTTCTTTCATGAAGTAAATGGAGGGACTTCCCTGGTGGTCCAGTGGTAAGACTCCGTGCTCCCAACGCAGGGGGCCCGGGTTCGATCCCTGGTCAGGGAACTAGATCCCACATGCTGCAACTAAGAGTTCACATGCCTCAACTAAAGATCCCACCTGAGGCCCGTGAGCCATGGCCGCTGAGCCTGCGCGTCCGGAGCCTGTGCTCCGCAACGGGAGAGGCCACAACAGTGAGAGGCCCGCGTACCACAAAAAAAAAAAAAAAAAGAATCCGCCTGCCATTGCAGGGGACACGGGTTCAAGCCCTGGTCCAGGAAGATCCCACATGCCGCAGAGCAACTAAGGCCGTGCACCACAACTACTGAGCCTGTGCTCTAGAGCCCGTGAGCCCAACTACTGAGCCTGAATGCCTAAAGCCCGTGCTCCACAACAAGAGAAGCCACCGCAATGAGAAGCCCGCGCACCGCAACCAGAGAAAGCTTTGCAGCAACGAAGACCCAACACAGCCAAAAATAAAGATTAAAAAAAAAATTATTTTAAAAAATCACACGCAAAAAAATGAGGGAATGGCAGGTGAGGGTCAGGAGACAGGAGACAATGCTGTGGAGCGGGGTGGCGGGAGGAGAGTAAACCGATTATTTGAAGGGGAGGAGAAAGTGAAGGGAACAGGAAAGGCTGCTTTTGTTTGTTTGAGGATGAGGGCACCATGGACATTCACTTGTTCAGTTAGCAAACATTTATTCCTGTTGAACGTTCACTTCTGGGCACTGAGGATGTAGCAGTCAAAGTCCCTGCCCTCATGACATTTCTGTTTTAACAGGGGTGTCAAGCAATAAACAAGAAAGCCGTTGAGAACTATATAGTTGTATGTGGAGGTGGGTTCTACTGAGCACAAGCAAAGTGGGTGGAGCGTAGAGACGGGGTGGAGCAGGCGATTGTGGGGAAGCAGGAAAGGCCTCCCTGAGGAAGTGATACTTCAGGAGGGACCTGATCTTGTGAGACCTTGAGGGACTGTTGATGGGATGCAGGGGTGGGGCTGAGAGGGTCTTGAGCAAGTGGATGGCATGCTCTCCTGGATTTAAGTGGGGATGGAAAAGGTCGTGGAGAGGGAAGGGGCAAGGGGAGATGTCTGCCTTTGCCGGCCATAGGCCCAGGGCTGGCCGTGGTGGTAAGGAGAGGTCTTCTTCCTCTGAAACAGGGCTCTGAGGAGGGTGGGTGTCAGGAGAGGGACGTGGATATGGGGTGAGCTCAGTGGGCAAATGTGAGCCGAAGGTCGAAGAGTAGGATTAATGGAATTACAGTGGAATCGAAGCATAGAGTCAGAGGCAGGGATGCTGGCGTTTGGTTTCAGAGGAGGAGTGGTCCTGTGATACCGAAGTCCTGGGTCAGCCATACCTCCAAAAACTATTTTAAGTCCTGGATAGCTCCACAAGCTTTGGAATCAGGCCAACTTGGGTACAAGACCGTTTCTACCACCAACTGATCGTAGGCAAGTTGCTTAATCTCTTTAAGCCTGTTTCCTCATCTGAAAATGAGAATCATAGTACCTGCTTCATAGGGCTGCTATGAAGAAGAAATGGAATACCTTTTGGCCAGCCCATGATTACCTCCTGTCTCTGAGATCTAACCCCTAACCTCCAGAGGTGGCCCCCTGCAGCTGTCTTTGTACAGTGAAGCTCTGATCCTTGAGACTGCACTCCCGGGAAATAGTATAGGTAACATAAAATGTGGCACAAGCTCTGATCCCACCTGTGTTGCCCAGGTTTCCAAAGCACAGCATAACATAACATGGTAGAAACTACCTGGCCTTCGGTCATAACAGGTACTGTCTCCACAGGGCAAGTGATTTTCCAGTGTTAAGAAACTGTTCTGTATGTGTGCATGTGTGTGAGTGTGCAGTGTGTGAGGTATGTGTGTGGTGTGTGCACCTGTGCACGGCGGGGGGTGAGCAGAGCTTCCTGTCAGCCCCTTCCTGAACCAGTCAGGTGGACAAGGAAGAGAGACCGAGCCCAGCTTTCTCTGGGGCCCTGTGACCTCAAGGATCAGATGCCCATGTCAGTGTCACGGGGCCAGAAAGTTCAGGTATCAGACAGACTGGGTCACACTCTGTACTCTATCTCTGAGGTCAGGTTCCTTCTTGTGCTATAGCATTTGTAGAGGAAGCTGAACACTTTAAGCTCTGAGGGGCACATCCTACCTGACTGTGTCTGAGCTCTGGCCGTCTTAGACCTCGCACCTAATCTCACACCTAAGAGGCAGCCAGAGGTCTAAAGAGGAAGTGGAAGGGGGCCTAGCCCTGGGCAGTGGGCTCAGGAGGGGACTGAGCTGGGGGCTGGGAGAAATGTGGGGGGCAGGTCTGCACCTCCTGGTCTCCCTTGAGGTATCTGAGCTTCTCTAGGAGTTGCTGGGGCATCAGGGTCCCCACAGGTTCCTCAACTCTTCCCCAGGCCCCAAACCCACATGAGCCACCTGGCCACTATCGAGTCTCAACTTTTCTTCTCTTCCAAAGGAAGGAGGGAACCCACCTCCCACATGGCATCTCTGGTCTGAGGAAATGCAGACTCTGGGACATATCGCTGATGGGCCATAGCCAGTTTCAGTGACATCAGGCACCCTCCCCTTCCCTCCTCGGGACCGGGCTTTCCCAGGAGGTGGGATGAGAAGGCTGGCCACAGGCAAATTTAACAGACTCAATAGAAGATAAACCCTTTAATTTGTTTCTGAAAAAATAAATCTCAGTGGATCTTTCTTTCCCAAAGACATGACCTCTAGAAAATGGTGGTTCCTGTGCTTTTATAAGATAAACTTTCAGGGGACTTCCCTGGCCGCCCAGTGGTTAAGACTCCGCACTTCCACTGCAGGGGGCATGGGTTCCATCCCTGGTCGGGAAACTAAGATCCCGCATGTGGTGAGGCACAGCCAGAAAAAAAAAGATAAACTTTCAGAAAAATATTTCCTCAAAAATAACTTTTGTTTATAAAAATGATGGGTCTTCAGTGGCTCAACATCAGTCAATGTCCACTTCTAGAAACAGTGTCATCAACTTAGCTGTACAAAGGGAAGGAAACACCTCATGTCCTGCTCAGTCTATCCCCACCACTGGCCCCATTCGCTCCCTCTGGGGTCTGTTGGCCTCGCTGCATCTGTCTCTCTCCTAATTGGACATCCCAGCATCCATCTGTCCCCACTCTGCCCACTCACGTGCTGTCAGCCTCTCTCAGACATCCAGTGGAACATCAGGGGAAACGAGTTCTGTGTGTCTGTCCTGTCATGTAGCTTTACCATCCAAGCAGGTTGGTGGGCCTGGTGCTCCCAAAGGAAGTCTGCAGACCAAGCTGGTAGGGGCTTCCTTTTTCCAGGAATAGTTGCTACTGGTATGCTTTCCAGGTCACAGGTTGCCTGGAGCTGGGTAGTCAGGGGCACAGGCCTATCTGAGATGTCCTGCAGTCAACAGGCAAGACGTGACAGGCGGGGGTCCTGGAGCCCAGGCCACTCCCTTCAGGAGAGTCACCAAAGATGCCATATCCCAGGGGAAAAGATGGGTCGTGTGTAAACTGTGAAGCAGGGGTGCCGAAGGGCTGAGAAGGGGGACTTGGAGCCCAGAAGACACTGCTCCGGCCGTTCCAGCTCACAGGAGTCTCAAATTCAAGCGAGGCTGTAGCTGGTCCTCCTGTTGGAAAGGGAAGAAGCCAAAGGGAAGGATGAGGTGGGTGGGGTCCCATGGAAGTGTCAGTGGCTGCTCCTTGTCTCTTTAGCAGCTCCTCCCCTTCTCAACCCTGTGAATGAAGCTAAAACCCTGTTCTTCCGAGTCCCACCAAGCAGTTCCCCATCCACCTGTTATTCCCCGAGTGTAGCGCATGATCTCAGTAAGATGGGCTGGAGTCCCAGGCCATCCACAGCAAGCAGTGAGAGACCCATGACAAAGCCACTTCCTGCCTATCGTGCGTGGTCCTCTGTATCTACATGGACTCGTGTTTGTAAAGGCGTGAGCGTCGGCAAAAACGTGGACAAGGCTCGTGAACGTCTGCTGGACCAGACATGTTGATACTGCAGCGCCTGCTTGGCCTCAGGCTCTGCGCTGAGCTCTTGGGACGCAAAAGTGAAGAGAACAGACCCAGCTTTCAAGGTCTCCACAGTCTACTGCGAAAGCCAGACAGTGAGCAGATCACCCTTGGGCAGTGGGATCGGCGGTTCGCAGGGGGAAGAACAAGGTCAGAGAGAGCTGCTCGGTGCAGCCTGCGTGGGGGAGAGTGGAAGATGGCTCCCAGGTTTCGGCTCCCAAGCTGGAGGGTGGTGCCATTCACCGGGACCGGGGCACAGCAGGAGCAGCAATTGGGGAAGAAGATAAATTCGGTTTGGGACCCATTAAGACTGACTGCCATGCTTGTGGGACATCAGGTGGAGGTGACCAAATGAGAGCCGTGCACATCTGCATGCCTCCCGGGTGTTGGCAGCCCTCCTGTGTATACCCGTGTGCGAGAGGTGCCTACCTCCCAAGGGAGCGGGAGCTGTTCCGACTTGGCACCTTTGGAGTGGGGCCGACCATGAGGATGCACAGACCGATGAGGATCATGCAGGTGGGCATGGCACCGATGAGGACTTTGAGGGTCACCACTACCTGTTCCGCCTGCTTGCAGGCTCCTGACTTATACCCCGCAAAGCTGGGGAAACACCATCCCATGCATCCAGCTCAGAGCCTGGCTTCCTGACGGAGGGGTCCCAAATGCCCAACCACCACGCTATCCTGAAACTTGGATAGTTTCCTGGCCACATCAGCCTAACTATGGGGGACAGAGTGTGAGGGAACGAACAGACCAGGGAGGAGTTCAGAGAAAGCTGAGGATGTGGGAAGCAGAGGCTTCAGGAGGGGTACAGCCACCAAGAAGGGCCCCTCCCAGTCATGTGCACAGAGAAAGTAGGGTGGAGGTTCCCACACACCCTCCGGACCCACGGGTGACCCCTGGCTGGCTAAGGTGGGGGACTCTGCCCTCTGCTTCCCACGCCGCTAGTCTTTTGTGCCTCTGGTACAGCCCAGCTCTGTGACTCACTCCAGGCTGAGAGTGGAGATGCCCAGGGCGCCTGCACCTGAAAGCTTGGTGAAGAAGACATAGGATGAGTAGAAGATGGTCTCCAGCCCTGGGCCGTGCTGGTGCTGCAGCTGGAATTCATCCACCACATCTGGAAGCATGGACCTGGGGGAGGGGGCTGCAGAATTATCCCTTTTATCCCCTCGACAGCCACCAGCCTGGGAGCTCTCTGGGGACAGACAGTGAGTCAGATTCACCCCTGGGTCCCCGCTGCCCAGGACCGACCCACAGAGTCAGGCAATATTTCCCCAACACACAGCTGTCCACCGTTCCTGCCGCCTGGTGCTCTTTCTGGAGGGCTCCACAGATGGCGCTAGCAGCCTCCATCTCCTGCAAGGGGGAGAGCCCCTCCCCAGCGCAGCCTGTGCACAAGGCCTGGGATAGCAGGTTGATGTGAAGGAGGGATACCCAGTAGGAAGGACGTGAGGCTCCCACTCCCATTTCCCTTCACCCAGCCTACCAGGGTAGCAGCAAGGACACGGCAATGCTCACTCCAGATACAAAGGCCACGACGTATGCCACGGGTGCTGTGGGCATAGCAGCCAGCAGGATTGCAAATGGCACCATCCCCTAGGGAGACAGGCACACTAGCTGCTCCCTCCGCCTGCAGCCCCGGCTCAACTGCTCTTTGATTCACACACTCACCGCTCTACTGATGACCCCCTGCGCCTGGTCCCCTGCTAGGCACTGAGCACGCGGTGAATATAGACGCGGCCCTGCCCGCCCCAGGAGGCTTAGGCTCCAAGGTCACCGCCTCCCGCCCCCCCAAATCCCTCCAGGCCTTGCTTCCTGCCTCACTCACAAAGATCCCGAAGGCCGACATCCTCTTCCCAAATCGCTGCAGAACCCACTCCCACATCGGGGTGCTCAGCACTGCCGAGACCTGTGAGCGGACAGAATCATCACAGCCCAGGACACGCCGCCTGCGCCTCTGCCAGGCCCTCAAAGCCCTGACTTTTAGGAGGGACGCTCCATGTTGACCTTGCCACCTGTTTGGAAACAGTGGCTGTGAACTTTATGACCCTGGCCCCAATTCCACCCTCTGCTGAAATGCAGGTGACCAAGACCACAGCAGAGTCCAGAACCCTGACCATCGGAAGTCCGGTCACATGTGTCACGTCAAGGGTCACACATCCCCAACTCAGGCCCCCGAGCGCCCTTGCCTCTACCGCCCCAGGTCCCCTCACCAGGATGGTTAGCACCAGGCTCTGCACATGGTCATGTAGCCGGGAGGCGTGTGCACAGAACAGGACCAGGTAGCTCTGCTCCACCTGAAGAGGTCGACAGGAAGTGGGCGTGTATGGGAAATGGCAGAAACGTGGAAGTCAAGGGCAAGGCCAAGGTCTCAAGTCTGGCCTCCCTTTGGGACCTCAAGTGTCCGGTTCCTACCGCCATCACGCAGTCCCCTCCCCAATGAAGGACGCTTATCGCTGACACGGGTATAAACGCCATTCCTTGTCCCGCCCCCCAGCAGGGCTGAGAACCACCCCAGACAGCATCAGCTTCCTGGTGTCTGGGCCCTGACCCTCCCCAGCCCCACAGGCTCTAGGCAGGTTCCTCTCCTCCCAGCACCAGCCTCGCCCGGCGCTTGCCAGCCACTGGTTTCTCTCTGGTGCGGTGGGGACGAGAGACACCTGAACCTACGCAGGGTCAGTATGGCCAGAGCCAAGCCAGTGGGGATCAGCCTGGCCAGAGGTACCTGAACGGCTGCCGAGATGAACAGGAAGGAGATGACCAGCTTCAGGTAGGGCGGGTGCCGTACTGTGAGCCGCAGCCCAGCCAGGAAGCTCAGGCCCTGGCCGGCGGCTCGGGCAGAAGCACCTGCAACACAGGAAGGGGACATCTTGGCTTGGTGGAGCTCAAAACCAAAACCCACGCCCAAGAGGAGCCCTGCCGCAGCTTCTGCTTCCCACACTCTGCCTGCACCCCGCACCTACCTGGTCGCTCCTTCACCCCCAGGCAGAGCAAACTACTGCACACGGGGTAAGTCACAGCAACCACAGTGGCTGCAACGGAGTAGAGACGAGTCTGTGGGACAGGACAGAACTTCAGTGGGGGTGATGTCTCCAACCCACGGAGGTGGGGATACCCAGGGGCCGGGCAGGAGTACCTCCCAATGGGAGCACAGGGACCCTCAGCCCAAGCCCAAGGATGCTGGGTGCCCCTCCTCCCAACCAGCCCAGCAGGAGAGGGAGATCTAAGGGCCCAGAGTGGTCCTTCTGCTGACCCTCTGCCTCCTGCAAGCATCCATGCCACCATGGGTCTAAGCCCCCTTCGCCTCTCTCTCTTTTTTAAGCAAACGTTCATTGGGGCTGATTTCTGCGTGCTAGACCCTGCGGTTACGGTGATGAATAAGTGATCCTGTGCATCCACGATAAGGGGCTTGGAGTGGGTGGGGAGACAGAGCCATGAGCAGACAGTGTGACGCATGATGACACAGATAAACGTCAAAACCAGAACGGTGCTACCTAGCATTCAGAGGAAGACACATATGTAATAAAATACATTTAAGGCATGCATGGGAGTACCAGTCACCCAATTCAGGATAGGGGTTGCCTTTGGTGGGGGAAGAAAGAGGGAGATGGGCAGGGCTTCACCAGTGTGGATCCAGCACAGTTACACAGGGTCCCACATTCAGAAGGCACTGCACTTGGGAGTTAATGCTCTGCTGTCTTGAAATTCGTGATGATTTTATCTATGAATTTGTGTTTTGTAAGTGAAGTCGATGGAACAACAGAGCTGGAACTACCAAGAGGCACCTGAATGCTACTCGCCTTGGCTCACAGGAGGCTTCGGCTCCCGGGGTGGGGATGGTTCTCAGTCTCCTGCTCCCTACTTCTTGGCATCCCAGGCCCCGCCCGGCCTCCTGCTCTCCAACCCAAGGCCACTGCCACCCTCTGTTCCACCCTCACCCAGACAGTGACCCAGTAGCTTTGGGGAGGGCACTTGTAGAGGCCTCAGTGGGGCCTAGGCGTGGAAGCGGGGAGGGTGAATCTGCAGGTTGCAATCCCTCTGATCCCAGGCTCTTAGCACCACGATGGGGTTTGAGGGCAACTGGGCAGAGTCTCTCCCCGACCCTGATTCAGGCAATCCCTAGATTGGGGCAGTAGACCATGGGAAGGGGAAACTGACTTCCCCGCTCTCTCTGGGGCTCTACAGCTTCACTTTGCACTGTACTCAGGCAAATTCTGTAGCTGGGCTACAGATGGGTCTGGGGATGGATGGGCACACAAGGACTTCATTGTAATGTTTTCTTACGGGTGGTGAACCATGGGTGTTGGTGGTATTATTCTCATACCATTAATTCCCAAATGTTGGTGGAGGTGAGTGATGTCATTTGCTTAAGGAGAAACGGCGGGGGGGCGGATAGAAGATGAACTTGATGGATAAATAGATGCACGTCCCCTAATTGCTGAAAAGGGACCTGCTTTGAGGAGACAGGAAGGGGTACTAACCCTTTCACACTGGGGGTGGGGTTGGCTTTGGCAGTCACCCGTTCAGGGATGGGTAGGACTGGTCATAGGTCAGGTTTTGCCCAGAGCTCTGCCAGGACACCAAACCGTTCTGCTGTCTCTCTGCCCTGTCCCTGCCTGTGGCCTTTCCCCACCCCTGTCCCTTCTCTGGGGTCTGTCTCCTCCCCTCCAGATGGCCTGCTGATCTGTTGTTTGACTCCATGTTTAGAAGGCACCCAGCAGAAGCAGATTTAGCAGGGAGGACGGAGGGCATGGGCTCAGCTACAGGAGCAGGGAAGGAATGAGAGGGCATGGTGTGCAGAGCTGAGCCCCCAAACAACCATGAAGAGACCTGGGGGAGAAACAGCCCTGGAAGAAAGAAGTGACCCCAAAGCGGGGGTCCCAGTGGCTCTGGGTAGCCTGGGCACTCACCGCGTTGGGGGAGACAGCCACTTGTCCTGGGAGCGCAGTCTCCTTGCACCTGTGGGACCCGTGGGCACCAGACACGATGAGTCCATGGACAGTGGCTCCCATCAGCGTCCCTGCCATCTCCAAGGTCATTCCTGGGACACAGCGTGGAGCAAGGTGACAGCTCGTGGGGCCAGGGGCAGAGCCATCCCACCCCACGCACCCCACGCCTGCCCGCACTCACGGTACACAGTGGCCGAGTCCCGCTCCCTGGGGCTGGGGGTCAAGAGCATGGTCAGTGCCGTGTAGGGCACCTGGAAGAACTGGGGCACCGGGCAGAGATTAGGATGGCGCCTGCCACCAGACTGCCAACCCAGGCCAGCAGCTTCCCGAGGGCAGGCCTGCGCCAGGCTGGCACATCCCCACTGATTCCCTCAACCCGGAGTTAGGGGCTGAGGGACAGGAGGGGCACCCAGCCTAGAGCCCACGAGAAAAGCTAATGGTCGGTGGCCACCTGGTAAGCAGGTGGGCAGCAGGGACCTGGACCCCTACCCCCAGCACACACACACTTCAGAGGGGCCTCCAGCCAGCACTGGGGTTCCAGGAGTCCAGGCCGAGGAAGGGGGCCACCTGCTTACCGTTGCCAGGGCCTGGAACAGGGAGTAGAGGGCTGTGTACCAGAGGCCACGCAGGCTGGTGAAGGGGGGCAGGAACCACAGGAAGAAGGAGGCCAAGGCAATGAACGGCGTGCAGCCCAGCACCCTGTGGAAGCACAGCCCAGGTGGAGCGCCCCGTGGCACCAGGACAGAGGACGCAAAGGCTGGGCCTGGAGCAACCTCACCCCTCTGGGTTCAAGCTCTCGGCCCCTGGAGAAGCCCTGGGCTGGGGCTTTCAGGGTGGGAGCCATGGAGGGCGCGAGGTGGCCGAGGGCGAGGAGGTAGCCAGGAGTAGAGGCTGGGGCACTTAGTGGCTGGGTTGTGCCATTCCCTGTTCCGGGGGCCCGGGGGCACAGGCAAGTCACATCTCTGTGAGACCTTCCAATACACCCAGCTCAGCCTGGCCGCATTCCTAGACCCCCAGGGCCAGGGCAGCGACTCTTGGAGGGTTTGTCCAGCTCTGTGCCACCAGGTGAGGGAGAGGTCTATGAACACCTGCATGACTCAGTCAGACCCAATCCATTCCTGTCACCTACTGTCCAGACTTGTCTTCTAACCATCCACTAAGAAGCAGATGTGACAAACACAGTGACCTCAAGCCAGGGGTGGGTGCCAGGATCCTAAGGACCATGGGGCTGCTCACCAGGGCATGAGTCATGGGGCTGCTCACCAGGGCATGAGTCGTCCAGACCCTGTCCTTCTGCTTCTGTTGATGAAGAACCCAGCCAAAGGGTCGGCAGCTGCCCCAGACACCTTCCCTCCAAACAGGACAAGTGACACCTGGGCAGCAGGGATCTGAAAGGGACAGGGGAGGGGATAGCCAAGGCCCGGCAGAGTCAGAGAGGGTATCTAGGCCTGCCCGCCCATCAGGAGGAAGATCTGGGAAACTGGCAGGGGCCAGAGCCACGGTGCAAAGGTTTTTTGGTCTCTTCCCCAGGACAGGAATCCAGAGAGCTCCGAGGGCATATGTGCACCAGTAGAGAAGCGGGAGGGAGTGATAGCTGTTCCCTAGCACATTCCTGTTATACTTATGCCCGGCCACTTTCAGAGAAGACTTGAGAGATCTTCCCCTGAAGGGCTCAGTGCAAGAAGGGTGCACTGAAGCTGACAGTCAAAGGCAGACCTTGTGTTTCACAATGAAAACGTTTTATTGATTTTTCTGATTACATAAATGATACACTCATTATAAACACATTCAAACAGTACAGAAAAATACTGAGCAAAGCTCATCTGAAATCCCACCATCCTGAGACAACTGCCAGGAACATTTTGATCATCCTGTCCTGCGTTTCCTTATGTGCATTTGCAATTTATAATTTTACACAAATGGGACCGTATCAGCGTCATTTTAAAAAATCACAGAAAGATAAATAAATAAATCATGGATACCTTATTAAAAAGTTCTTTTTTGTTTACCCTCTATCCTCCACCATTCCCTCCTATAGCCAACATTAACACTCTGGCGGATATCCTTCCGGAATTTACTTTCCCCATGCTCATCCTTTAATCATGTACAGATGTATATACATCCATATACCCATGCACCCACATAGATGGGGCATGTTTTTGTTTTGCTAAAATAGGATCATTTAATATACCTTTCTCTAAAACTAACTTTTCCCACTTGACAGTGCATCATGGAAATTCTTCTGAGTCAACTGGTATAGATCTAACTCATTCTTTTGAGTGACTACACAGTAGTCCATTATGTGGATATAGCCCAACTTATTTTCCAACTACTTCTATATTTGGGGGCATTCATGTTGTTTCCCACTTTTCCACTACAAACAGCCTGCAGTAAACATCCTTGAGGAGGTTGCCCTCAATAGCATTTGTTTTTTTCTCAGGCTTGGGTCAGAAGTACCATCTACCAAGGATGATGGGGGTGGAAGTAAAGGTGGGGTGAAAGGACCAGACACCAAGGAAGATGGAAGCAGGGGGCCCCCAAGGCTGCTGCCCACACTCACCTGGGCCACATCGAGCAGGAAAAGTTGCAGGTAAAAGGCTATGGCGCTGGAGGCCACCTGGTTGGGGACCCCTCCAATGCCGTAGCACACCTTCGTACAGAATGAGAGGCGACCAGCTCCGCTGTCCTGGGGGAGACACAGGAGCTAAGCCCCCACAGACACACAACAGCTCCCTCCAGCCCCCTGACTTCCAAAAGCATCCTGAGGTCCCTATGTCTTGAAGGCTTTTCCAGCAACCTCTCAGTCCTAATTTGTCCCAAATCATCTTAAAAGGAAGTGAGACAGAAAAAGGAAAAAAAAAAGTCCTAAACCATGACCTCTAAGCATTTCCAGGGAGAAGTTCTTCCTTATATTTTCCCACAGTGCTTCCTGCTGCAGTCTGTTTTATTCTCCAAGTCAGCAAGCCAGAGTGAACTGGGGGTCAGGAGGCCCCTAAATTTGCCACCAGCTTCCTGTGTGGACTTTGAATAAATCACTTTATCTCTCTAAGCCTCATCTGTCAAATGGATATTCCTGCCAACTTCAAGGGATTTTTTTTTTTTTACATCTTTATTGGAGTATAATTGCTTTACAATGGTGTGTTAGTTTCTACTTTATAACAAAGTGAATCAGTTATACATATACATATGTTCCCACATCTCTTCCCTCTTGCATCTCCTTCCCTCCCACCCTCCCTATCCCACCCCTCTAGGTGGTCACAAAGCACCGAGCTGATCTCCCTGTGCTATGCGGCTGCTTCCCACTAGCTATCAATTTTACATTTGGTAGTGTATATATGTCCATGCCACTCTCTCACTTTGTCACAGCTTACCCTTCCCCCTCCCCATATCCTCCAGTCCATTCTCTAGTAGGTCTGTGTCTTTATTCCTGTCTTACCCCTAGGTTCTTCATGACATTTTTTTTTCTTAGATTCCATATATATGTGTTAGCATACGGTATTTGTCTTTCTCTTTCTGACTTACTTCACTCTGTATGACAGACTCTAGGTCCATCCACCTCACTACAAATAACTCAATTTTGTTTCTTTTTATGGCTGAGTAATATTCCATTGTATATATGTGCCGGATGTTTTGATGAGCAAATGAGGTAATGGCTCCAGGAGCTGATTGTTAAATATTCAGGACTTTTGCAAGCCAGTGGTTACTGGCAGCCTGAAATCGGCCATGGTGAGAGTATTTACACCACAGAAATCAGTAAACAGCAAAAATCAGAGTTTTGTTTTTCTGGAGAGACTGTTTACCAACCCACCACTAAAATGAAGTAATGCTTATGACCCCAAATATATGTGTGTGTATGTATATATATATATATATATATATATATATATCCCTAAGCTACCCAGTGAACTCCAGACTCAAATTAAACGGTCTACTCACAGCCCCACATGGTTGCCAAACAGGCATTTCAGCTTAGCATGGTCAAAACACAGCTCCTGATTTCCATCCCATTGTCTTAACCCCTTAACCCTGTCGTCCCCATTGCATTAAATAGCCCCAATGTCCACTCAGCAGCTCAGACCACAAACCTAGGAGTCATCCTTGATTACTCTTTCCCAATTCCCCTGTCTAATCTATCAGTGAGAGCCTCCTAAGTGGCTTCTCTGCTTCTACTCTCGTTCCCTACTATCCACTCTCCGTCCAGCAGCCCAACTGATCTTTTCATAACATAAATCAGATTGTGCCTCATCTCTGCTTAAAACCCTCTAACAGCTTGCCATTACAGTTTGAATAAAACTCCAAGTCCTTCCCATATTGCCTACAGGCGCTCACCCAATCAGCTCCCACTCCCTTTCCCACCTCACTTCAGATAGCTCTACCATGGTAGCCTCCTCCTTCTTGTTACTCAAAATGACCTCTTCTGTTGCCGCCTCAGGGCCTTTGCACTTCCTGTCCCTTCTGTCTGGAAGGCTCTTCCTTCCGGTCTTTGCAAGAGCTGACTCCTTGCCATTCAGGCTGAAGCCTAAATGTCATCTCTTTAGAGAGGGCTTCCCTGACCACCCAAATCTCTCTCTCAATTGTACTAACTACAGGATATATTCTTATTCATTTCCTGCCTCTCCCCACCAGCATATAAACTCTCTGAGAGCATGAACTATATAACTTTGATTCACCACCATGTCCCCAGTACCTAGAACAATGCTGGGCATATAGACAATATATATATTTGTTAAAAGAATAAATGCCATGAAGACACTGTGGAAAGTGCTATTTCTTCCACAGACACTGGGAATCCTTCTTTTTCATCTTTTGCCCGGAGATGGGAGGGGGAGTGGAGAGGACCATGGCTTCACCCATTTTTGTATCTTGCCAGACACCCCAAATGAAAGGAAGGTCTTCCCAGATAAGGGTTTATCAAGTCCTCTGGGCTCTTCCTACCCACACATGAGGCAGGATGTGGTCTCCTTTTCTGATATTTTTGTGAATGCTATTTCAACTTCCAGAAAGCTTAACAACAGGCAGAATCCAACATGATAACTCTCCCCCCACCCTGCCCCCTCCATAATGGGACTCTGGTTTCCCACTAAACATACCTATCAAGTTTCTGATTCATAGAAGGCACTTGAAACAGACATTCCAGCTGAAACTAGGTATATGATACAATCTTGGAATCTTGAGGAAGGCAGTTTTACCTACTTAAATCATAAACTCTTCACAGTCAACTGAGATCAAGTTTCAGAGTTAGACAAATTCGACAAATTTGAATGCAAATTCTGTCTGCCATTTCTAGCTGTGTGACCCAGGACAAGGTACTCAGTGTGCCGAGCTTCATTTCCTCACATTTAAAATGGGGATAATACACCTCATAGGGTTGTTATGAGAATTAAATGCTAGCATTTCATGGACCATGTTTCCCCTCTAGCTATTCCTCTCACCCTGAGTTTCTAAATTTCCCTGGGAAGTGAGAGTCCCCAGAGGGCCTCTTAATCTTGCTTGCTTGCTTTCTTGGAGGCCACAATCTTTTGCTCCGAGGTGCTGGAGAGGAAGCACTGAGTCAGCATAGGGAATTGAAGCCACAGACAGAATGAACGCGTTGAGCACAGGGCGGGCAGTGGATTTTTGCACTCATCAGGAAAGTTCAGACGTCCTAACTCCTCTCCAACACAGCCACCCTGAATGACATGCGCCCCAGCCCCATCCAGGGGGTAGGGGGAGGGGGAATGCGAGGGGCTGAGGGCGCCCCTAGGTTCCCGCCTGCCCGCTACCCTCACTTGGGAGCCTGGTTGCCAGGAAGGACATCTCTAGAGGCAGTCTCCTCAAGGAGAGCCCGGCGCCTGGAGGAAGCCAGGTTTGAGAGGGTCGCTGTGGCTGCCCGCAGCACCTGCCCGGAGACTGGGGAAGGGAGGCAGCCTCCTCACGCCACTCAGCGTCCTGCCTGCCCAGGGTGCAGGGGGCCTGGGGAAGACCTGGAGTGCGGTGGACAAGAGCCCTAGACTGGCCCTGGCCCTGCCTGACTAGGTGAAGGAATCAGCAGCTTACTTCGCTTGTCTAGGACTCGGTTTCCCATCCTGTTCTCTTTGGGGCTCCCGAACACCCTCAAGCGTCTCGGCTCTCAACTGTCAAACTCCACCAGGGGCAGTTCAACAACCTGGAGGCTTGACGAGGCTGGCTGAAGGCCTACGCCCAGACGCCCGGAAGGTCCCCGGGGCCCCTCCGACCCAGCGCCCGCTCTGCGCCCGGCTCAGCCCCCGCTCCCCTCGCTTTGCGCTCACCGAAGCGGGCTCCAAGGTGTGCGCTTCCGGCGGGGACGGCAGCGTCTCAACTGGCGGGGCCGGGGTCCCTTCGGGGGACACTGCCATTGCGCACTGCTGCACGCGCACTGCGGCCGTCGCCCTCGGTGTTATCGCCCGGCCGCCCCCGCGGGGAGGGCGGCTCCCGGGCCGAGAGGGCGCGGCGCGAAGAGGGGCGGGCTAGCGGGCGCGCCCCGGGCCGGGGGCAACGCGCGGGAAAACAGGGAAGCCGCGAAGTGCGCGGGTTCGGTTTCCCGAAGTGAAAAACGCCAGAGCCCACATTTGCCGGGGGAAAGGCTGGCCAAGTCACTCGGGACCGTTTTCCTTGGGGTAGGTCTCCGAGGGAATGAGAGCCAGCGACCGTTCGCGCTAATCTCGCCTGCTAAATCCTCGTGAAAGTCGACAAACAAGTTCATTAGAAAAACGAAGCAATAGAATTGACCTGCTCAGACTAAGATTATGACTGAGTAGGCTTACAACCCTCTTTAAAAAATTGATACAGGATGTCCGAAATACACATTCTCCAGCCTCATGCAGATAATGGGTATGGCCATGTAACTAAGTCCTGGCCAGTGAATAAAAGCTGAGTGGTGTAGGCAATTTCCCAGAAAGGTCCTTAAAAGGGAAGGGGTCACATCATATACAAAAATTAACTGAAAACCCATCACAGACCTACGTGTAAAGGCTAAAACTATAAAACTCTTAGAAGAAAGCAGGAGCATATCTTCATAATCTTGGGTTAGACAAATGTTTCTTAGATAGGACGCCACAAGCATAAGTTGGACTACATCTAAATGAAAAACTTTGTGTTGTAACCTATGCAACCAGTGAAAAGACGACCCACAGAATGGGAGGAATGTTTGCAAATCATAAGGATTTGTACCGGAATATATAAAGAACTCAAAACTAAACAGTAAGAAGATAGCCCAATTAAAAATTAGGTGAAGGGTTTGAATAGATATTTCTCCAAGACAGACAAATGGACAAAAGGCACATGAAAAGATACTCATGTCATTAGGGAAATGCAAAACTACAAGATACCACTCCACTAGGAGGGCTATAATTATATAAAAAGACAGTAACAAGCGTTGGGGAGAATATGGAAAATCACACATTGCTAGTGGGCATGTAAACTGTGCAGGTGCTTTGGAGAAGTTTGGCAGTTCTTCAAAAGTTAAGTATGAAATTATATGACCCAGCATTTATTCCACTCCTGAGGCTGTTAACAGAGATGAAAACATGATCACGCAACAACCTGAACACAAATGTTCATAGCAGCACTATTTTTAATAGCTAAAAAGTGGAAACAACCTAAATGTCCATCAACTAATGGCTATTTAGGATGTTAGGAATATTCATACAATGGACTATTATTCAGCAATAAAAACGACATGGATGAACCTTGAAAACGTTATGTTGTGAATAAAGCCAGTCACAAAAGACCACATATTGTATGATTCCATTTACATGAAAATGTCCAAATAAATAAACCTATAGAAAGAATGTAGACTTGTGGCTGTCTAGAACTGAGGGTGGAGAAAGACTATTAATAGGGTTTCTTTTATTTTTTATATTTATTTTTTTGCGGTACATGGGCCTCTCACTGTTGTGGCCTCTCCCTTTGCATAGCACAGGCTCCGGACGCGCAGGCTCAGCGGCCATGGCTCACGGGCCCAGCCGCTCCGCAGCATGTGGGATCTTCCCGGACCGGGGCACGAACCCGTGTCCCCTGCATCGGCAGGCGTACTCTCAACCACTGCGCCACCAGGGAAGCCCAATGGGGTTTCTTTCAGAGATAAAAATGTTCTAAAATCAGATTGTGATGGCTGCACAGTCCTGTGAATATACTAAAAAAAACACTGAGTTGTACACTTTAAATGGGTGAATTGTAAGGTATGTGAATTACATCTCAATAGCTTTTTTCAAAAAGGGAATGGGTATGCTTCTTCTATTGGATGAAATGCAAATGTGATGGCTGGTGCCAACAGGCTATCTGAAGACCTCAAGTTAACTGGTGCTGAGATCCGCAGATTAACAATACTGGAGTCATGACTTTTGATCTAGCAGCTCTGAACTGCTTCCCTCCGGACTTCTGCATGGGAAATAAAATAAAATGTATTCTGTAAGCCATTATTATTTTGGATTTCCCATTACAGCTAAATCTAACCTGAAAGTATACACTACCCAGTATAAAGCAAGTCATCCCATTTTCTATGCCTCAATTCCTTAATCTAGAAAATGGGTACCTTCAGTTTCCTTGATTGCAGCCCTAGCAAATAGTGCAAAGATAACTAGATAATGCATGTGTTAAATATTTAATTTCTTGGAAACTAAACAAACTCAAGATGAGTTTCTTTGGATAATTTACGTTTGAACACAACACTTTATATGCAATTTCAGCAGGTTTGGAAACACTTCACTCACAATACTTATACTGTGTTACATGTACTACCACAATTTTACTTTTGAAGGGAAGTGGGCAACAGAATAAAAACAAAAAACACCTCCCTCCCTTTTTTGCACAGAAATGTAACTAAAAGGCATTTTTTTCCCTAACAGTTACTATTCTGCTTAAAGTGATGGTATATTCCTAATGCAATTTTTAAAGACAAATAGACTTCAATAAATAAAACAGGCCGACAATAATCAAGAAGCCTGTCTTTTGAAACAAAACTAAAGATTGATACACTTCAAAACATCTGAAAGGATGCACACCAATATGTTATTAGTGGTTATCTCTGAATGGTGGAATTAACAGGTGAGCTAAAGATCATTGTAGCATAACTGTATAATTCTCTCCAATGAATATGAATTATCTGTGCCAAAAACATACAGTTAAATCAAGTGACAAAGAGCCAAATATTAGTCTACTGAATAAGCCACTTCTATTTGAAGATTCAGTGTGATGAGCAATGTTTAAATTAAATGGTTTGTACTAAGAGCAAAGGGGTAAATCTTACTAAGGAGTCTTCATGCTAGTTCAACTAAGGACACAAAGGATGGTGTAAGAAATAAACACAACCATTGAGTTAGTATTAAAAATATCACATTTTAACACTTCTGAGTACTAAATGAAAGTAACATTGGTTAAAGTACCTGGCAAACAGAAAGCACCTAATAAATGTTTGTTGATTCTCAAACTGAATGACTTTGCCAAATAAAAATGACAAATGCATCCATATGTAACTATTTCATAACAAACAAATGTAAATTATCTCACTGATCCTTTTAATGAACAGTAAGTATTTCATCTTCAAGACAACAGTTCTTTAACCATTAGCAAGATTGCTTTCAAAATACTTTAAGGCACTGAAATAGATGCATACATAATTTCAACACAAGTATAATGAAAAGTATTCTGAATGACAGAAGTATATAAAATAAATAAGATCACCTTTAGAACCTGGATAATGCATAGTAATTTAACCAATAAATTAGAATCTGTAAAATTAGATATGTACTTCTGCATATCACCCCCAACAATGGTTTTAAACTGATTGATGCCACTTTTGAAACAACTACTTAGGTCAAATTATATTCCACATCTAAGATGCTGGCTTTATTTTCAAGTTTGCCTTCCCTTGCTAAATTCAGTTTGTTTTCTAAAGTCAACATGTTTTGGGTATTCTACATATTTAATTAACCACTTTAGAATTTTAAACTTTAATGTAAAAAGCTTTATCAGATGGTTCTCACTTTAGAAAACCTTTAAGAATATCATCCACATTAATTAGAGTTTTCACAGTTACAAAAATGAGGGTTCTTGCTGATGACAGGTCTTTCTCTACAGAACTTCTCACTGGGGTGTATTCTGCATGTACACACAAGAAAACCTCTGTGTCTTCTGGTTATTACTATAAACTGGAAAATCCACAAAGAAGGCCTTTTTATATGTACAAGAAAAATATTTCCAACAAGAAGCCCCTTTATAGAAATATATGGAGAATCAAAAATTGACTTATATTTATGCAAATGAAAATTATAAAATGCTTCATGATAGGCCTACATGAAACATTTTCTTACAGATTCTTGAAAATATATTAACAATGACTTACGTTACATCTGATTTTACCATCCCCTCATTTTTTTTAAGAATGCCATTATTTTTGTTTTACTAAAGAGACGACTCTACCACAGACGTAAATGTTACAGACAATAAATATTTTCTATTATATATCTGTTCATTTCTGAGAGTAAATGACAAAAGGAAAAAAGGCTCTCCTTTGTTCTCCCTCTCTTCTTGATAAAAAGACCTCTACCACCTAGAAGGCTGAGAGCTAGAAAAGGAAGCATTCTCAAAATGAACTTCAAACATAAGATATATCTTATAAATCAGGTCATCTAGTTATGTGTATATTTCCCTTCTGTTATCCCTGAGCCTTTAATAAAAACCTCATTTAAATGTTGCAGCCTTGTCTCAGCTGTGCTTACAGAAGATAAAGCACAGGTTTATCTCATGATTAGTTCAGAATTAAAGGGTGGGAGGACAGTCTAAGAACAAACTGGTGGACTACAATAAAATTTAAAGGTCTAACAGTCCGATTTCAGTTGAGTCTTGCACTGTCCATGATGCAGCACACAGGTTTTATTTTATTAGGGTGGAAGCTTAGTGCAGGATTTCCTGAAGACTGGTTCTCCTACTACATACCTAAGAATTACTTGGGATTAAAAATGTAGACATCTGGAACCCATCCCAAATACAATGAATTGTTAAAATGTGTGTGGTAGGTGGCAGGTAATAGGCATTCTGAAAAGCTTCCCAAGCGATTCTTACATATTAAGTCCTGAGAATCACTGCAAATCACTGCTTTATAAGATTAGCTCTTGCAAGGGTTCTGCAAGGTCAAAACTATTTTCGTAATTATACTAAGACGTTATTTGCTTTTTTTCACTTTCTCATGAATGTACAGTAGCATTTACTATAGGCTACGTGATGTGTGATACTGCAACAGACATACAGAAGCAGATGAGATTCCATCTGTCTTCTTTAAATCAGACAGTAAAGGTATTTAGAAAAAATGAAATACAATGCCACGTTTCTCACTAAATCTTTTTAAATTTTGGAAAATAGACATTTTTCATAAATATGTTCTTTATATTAACACGTTTATTATTTTTAATGAATATTTTATAACTTTTTTATTTTAAATATAATATTAGTATTTATAACCCACATAAACAAAAGGTCTTGAGACCAAAAAGTTTGAGAACTGCTCTTTCCAGCAGACATCCAGCACCCTATGAACATTACTGCTGTTAGGCATGGCCACTTAGTTCCTTGGCACATTCAATGTATATTTCACTTTAAATATGATTCAATAGATTGTCTGCAAAAAGCTTCTTAAACTTATTGTCAGGCAAGGGGATTTAATCTGACAGGGAAATACTGAAGTGTAACCAGTTTTAGTTAAAAATCTAGCATGTTTTCCTTAGTGACATCATAATGTAATAAATCCTTTAATATATAAATGGGCTGTGTGATGTATGAAATAGAAAACCATACTTTACACGACGCATTTAAAAAATGTTAATTAGTAACGTGACAACACTAGCATTAGATTCTACGTGAGTGGTGGCAAACAAATGGCCCGCTCCAAATGTTAACTAAGAACAAACCCCTAATTTTTTTTTTTTCTTTTTTTTTGGCGGTACGCAGGCCTCTCACTGTTGTGGCCTCTCCCATTGCGGAGCACAGGCGCCGGACACGCAAGCTCAGCGGCCATGGCTCACGGGCCCAGCCGCTCCGCGGCATGTGGGATCTTCCCGGACCGGGGCACGAACCTGTGTCCCCTGCATCGGCAGGCGGACTCTCAACCACTGCGCCACCAGGGATGCCCCCAAACCCCTAATTTCTGAAAAAAAATAAAGTAGGGGATAAACTGCGGTTCCTAGACAAAAAAGAATTCTTTTAAATTTATACGTTTCGAAAACGTTGAAATGTATGTCAGCAGATTGATACTGACATTATACTAAGCCACACAATTTTTTTCTTAAATGAAAATACATCCCAGATATTGTTGCCAAGTTAATATTTGAGTGTATCTTGCCATTAGACAATGCAAATTGGGAACACTTCTGAGGGTGAGGCATAGCTGTGGTGAAAGCAGTTCCTTCCAGCCTTTTGATGTATCTCAGATATTAAAAAATTGCATTGATGTTTTTAACCTGCCATGTATAATTTTTTAATGTATTGCTATTTTAAAAAATCTGAGACAGCTAACATTTAAACAAATCACTGCTGTTTGGGAATGATGTTTGAATGAAAGATGCTATGAACATATTTGCTAATTTATACCGTATTAAGATTTTAAATGATATAGTTATTTAATATATCTTACGTTAAGTAACTGGTATTTGAAAATAAGTCTATTTTTCTTTCTGAGTAGCCTTCTGGGAAAAGTTCATTGAATATAGTTTCCAGTCATAGTTTATTTTCCTAACTTGTACTTATTTTAAAATCTTCTCATCAGGAGGGAGTTAAATAGTGCAAAGCTCAGCAAATCTGACTTCCCGCCCATTTTGGTGTGCATGTCCACTTATGACCATCATTTTTCTGGAAACCTTCCACTTAGTGTATCAAAAATCAATGTTATAAAAGTTCTTTAAAAGGTTCAGCGGTTTTTTTGAGTCTCTGAATGATTACAGCATTCTGTAAATTGGCTTCTTCCAGTGTGAGTGTTTCATCTAGTAATTTGAGGAAAGGAAGAGCTGTTGCCAGGGAAAAGGGAGGACTTCTTTGTGATCCTTGGTATTTTTCGATGAAGTCTTTGATGTGGCTTACCCTGTAAAATAGCACAAACTATTAATATAATTTTATGAAAACCTGAATTAGTTAATTTAAGGTAATAACTTGTGATGATACCTGGCTATGTTAATCCAGAATAATCAAATTATGTTGATGTAACTACTCACTTGGGCTATCTTTTAAAGGTTCACCCCTGATAATAGTCAGGAATTACTATTCCTTATCTTAGATGTGACAAGGGTATTAGAGTTACATTTTGAGTCTCTATTTTTTAGAAACACATTCTGAAATATCTACATATGAAACTATATGAAGTCTGGGATTTGCTTAACATAGTTCAGTGGGAACTGAGTGATGATGGATCATTATATCATATCTTTGCTTTTGCATATGCCTGAAAGTTTCTGTAACAGAAATATCTACATATCTTGCTCTGAATGGATCAGAAATGGTCCAACCAGTAATCCTACACAGACACAGGCTGTATCTCTTCAATACCACATCAGGCTGTGCTTCAAATCTAGTTAAGATAATTCTTAACCCAGTGCACGTAGATTTTCAGTTAGTATAATAAACACTATAATGTAATATAATCACTGCAACCTTTTTTTTTTAATAACAGTGATTTTAAAAAAATTATTTATTTATTTTTGGCTGCATTTGATCTTCGTTGCTGCACGCGGGCTTTCTTTAGTTGCGGCAAGCGGGGGCTACTCTTCGTTGCAGTGCACGTGCTTCTCATTGTGGTGGCTTGTCTTTGTTACAGAGCACAGGCTCTAGGTGTGTGGGCTTCAGTAGTTGTGGCACATGGGCTCAGTAGTTGTGGCTCGCAGGCTCTAGAGTGCAGGCTCAGTAGTTGTGGTGCACGGGCTTCGTTGTTCCGCAGTATGTGGGATCTTCCCAGACCAGGGCTCGAACCCGTGTCCCCTGCATTGGCAGGCGGATTCTTAACCACTGCACCATCAGGGAAGTCCTCCCAATCACTGCTGTCTTGAAGGTAGCTCAAAGTTATGTTCATGTAAGTATATGCGTGTGTATTTAGAAAGGGAAAGTACGTATACAGTTCATCGAAATTAAGATGCCACTGGGAGTTCCCTGGTGGCCTAGTGGTTAGGATGCTGGGCTTTCACTGCCATGGCCTAGGTTCAATCCCTGGTCAGGGAACTGAGATCCTGCAAGCCAGGTGGCACGGCCAAAAAAACCCCCCTGAGATGCCACTGATTCTAAGACTTGTCATTTTATATACTACTAAAATTTTTAAAAATCCAGATTATGACAAAATAGTTTCTTAAACACTTAGAATTTTTATACTTGTTGAAAGAGCACTTTTAATTAATTTTCACACAAACATTCATCAAATCACTTACTTCCACGATAAGATTAGAATAAAATGGTTAAGTCATTCCTAACAGTTGAACGTTATTCAGACTCAGATCCTTCAAATCACTTCTGATTCAGTTCATTGATGTACATGTTTTTCCATATAATACTCCCTTCTGTATCATCGGGTGTGTTGATGATACAGGAGTACTTTGAAAAGTGCTCCACTACTGTCTCTGGGATGATCTTTCATTGAGCTGACACTTGTTCTGCATGCTTTGAGGCAGATGCCAAGGCAAAGACAATTGTGTCATTACTGCCATATGGCCAACAAGAAATTATAAGGATGTATCCCCATTTCAGAGATGCTAAAATGTGAAAAAATGTGCAAACAAGAATTAATGAAATATGACATCACCAAAGACAGAATTTTCCCATTCAATCAAATTCACCAAATGCTACTCTGTTAATCTGTGCAGGTTACCAACAAAATCAAGAAAATGGTCACTTGTATTTATTGGGTACCAAAAATTGGATAATGAAAGGCTAAAGCTTATGGCAAAGAATATAAATACAAAAAATCCCAATAAAGATTAAAGGAACTGTGCAGTAAAAATTAAAAATGTGTACTGTGATCTCTACAATACTACTACAAGAATAAAGAAATGCCAATCTAAAAAGCTATGAGAGGATAAAAAATAATACTCATTAAGCTCAAAAAGAGGCAAGAAAGGAGGAATGAAGAATAAAAAGCCATGAGGTAAAGAGAAAAAAAAGAGCAAGATGGTAGCCTTAAACCTAACTAGTTCAGGATATTATAAAACATTATAAAAACTGGACTAAACATTCCAATTAAAAAACAAAGCTTGGTTAATTATCACTTAATAAATACCACTGGCCAGTCAAAGGTTTTTAAATGCTTCAAGTCATTCAGGGAAATAAATGGTAGGTGGCTATTTGTTATTGAAAATGCCAGAAGTATTTTTCTAGACAAAGAAGTTGGGATTAAAATAGTTTATTTCCCTAAAAAGAAACAAATCTGAGTTGTAGAGAACAAACTTATGGTTACCAAGGGGGGAAGGGTAGGGGGAGACGAACTGGGAGAGTGGGATTGACATATATACACTACTATGTATAAAATAGATAATAATGAGAACCTACTGGCATACAGGCCAGATATGAGAGGGAGTTGTGGTGGCCCAGATCAGGGAATCCGAGTCCAGGTTGGGTGAAGAGGGCATCTGCACAGGAAAGCGGCCCATCTTCCTGGTGTCAGAGTCTGACCAGCACGAGGAGTGCGCCCATGTAGAGGGAGGCGGGTGGGGACGGTTGCAGTATGAGCAGGGTTAGGAGTGTGTCCACACAGAAGAGGTGCTCAGTGCAGAGTGTCAGAAGCCAAGTTGGGTTAGGAATATAGGAGAGGTGCTACACAGCAGGCTGTCTCAAGCAGAATAAAAAGAGCATTCATACAGAGGAGGGGCCGACTGCAGTGTGTCAGAACCAGAAAGAGGTGGCAAGTGACCACTCATAGGGGAGGATAGGCAGCACTGACTGCCAGAGCCCAGGAGGGCAAACAGGTCATTGGCATGATGTGATATGTCAAGAGACCCAGCAGGAAGAGGGAGGCTTCTGGGCTGGGGAGGAGGCAGCAGCAGAAGAAGGAGATTGGTTACATGTAGGAGAACTGATCAGTAAATAAATATATTGGGGGCTTTCCTGGTGGCACAGAGGTTAAGACTCTGTGCTCCCAATGAAGGGGGCCCAGGTTCAATTCCTGGTCAGGGAACTAGATCACACATGCATACCACAACTAAGAGTTCACATGCCACAACTAAGGAGCCCTCAAGCCGCAACTAAGGAGCCCGCCTGACGCAACTAAGATCCAGCACCACCAATAAATAAATAAGTATTTTTTTAAAATAAATAAATATATTGAGAGTAACTGGAGCCAGGTTTCTCACTGAAGAAAGTTAAACTGAAGAAAGTGAAGAAGTTAATTACAAATACGGAAAGGGGAAAACTAGAATAAACCCTGTGGTGGTGGATTGAAATTAGAGCTATCTATGTGAACTCACGGTTTTCGCTACGCAAAGATATAGAAATACATTTGTAAATGTGTGTGTCAGTGTGTGTATATATATGCATATGTGTATGTATGTACAGACACCTGTAGCTCTTTCCACTCAGAGGGCCTGGGAATGCTGGCAATAAGTATACCTAGTAACCAGATCCTCAATACCCTTGGCCACTAAAAAGAACCAGGGCTTCTTAGAAAACGTACAGAACGAACCTGAAAAAAAATTTTGTGCCAATAAACAAGAAAATGCTCAAAGAATGATGGGAAGATGTAAAAAGTTTAAAGGAGGTCCCAGGGACTTGGAAACCTATATACAATATGTTCCTACTTTAATTAAAATGAAAAAACATTTTAAGACGAGATAAAAGACTGGAAAAATCCATCAAACTAGTAGTAGTGATTATCTCTGGGTAATGGAATTTAACTTGATTTGAATTTCTTTCAGTACTTTCCTGTATTATCATTCCTTTTCTACAATTAACAGAAAAATACACACATAATGCTAACGATCAACTTAAAAACATATTAAAAATAATTCTTTTAAAATTATGTATCTAGATAAACAGGAAAACTAATGAAATGATAATCCATAAAACAGACTGAAAATACTATATTAATGTCCAAGAATGTCCATTGTCATGAAACATTATGTTTAGAGAACTATTTATTAAGATCCTTAGTTCTTAAAAATAGCTGTTGACTGGCCTGAAAAGAAGAAATACAATTAAAACTTAGGGAACAAATCAGACAAATAATGAAATGGAAGACTCACCTATGAGAAATGTTAAATTTCTGGACAATCCTTTCCCCATTGGCTAACCAGATCTGTATATTAGTGATGGGTTCCAGACTGTTTAGTGGGACAGTAGACAACTTGTTTTTATTCTCAACTTCAATAGTCTTTGCTTTAGAAACAATTTTTGGTGTAGCACTAAGAAAATCCAGACAACAAGTCAGATGCATGTTTTTCATTAAGCAGAACTTTATCATTAAACAATTACTATAAAAACTTTACAGTAAGTATAGCTTTTAGGAAGATTTTAGCTAGTCACAGCTGTTCCCTAACACATAAAGATATTAATATCAGTTATATCCATTATACATGATGATCATAGGAATCTAATAAAATTATGCACATCTAAGTTGTAAGCTTGTAGACTGTTACGTAAGTATACTTGAAGAGTATACTTATGTATTTGAATCATGCCTTACAGAACAATTTTATAGTGCTGACAGATCTATGGACTTTACCTTTACCTACTCCCCAGGTTAAAATTTCTAAAAGAAATTATAAGTTCTCTGTAGAGAACAGTCCTTGGGTTATAAAGGAAATGAAAGGAAACAAAGTATTCCCTCATCACTCTGAAAGTCACATTGGGATATTTTTACATGTGTGGATGAATATGCATTTATATAACTTACCAATCTTGATAATTAATATGAGAATTCATAAAAATGAAAGCAATCCTATAGTTAACCTCTTTGTATATTCTGCCACAGGCATAATTAGATAAGATGAATACTGCAAAGTTTGAAAATATTGGGCTGGTCAAAAAGTTCGTTCGGGTTTTTTGGAAGAGCTTATGAAAAATCCGAACGAACTTCTTGGCCAACCCAATAATTAAAGGCTCTGATACCGATACTAACTTTATCAGGCATTATTTCACTTTTATTACCTCAAAATTCAGATACTGATCAGAGAACACAATGCTGAAGGCATTGGTAACTATAATACAGAACCCTGTATCCAAAAGCTAGCCTATGTACTCTGTGACATTAATGGCAAAGCTCAACTGGTGGGTGCAAGGGAGAAAAAATGATTTATCCACCCAATTTTGCCCAATGTCCTCATTAAGCCAGGCACTTTTGATCGGACAAAACCAAAACAGCCACCATGACTTTTTAGTATAGTGCCAGCATATGTTAATTTACACTAAGGTGAAAATGACTTAGAAGTTCTCATAAAAGTTAACATGAAAAATCTCATTTCCAATGGGAGAAACGATAACTCTATATATGTGGTCTACATAGTAAAATAATGACAAGCTGAATATTAGTCAAACCTCTGCTTATGGAAATTACAGATCATGAGCCTACTCACCTTCCCAGTCTGTGACCCTGTCCTGAGAAGGGCTGGAACACAGGCTTCGTTGACATACATACTTCATTTTTCTTATCTTCAACTTTAACATCGACCTCCTCTTTATCAAAAACTCCCTGTAATTCTAAAGGTAATTCTCTTGGAAAGTAAAGAAAGAAAGTGATAAAGCCCCTAATATGTTTTATCTTTCTCTGAAAAACATACTGTGCATGTAAAAAGAATAGAAAAATATACAGAAATAAGAGACATATATATTCTATACAATGAAAACCAAATGTATTTAAAATAATAGAGAAAAATCAAGCTCTTATTTCATTCTTTAAAATGAAAATATAGCTACATGCTGGTTCTAGAAAAACGAGACATAAAAAAATGTAAACACATGTAGACTTAAGAAAGAAAATGACAGCCCCCTCCCCCAAAAGTGACAGTCCTTATAATTCCACTCTCACTCTAATAAAAAGTTTTGCAGTGTATCTCCTAAATTTTCTCTATATATAGTAAAATTCCACATAATAATTATATTTTTTCCAAAGATGGTATCATTCTATGTACACTATTCTGTATTTTGCAAACTGCTTAAAAAAAAAAAAAAGCAATATACCACAGAAATCTTCTCATGTTAGTATATGGATATATGTAATTCATTTTTACCACATGCACACTGTTATTCTGTTATAAAGTAGATCAAATGGTACAAACATACAAAATACTCTTTTCATCTTTTTCTTACTGATTTGTAAGAAATATGTATATATTCCATTTACAGGATATACGAGAAACAAGTATTCCCAGTTTGGCATTTGATTTTACATAATCAAATTTATCTTTCTTATATTGCTTCTGGGATTCATGCCAACTATAGCTATATGCAACAACATGGATGAATATCCCAAAGAAATAAGTTGAGTAGACACAAAAAATAAACACATTGCATTTACATAGAGTTCAAAAAAACAGATAAAATGAAAAAATTATAAAGAAAAGCAAAAAACCATAAAGAAAAGCAAAGAACAACTTACTACTGAAGTTAGGATAGCATTACTTCTGTGATATTACTACAAATAATGTGTAATTTAATCTTATCATGAGGACGAAATCAGATAAATCTGAATTGAGAGACATTCTACATAATTTGGGCCCATAGTCAAGGTCATTAAAAACAGACAAAAACAAAAACTGAGAAACTGTTCCCTCCTGAAAGAGACTAAAGAGACATGACATTTACAAGCAATGTGTAATTCTGAATTGGATGCTTTTGCTATAAAGGATAATATTAAGATAAAAAGTGAAACTTGAATACATTCTGAGGAATAACTGGTAATAATATTATACATCAATAGATGGTTGTATTGTGGTTACATAGGAAAATATATTTCCTTTTTAATAAAAATACAAACTCAAGTATTCAGGATGATGAGGCATCACTTTAGCAACTTACTCTCAAATGCTTCTAGAAAAGTTCTTTGTACCACACTTGCAACTTCTGTATTAGTTTGAAAAAGATTCCAAATTAATTATATTACATAATATAGAGCCATTTAAAATCTGTATATACGTTGTACATATACATACATACAGACCTATATATGTGTATGTATATATTAAAAATTGGTCAGATGTAGAATACTATCAACCCTTCTGAAATAAAAACTGACCAAAATAAGTACAGGGAAGTCCTGGCAGGCGGATTCTTAACCACTGCATGACGAGGGAAGTCCCAAGATAGTCAAAATTAAAAAAAAAAAAAAAAAAAAAGTATATATATATATATATATATATATATATAAAATATTATATTGGGACTTCCCTGGTGGCACAGTGGTTAGGAATCTGCCTGCCAATGCAGAAGACACGGGTTCGAGCACTGGTCTGGGAAGATCCCACATGCCGCGGCGCAACTAAGCCTGTGCACCACAACTACTGAGCCTGTGCTCTAGAGCCCGTGTGCCACAACTACTGAGCCCACGTGCCACAACTACTGAGCCTGAGCTCTAGAACCCGTGAGCCACAACTACTGGGCCCGCGTGCCATAACTACTGAAGCCCGCACGCCTAGAGCTTGTGCTCCACAACAAGCCACCACAATGAGAAGCCCACGCACCACAACAAAGAGTAGCCCCCAGTCACCGCAACTAGAGAAAGCTGCACACAGCAAGGAAGACCCAACACAGTTAAAAAAATAAATAAAAAAAAGACACGTAGGGCTTCCCTAGTGGCGCAGTGGTTGAGAGTCTGCCTGCCGATTCAGGGGACACGGGTTCGTGTCCCGGTCCGGGAATATCCCACAGATATTCCCCTAGCAGAGCAGCTAGGCCCGTGAGCCATGGCTGCTGAGCCTGCGCGTCCAGAGCCTGTGCTCTGCAACGGGAGAGGCCACAACAGTGAGAGGCCCGTGTACCGCAAAAAAAAAAAAAAAAAAAGTGAATTAATTTAAGTCAGATTTTGGTTGGTCAGAATTCAAACTCCTGACCCTTCAAAATTACAGCTGTGGTTCTTTTAAGAAAACTCACCTTGTGAAAAAATCTGAATTTATAAAACAAAAAGTGTCTTTGAATGCATAGGAACATGTGAACAACATTAAAAGGAATCTTCTAAATGAAATATATCTAAAATATCCTTCTTGGACTTCCCTGGTGGTGCAGTGGTTAAGAATCTGCCTGCCAATGCAGGGGACACGGGTTCGAGCCCTGGTCCGGGAAGACCCCACATGTTGTGGAGCAACTAAGCCCTTGTGCCACGACTACTCAGCCTGCGCTCTAGAGGCCTCGAGCCACAACTTTTGAAGCCCACGTGCCTAGAGCCTGTGCTCCGCAACAAGAGAAGCTACCGCAATGAGAAGCCCACGCACCGCAACGAAGAGTAGCCCCCACTCTCCACAACTACAGAAAGCCCGTGGGCAGCAATGAAGACCCAACACAGCCAAAAATAAATTAATTTAAAATAAATAAATAAATAAAATATCCCTCTATTTACAAAGATTGCTTACCCTTTTTTGATGGAGTTCAGAAACTGCTGACTTGCACCATCAGAATAACTTCTGAAATCATCATTGACTGTGAATCCATTTTTCCATAATTTTATACTTACATCTGCCTGCAAAGCAGTAAGAAACAAAATGCATCATGTTAATAAATGAAATGTACTAATAAACTAAAAGTCCCTTGAAACTTTCTTCTATCAGTGTATATTTTATAGATCAATCTTTTCTTTAAAATAGAGATATAACTGACATATAACATTGTATTAGTCTTAGGTATACAACATAATGGTTTGATATATATATCTATTGCAAAATGATTACAGAATAAGTGTAGTTAACATCCATGACCACACACAGCTACAAATTTTTTAAATATACCATTCTTAACAGCAAGCTTCAAATGTAAAATATCAAAAATTATAATGTACACATAAAATATGGTTAACAATGAATAATATTTTAAAATAATTCGTTAATAATTTTCTTTAAGAGAGGTCATTTGCAAAAATATTCTGTGCCCTGTCTTAGAGGACACTAAAGCTTTCTGGCCAGAACAGACTTCTCAACAGTTAGAGAAGGACTTTGAAATGACTTGAACATTAGACTTTGAACATTAAGAATAATAAAGGGGGAAAAAAAACTATGAGTAATTAATGGCTATTCCTTCAAATATAAACTATCAGTGTTACTGTTATCAATATTTAATCTCTCAACATCTTGTTGATCATCTCCTAAGAACATTACTTATTCACTCATTCAATCAAAGAAGTCACTGTAGAAATATAGAAAGGTTCAGAAATACAGTAGAATGCAGGGATGCTTCAGGCTGAACACAGAAGGACTGAAAAATCCATTTAAGAAAATAGACTATTAGAGGCCTTCCCTTGTCTCTAGCATTTATTCATTCAGCATATGTTTATTGAGTAATATGTAACAGACACTCCATTAAGATGTTAGGGAAAACAATCACAATAATGATAGCATATATTATTAGCCTGCCTGCCTATCTATCTGTCTATGTACTTACCTGAGAGAGCACTTGTGTGTACACTTACATGTACCAAACACTGTTTAAAGTACTTTCCCTACATATATTTATTTAATCCTCCTAAAATCTACAGAAGATGGGTATTATTATTGTTATCCTTTTTATAGATGGGAAATTAGAAACACAGATCAATTAAATTGCCCAATATTACATAGTCAGTAAGGGTGGAGCTGGGGTTGGGATCCATACTCTTAACCACTATACTATATTACCTCTTTTTTTTACCTATAACCAAACTGCCCAGACTCTGCTCTCATGGTACTCACAGAAAAGAATGAGAACTAAAAAAACTGTACAAATGAACTTACTTACAAAACAGAAATAGAGTCACAGATGTAGGAAACAAACTTATGGTTACCGAGGGGGAAAGTGGCAGGGAGGGATAAATTGGGAGATTGGGAGTAACACATATATAAAACAGACAACTAATAAGGACCTACAGTATAGCACAGGGAATTCTACTCAATACTCTGTAATAACCTATACAGGAAAAGAATCTAAAAAAGAGTGGATATATGTATATGTGTAACTGATTCACTTCACTGTACAGCAGAAACTAATACAACACTGTAAATCAACTATAATCCAATAAAAATTAATTTAAAAAAAAGAAAAGAAAAGAATGAGAACAGAACAAATAGGAAAAGAGCACATAAAGATACTGAGGAGGGGAATTCCCTAGCAGTCCAGTGGTTAGGACCGGTACTTTCACTGCTGAGGGCCCGGGGTTCAATCCCTGGTCAGGGAACTATCCCACAAGCTGCATGCGCCAAAAAAAAAAAAAAAAAAAAAAGACACTGAGGAAAACAGAAGAAACTTAAACACAAAAATCCAAAAATGATAATTAATACACTTATATAAGAGAGGATGTTTGAAAGGGAGTAGGAGGGAATATTCAGTGAGCAAAAGAGCTCTTAGAAACTTAAAATGGAAATTAAATAAAAGGATTGACTATAAGGTTGAAGAAATATTACAATTAAAATAGAACAAAACAACAAAGAGGTGGAAAACAGGAGAAATAATAAGAGACTCAGTCCAAGAGATCCATTATTGGTGCCCGGGTCCGGGAAGATCCCACATGCCGCGGAGCGGGTGGGCCCATGAGCCATGGCTGCTGGGCCTGCGTGTCCGGAGCCTGTGCTCCGCAATGGGAGAGGCCACAACAGTGAGAGGACCGCATATCGCAAAAAAAAAATAATAATAAAAATAAATAAATAAAAGGCAAATTAGAGTAAAGGGATCTCTTTAATGTCTGACTTCGAAAAGCCAGCTAGATTCTCATAATTGCTGCTGCCTTCAGTCTGCTGTGATATGGCATTTTGATTGAAGTACATTAAAAAAAAAAAAATCAAGCCTCAAACAGATACATAGTTGCAAAAAGCATTTTAATAGCTTTTCCAAGATACTACATCAAAATGTAGTAAGTAGTAGTATCTCAGAAGTTAGTTGAGGGCTTCCCTGGTGGCACAGTGGTTGAGAGACCGCCTGCTGATGCAGGAGACACGGGTTCGTGCCCCGGTCTGGGAGGATCCCACATGCCGCGGAGCAGCTAGGCCCGTGAGCCATGGCCGCTGGGCCTGCGCGTCTGGAGCCTGTGCTCTGCAACGGGAGAGGCCACAACAGTGAGAGGCCCACGTATTGCAAAAAAAAAAAAAAAAAAAAAAAAAAAAGTTAGTTGAAAATATCACATGGTAACACATATGTAGAATCTAAAAAACTGATACAAGTGAATATATTTACAAAACAGAAACAGACTCATAGATATAGAAAACAAACTTATGGCTACTGAAGGGGAAAGGTGGGGTGAGGGATAAATTAGGAGTTTGGGATTAACAGATAAACACTACTACATATAAAATAGATAAACAACAAGGGCCTCCTGCATAGCACAGGGAACTTATATTCACTAACTCGTAATAACCTATAATGAAAAAGAATATATATTACACATATTTTATATTATATCATATATATATTTTATATACATTATATATATTATATATATATTATATATGTATAAAAAGACTGAATCACTTTACTGTACATCTGAAACTAACACAACTTTTTTCTTTTTTTGGCCACGCTGCGTGGCTTGTGGGATCTTAGCTCCCCAGCGAGGGACTGAACCTGTGCCCTCAGCAGGGAAAGTTCAGAGTCCTAACTACTGGACAGCCAGGGAATTTCCTAACACAACATTTTAAATCAACTGTACTTCAATTTAAAAAAAAAAAGTTGAGGGACTTCCCTGGTGGCACAGTGGTTAAGAATCCGCCTGCCAATGCAGGGGACACAGGTTCGATCCCTGGTCTGGGAAGATCCCACATGCCGCGGAGCAACTAAGCCCGTGTGCCACAACTACAGAGCCTGCACTCTAGAGCCTGCAAGCCACAGCTGCTGAGTCCATGTGCCACAACTACTGAAGACTGCGTGCCTAGAGCCTGTGCTCCGCAACAAGAGAAGCCATCGCAATGAGAAGTATGCACACTGCAACGAAGAGTAGCCCCCGCTCGCCGTAACTAGAGAAAGCCCACGTGCAACAACGAAGACCCAACGCAACCAAAAATAAATAAATAAAAAATAAATAAATGTATTCAAAAAAAAAAGTTAGTTGAGAATCTGAACATGGAATCTGAAGCTTAAAGGTACATTTACTAATATGACAATAATCCTATCAGAAATATCTTTTAAGTTTTGGGAAGCTGTCAAGTGCATGATGGCAGATTATCAAAATTCTTACTTTCATGTAAAAAAGTTGATAAAATCATATCTTATCATTTGCAACAAATACTGTAAGTTGTTTCCCTTGAAGTGTCAGACTTACTTCATACATTTTGAGAAAATGTCTGCAGAATATCCAAGACTGAATAACTAGTTGTCTGTAAATCACTTTCATGTAAAAACAGTACACCATGAAAAAGCAGAGTGTTCAGCTTGTATCTCAAGCAATGGTACTTTTCCTTAAGATACTTCTGTATATTGTAGAAATGTTTTACATACACTTCATATTTTATCACATAGAATATTTGTAAGATGTGTATTAAAGAGTTGGGATTTAATGAAATGTGTAAATTTTACTGCTTCATCAAGGAAATTTTTAATTGAAACGAGTGTTTTTTCCCCCTGCAAGTTCAAGGAAAGAATACAGTGTACAGAGTAGTGTCACTACCTCAATTCCTCCTAAGGTGCCAGTTTTGCCTACCATTGCTTTTGCAGTATCAGTGCAAACTCAACACAGTGAAAAAAATAGTATCTTACTATTATTATGAAAACAGTTTTGACCTCTAAAGGGCCATATTTTGAGAAGCACTGGGAAAGAAAAAATTTATGGACACTTACCTGTTTCTTTTGTTCAGTGGGAGACAAACATTTGGCACCAACCTTCTGAGCTTCCTCAAAAAGGCTGTCAACAAAATATTCACAATTTGTTTGTTGATTATCACTAAGAGGTTGGTGGTCAGATCCTGTTTCACAAACCCTATACACACACAAAAAAAAGAAAAATAAGCACTATTAACCACTAATTCTCTAAAAATTTACACAAATTGTTCTAGTTAAAGGATCTAGAGCTGACATGCTACCTCCACGCCTGCAGTTGAGACTCTCTTCTGAATTAACATAGTAGATATGTGGCCTCGGGAAGTCATTAACACTTGTGGTCCAGAGCAGGGTTTTCTCAACTTCAGTCCATTGATATTTGGGGAGGGTTAATTCTTTGTTGGGCAGGCTGTCCTGTACACTGTAGGAAGTTTAGCAGCACCTGTGGCCATTAACCACTAGACGCCAGTAGCATGGACATCCCCCAACCCCCCAGTGTTAAAATAATAAAAAACATCTTTAGACAATGCCAGATGGCCTCTGGGGGTGGGATGGGCAAAACTGCACCAGGTTGAAAACCACTGGTCCAGAGTAAAAAAACAACGTGTTCTTTGTAAAGCTCTCAAAATGGCTTTAAAGGGGGTTACTATGTACTTTTTGGTAACACAAAGCACTCTTGAAACTAAAGGTGGTAAGGTGTGAGGAACAGTCATAATCATAGTTTTGCTCCTTTGCACACTTCAGAATGAAATTTCCCACTTAAGACTTTCATCTGTAGTGGTTTAACACTCTACTGGGTTTTTTTTTTCCTTTCTTTCTTTTTAAATTGAGGTACAACTGACATACAACATTATTTTAGTTTCAGATATACAACATAATAATTCAATGCTTGTATGTACTGAAAAATAATCACCACAATGTCTAGTTAATTGTTAACATCCCTCACCATGCATAGTTACAGAATTTTTTCCTTGTGATGAGAACTTTCAAGATTTACTCTCTTGGCAACTTTCAGATATGCAGTAAGTGCTATTAACTAAAGTCTCCATGATGTACATTATATCCCATGACTTATTTATTCTATAACTGGAAGTTTGTACCTTTTGACCACCTTCCTCCATTTTGCCCACCCCATCTACTGTTTTTGTATGTGTGTTTATATTTTGTCGTATAAGAAATATTACCTAAGAGTTTGTTTGATAAAAGGATGGTTTCTGGTTGATCTTTTCTAAAGTCACATAGAAAATTCATAAATGTACTGAGAGATAATTTCTCAGATAATAATCACACTTTTATAGTGCTTACACTGTGCCAGGATCTGCAAGGCAGATATTTTTATCCACATTTTATAGATAAGGAAAATGAGTCACAAAGAGGTTAAGTTACATGTTAGAGATTACACAGCTAGTAAGTGGCAGAAACAGAATTCAAACCCTGTCTTCCAAGTCTATGCTCCTAGCCATGATACATTATAAAGCCTCTCTTAATAGCTAATATTTATTAAGCATTTATTAATACATGTTAGGAACTTTTCTAAGTGCTTTCAGTGTGTTTACTCTTTCAATCTTCACAGTGACCTAAAAGGCACGTATTGGTTTGTTTGGTTTTTTTTAACATCTTTATTGGAGTATAATTGCTTTACAATGGTGTGTTAGTTTCTGCTTTATAACAAAGTGAATCAGTTATACATATACATATGTTCCCATATCTCTTCCCTCTTGCGTCTCCCTCCCTCCCACCCTCCCTAGCACATATGGTTTTTATCCTCATTTACTAGGTAAAGAAAAAGCTTAAGCAATTTGCCAAAGATCACAAAGCTATTGGTAGGCAGAGCTGGAAACTGAACTCAAGCTTCTAATGCCCCTACTCTTTTTCAATTTATTTATTTATTTATTATTTATTTTTGGCTGCATTGGGTCTTCGTTGCTGAGCACGGGCTTTCTCTAGTTGCGGCGAGTGGGGGCTACTCTCCGTTGTGGTGCACAGGCTTCTCATTGCGGTGGCTTCTCTTGCTGCAGAGCATGGGCTCTAGGCGCGCGGGCTTCAGTGGCTGCGGCACGCGGGCTCGGTAGCTGTGGCTCGCGGGCTCTAGAGCACAGATTCAGTAGTTGTGGTGCATGGGCTTAGTTGCTCCTCGGCATGTGGGATCTTCCTGGACCAGGACTCGAACCCGTGTCCCCTGCATTGGCAGGCAGATTCTTAACCACTGTGCCACCAGCGAATCCCCTATTATTATTTTAAAATTTTATTTATTTTATTTTTGGCTGCACTGGGTCTTCGTTGTTGCATGCAGGCTTTCTCTAGTTGCAGCGAGTGGGTGCTACTCTTTGTTGCGGTGCACAGGCTTCTCACTGTGGTGGCTTCTCTTGTTGCGGAGCACAAGCTCTAGGCATGTGGACTTCAGTAGCTGTGGCGCTTGGGCTCAGTAGCTGTGGCTCACAGGCTCTAGAGCGCAGGCTCAGTAGTTGTGGTGCACAGGCTTAGCTGCTCTGTGGCATGGGGGATTTTCCCCGACCAGGGCTTGAACCTGTGTCCCCTGCACTGGCAGGCGAATTCTTAACCCCTGCACTACCAGGGAAGCCCCTTACTAATTATTTAAATTCAAAGTATTGATACATATTATAACATTATAAAGCTTGAAAACATTATGCTAAATGAAAGAAGCCAGTCACAAAAGACCCCATATTCTATGATTCCACATATATGAAATGCCCAGAATAAGCAAATCTATAGAGACAGAGAGTGTATCATTGGTTGTCAGGCGTAAGGCACAGGAGAATGGGGTATGACTGCTAATAGGTATGGGGTTTCTCTCTGGGTGATGTAAATGTTATAAAACTGACTGTGGTAATGGTTTCACAACTCTATGAATGTACTAAAACCCACTTAATTGTATACGTTTTTGGGTTTTTTTTGGCTGCATTGCATCTTCGTTGCTGCAAGCGGGGGCTACTCTGCGTTGCAGTGCGCAGGCTTCTCCTTGCGGTGGCTTCTCTTGTTGCGGAGCACAGGCTCTAGGCGTGCAGGCTTCAGTAGTTGCAGCATGTGGGCTCAGTAGTTGTGGCTCAAGGGCACTAGAGTGCAGGCTCAGTAGTTGTGGCACACGGGCTTAGGTGTTCTGTGGCACATGGGATCTTCCCGGACCAGGGATCAAACCCCTGTCCCCTTGCATTGGCAGGTGGATTCTTAACCACTGTGCCACCAGGGAAGTCCCTGAATTGTATACTTTAAATGGATGAGTTATATGGTATGTGAATTACGTCTCCACAAAACTGTTAGAAGTCCTAAGTTAATCTTACTCTTTAAAATCAGTCATTCAGGGCTTCCCTGGTGGCTCAGTGGTTAAGAATCTGCCTGCCAATGCAGAAGACACGGGTTTGAGCCCTGGTCTGGGAAGATCCCATATGCTGTGGAGCGACTAAGCCCGGGCGCCACAACTACTGAGCCTGCACTCTAGAGCCTGTGAGCCACGACTACTGAAGCCCACACATGTAGAGCCCGTGCTCTGCAACAAGAGAAGCCACTGCAATGAGAAGCCTGCGCACCGCAACAACGAGTAGCCCCCGCTCACTGCAACTAGAGAAAGCCCACGCGCAGCAATGAAGACGCAACACAGCCAAAAATTAATAAACAAAAAATTTTTTAAAAATTAGTCATTCAACTGGGGCTTCTGTGGTGGCCCAGTGGTTAAAACTCCATGCTTCCACTGCAGCGGGTATGGGTTGGATCCCTGGTTGGGGAAGTTCTGCAAGCCACAAGGTGCGGCAAAAATAAATAAGTAAGTAAGCAAGCCATTCAACTTATTTCTCTGTAGAAAAGAGTTAACATAGCAGGCCTAACTGTTGCTATCTTTTTTACTTTTCTCATGACAGTATGGAATTTTAATATGTGCCTAGTCCCCAGTATAAACCCTAGGCTCATTTCCAATTAACTTCCCTGGTAGACAACATCTCACACGTGCTATATAACTTATTACTGGAGGAATTAAGTGTGTGTCCTGGTGGCTCCACTGGGCAAGGACTCTTAGAAGCTTATGCCTGGTTTCCCCTGGACTTCACCCTCTTGCAAAGTATCTTTTCATTGCAATAAAGCTTAGTCATTAGTATGACTATTGGCTGAATCCTGTGAATCCTCTAAGCAAATCATCACATCTGGAGGCAGTCTTAGGGGCTCCTGACATAACCTCACAATTATATAGTTAGTATCAGATATTTATATAAAACAGTAAGTACTCTAGTGAAAAAATAATAAATAATATTTGTTCGGTATAGAAAGTGTTCACAAAGTATTTGTAAATACTTACCTGTCTCCTTAAATGGACTATGAATGAAAGATATTTACCTTTTCAAGTATTTAAAACAAAGAACATAATACAAAATAAATATTCCACTTCAGAGAAGTGAGAATAAATAATTTTGTATTAATAAGGACAGACTTTGCATCTACCATTTATTGGGTGCCTGCTATATGCTAATACGATGCTCAGTGCTTTAAATTGGCTATCTAATTCTTATAAAAACCTTTCAGGTACCTATGTACACCTCCTCCTTTTTATTTCTTTCTTTCTTTTTTTTTTTTGCGGTACGTGGGCTTCTCACTGTTGTGGTCTCACCCGTTGCGGAGCACAGGCTCCGGATGCGCAGGCTCAGTGGCCATGGCTCACGGGCCCAGCCGCTCCAAGGCATGTGGGATCTTCCCAGGCCGGGGCACGAACCCGTGTCCCCTGCATCGGCAGGCAGACTCTCAACCACTGGGCCACCAGGGAAGCCCAACCTCCTTTTTAGATGAGATATTGAAGCTCAAAGAATCTACCTAAGTTGCTCAAATGCCAGAGAAGTAGTTTTAAGACAGAGATGGGATTCAAACCTAGGTTTATCTGATTCCAAAGCCCTTATATTTCCACTATGACTTCAAGATAGTATAACACAAGAGGCTAATGAAGTAATAAATAGTTACTTTAATTTTCCTCTTAAATAACAGAAAGAATGTGGGCACAGAGAAATTTAACACTTAAAAAAATTAATCACAATAAGATTTATAACTTGACTAAAATCCATTTAATGCAGCTATGGAAAAAAAAACTTTAAAGTACATTACTATTAGGTATTTAACAGACAATCATAATGAAAACTTACTAAGTCAGTGAAATGTAAAAACAGAGAAAGACAGTAACAAAGGCATTAATAACAAAGAAAATGCATAAATTAACTCACCATTCTTCCTTTATACTTTCAAGATTATCTACTTCTTTCATTCTCTTTTGCCTTACTGTAAAAGTAAAAAGAAAAATAAGGTAAAGTTCTTAATACAGTATTTTAAATAAATTCATTCCAGCGTATGCAGTAAGATTCTTTACCATTAAGTTATTATGTACTCCTAAAGTAGCACTAAAGGGGTCTTAAGAACACGTGACCTAACTCAAAGCTGTCACTTTCACTTAAAGTAAAGCAATAAAAAGTAAATTTTGGGTTCAGACAATCTGACAAAAGAAAGATTTCATAAAAGTTATGATGAGGGCAATTCCCTGGCGGTCTAGTGGTTAGGACTCTGTGCTTTTACTACCAAGGGCCCATGTTCAATCACTGGTTGGGAAACTAAGATCCTGCAATGCTCGTGGCCAAAAAAAAAAAAAAAAAAAAAATTATGATGAAAAATAATGTATGCTTTGGTTTAATAACAAACAAAAGTGAATGTAAACATTTCACTCAATCTCCAATAGTAACAAAATATCAAATCAATATAAACTCATTCTTTTTTTCCAATGTAGATGATTTTTATTGTCAATATTTCTTTAAAACATCTTTATTAGAGTATAATTGCTTTACAATGGTATGTTAGTTTCTGCTTTATAACTAAGAGTATCAGTTATACATATACATATGTCCCCATATCTCTTCCCTCTTGCATCTCCCTCCCTCCCACCCTCCCTATTCCACCCCTCTAGATGATCACAAAGCACAGAGCTGATCTCGCTCTGCTATGTGGCTGCTTCCCACTAGCTATCTATTTTACATTTGGTAGTGTATATATGTCCATGCCACTCTCTCACTTTGTCCCAGCTTACCCTTCCTCCTCCCCATATCCTCAAGTCCACTCTCTAGTAGGTCTGCAGAGTCTGTCATACAGAGTGAAGTAAGTCAGAAAGAGACAAACAAATACCGTATGCTAACACATATATATGGAATCTAAAAAAAAAACAGAAAAAAAAAAAAGACCAAAAAATGGTCAGAAGAACCTAGGGGCAAAACGGGAATAAAATAGAGCTCCTCCACAACAAGAGGAGCCACCTCAATGAGAAGCCCACGCACAGCAACAAAGACCCAACGCAGCCAAAAATAAATTAATCAATTTTTTTAAAAATGGAGAGAAGCAAGAGTGAAAAGTTATTTTTGGGGGGGTAAAAAACTGGATTATTTTCTCTCTTTCCCAAACTTTCTGCAATACTCTTGCCCTTACAACAAAAATAATATAAGAAATAAGGAAACAAATGGATGTTTAAAAGAGTCCAAGCCATCTGCCCTTTGGGAGGTCCTGGAAGCAATGACAGACTAGAAGCAATAAGCATACCAAAAGCCTACATCTTGGCTTCTAAATATAATTTTCCAAGAAAAGGAATCATGGCTCCTTAGAGAAAAGGCTGATTCCAGGGCTGGGACAGAGAAAGAACAAATGAGCCTGAAATATCTTGCACCAGAAAGTAAGATGGTGCTCACTGAATGATGAAGACATATCAAAAGGACACTGAAGCCACCTGAAGGGGTTCCCACTGGACAAGTCTGGGAAATGGAACATCAAAGTAAATAATGATACTAATGGATTATAACTCACTGAATAAAACAAAAACCCATGAGGAGTCCATACTATTAGATCTTAAAAAAATCAGGAAAAGATGGACTTGTAAATAAATTCAACAGTCATATGGAATCACCATTACCAAGATAAATTCCAGATATATCCAAGATCTAAAATTTAAAAATTGAACCTGAGGGTGATGTCAGCAAAATGAAAGAATAGGCAGCTCCAAGCTCCTGTCCCCACAGAAACATTGAAAAACAAGCAGAAACTATTAGAACCAACTTAGAACTCTGGAAAGTAGTCAAAGGTTTACAGCTATCAAGCAAATGATGAATCAAGAAAAATACAACTTAAAAACAGCAGGGAAAACAAACCAATTCAAAACTGGGCAAAGCATGTGAACAGATATTTCTCCAAAGAAGAAATATGAGTAGACAATAAGAACATGAACAGGATGCTCAACATCACTAGTCACAATGAGATACCACTTTATACACATCAGAATAGCTATTATTTAATAAAACAAAAATAATAAGTGCTGACAGGGATGTGGAGAAATTAGAACACCGGAATATTGCTGGTGGAAATGTAAAACGGTACAGCTGCTGTAGAAAAGGATTTGGTGGTTGAGGCATTATTCACAATAGCCAAGAAGTGGAAATAATCCAGATGTCCATCAGCAGATGAATGTCTGAACAAAATGTGGTATATACATATAATGGAATATTAATTAGCCGTAAAAAGGAATGAAGTTTTGATACATACTACAACACGAATAAACCTTGAAAATATTAAGTGAATTAAGTCAAACACAAAAGGACAAATATTGCATGATTCTAGTTACATTGATATTTCATACAAAGCAAATTCATAGAGATAGAGAAGTAAAATAGAGGTTTTTAGGGACTGGGAGAAGAGAGGAATGTGGAATTACTGCATAACGGGCACAGAGTTTCTGTTTGGGACCATGAAGAAGACTTGGAAATGGACAGTGGTAATGGTTACACACCATTGTGAATATTATTAATGCTGCTGAATTGTACACTTAAAATTGGTTAAGATGGCAAATTTTATGTTTTATATGTATGTATTTTACCACAATAAAAAAAACTTTAAAAAAGGCAAACTTTTTTTTTTTTTTTTTTGTGGTAGGCGGGTCTCTCACTGTTGTGGCCTCTCCCGTTGCGGAGCACAGGCTCCGGACGCGCAGGCTCAGCGGCCATGGCTCACGGGCCCAGCCGCTCCGCGGCATGTGGGATCTTCCCGGACCGGGGCACGAACCCGTGTCCCCTGCATCGGCAGGCGGACTCTCAACCACTGCGCCACCAGGGAAGCCCAAGGCAAACTTTTTAATTATTAAAGAAAACATGGTAAACTTCCCTATAACCCTGGAAGAGAAGACAACTTTCCTATAACTCAAATCCACAAGCAATAAGGGAAAAGACTGATACATTTAACTATGTAAGAATAAAAAATTAAAAAAAAAATTCCTACAAAGTGAAAACACAGATGACAAACAAAAACAAACAAATAAACAAAGGGAACTGGCATTACAACTAAAAGGTTAATATATAAAGAACTGATACAGAGAAGAAAAAGGCCAACAATCAAAAGGCAACAAATATGAACAGAGACGTCTCAGAAAGAGAGAAGCAAATGGCCCTAAAATATGTGAAAAGATGTCAGTCTCACTTATAATGAAATAAATGCAATTGAAACTATATTATGATACCATTTCTCACCGATCAGACTGGCAAAAACTTACAAGTCTTGCAACACATTTTGTTGCTGAGAGTGTGGGGAAACAGCCTCAAACATTTTCGGTGGGAATGCAAAATGGCACATATCCGGGTAAGGGAAATGTGGCATTACCTAGTCACCTATGCATATGACAAAGAATCTCTCCTTGACCAAACTGTAGTTAGGCTCCTCTGAGGCATCTTCTCAAGGAGGCATGACCTTGGGCTTCCATTTCTGTTCCTGTAGAGCCCAATTTTAGCAAGAATCCTGGTAAGCAGCTTTACCCAGAATCCCTCCACCCTTGATACCTGATCAAATTCCTCACTCCGCACTCCCCCCCGCAACCCGCCATGATACTGATCACCCTGGTCTGCCTTCAGCAAGAATCTTGTAGTTCAGTTTAGCAAGAATCCCCCCTTACCTTTGAGGTTTCTCTTAGTAATTTTCCATCCACTGACCTCTACCTTGCTCTTTGACTATAAATCCCCACTTGTCCATCTTGTTTTAAAATTATTTTATTTATTTATTTATTTTTTGGCTGCGTTGGGTCTTCATTGCTGTGCGCGTTGGGTCTTCATTGCTGTGCGTGGGATTTCTCTAGTTGTGGCGAGCGGGGGCCACTCTTCGTTGCGGTGTGTGGGCTTCTCATTGTGGTGGCTTCTCTTGTTGCAGAGCACAGGCTCTAGGCGCACAGGCTTCAGTAGTTGTGGCACGTGGGCTTCAGTAGTTGTGGATTGCGGGCTCTAGAACACAGGCTCAGTAGTTGTGGCGCGCAGGCTTAGCTGCTCCGTGGCATGTCGGATCTTCCTGGACCCGGGCTCAAACCCGTGTCCCCTGCATTGGCAGGCAGATTCTTTTTTTGTGTGTGTGTGGTACGCGGGCCTCTCACTGTTGTGGCCTCTCCCGTTGCGGAGCACAGGCTCCGGACGCGCAGGCTCAGTGGCCGTGGCTCACGGGCCTAGCTGTTCTGCAGCATGTGGGATCCTCCCAGACCGGGGCACGAACCCGTGTCCCCTGCATCAGCAGGCGGACTCTCAACCACTGCGCCACCAGGGAAGCCCGGCAGGCGGATTCTTAACCACTGCACCACCAGGGAAGCCCCTGTCCATGTTATATTCATAATCGAGTCCAGTTCCACACTGAGGTCTCTTTTCCCCTATCACAATAGTTCCTGAACATAATCTGGTTTTACTGATTTAACTGCTGTCCAGCTCTGTTTCTTCTTTGACATGTATATCTAGAAATCCCATTATCTAAAAATCCATCCCAATGATACTTTAGCAAAAATATAAAAAGGTGAATACACTACACTATTCACTGTAGTATTATTTACAGCATTGATTGTAACAGCAAAGCCTATAAAAAGCCTCAACTTGTCCATTAATAGGACTTCTTTTTTTTTTTTTTTTTTTTTTTTTGCGGTACGCAGGCCTCTCACTGCCGCGGCCTCCCCCGCCGTGGAGCACAGGCTCTGGACGCGGAGGCCCAGCGGCCACGGCCAACGGGCCCAGCCGCTCCGCGGCATGCGGGATCCTCCCGGACCGGGGCACGAACCCGCGTCCCCTTCATCGGCAGGCGGACTCCCAACCACTGAGCCACCAGGGAAGCCCCTAATAGGGACTTCTTGAATAAACTATGGTAAATCCACACAGTGGGATGTGCTGTTAAGTGAAAAAAGCAAAATGGAGAAAAATATGTATGATATGGTACTGTTTATCTAAGAAAGAGGTGAACATGAATATATGTATATTTGTTTACATTAGGAAAAAATGAAAAAGTAAACCAAAAAATAAATAATAAGGTTACTTATAAAGTGGGAGAGAGTGCACTGGGTGAAGGGAGTAAGGGCAGAAGCTGGATTTCTCTGAATGTATCTTGTTTTTTAGATCAACTTTGGACCCATGTAAATATTTTATGTACTTATAAAACAAAGTTAAACTTTAAAAAAGCAATCCCTAAAAACTGAAAGTAAAAATGAAACGAATCAACTGAACTGACAGAGAGGAATTATTTCATGTAAATTTAAAACATGGTAATTTTACCATATATCCTAGTGGGATGAACCCAAAGAGGAAAAATGAAGTTTCTAGTAGTCATATTATTAGCAATAATATATTAGTATTGTTCATATGAAAAGTATGGTATAAAGATAAAGCAGTGGGTCTCAACCAGGAGGCAATAGTGCCCCTAAGAAGATATCTGGCAATGGCCGGAGGCATTTTTGGGCTGTCACAACAACTGAGGTGGAGGGTGCTACTGGTATCTAGTAGATGAGGTTAGGGATGCTGCTGAAAATCCTACAATGCACAAGACAGCCCCCACAAGAAAGTATTGCCCAAAATGTTAATAGTGTTGAAGTTGAGAGACGCTGAGATAAAGCAAAGAAGTAATTATGATCTGTCCCTAAAAACCAAGATTTTTTTTCAGAGTAAGAGTAAAGAGATAGAAATATAAAAATCAAAGAAGCCAAGCAAAAATCCTGTAATCCTATATTTTAAATCAGAAACATCATTATGAACATCATCATTTCTCTTAAGAAAATACGTAGTAGCTCTGTCCACTGAAAAGGCCAAAAAGCAATAAGCAATCAGACAACAATGAGCACAGCACACCTACCGCCCAGATTTGTGGTCTCCAAATACTATTTCCCACCAAAAGGAATCAGTTTCTTAGAGAAATGGCTGTCTCCAGGTCTGGGGCAAGAAATATGCACTTTATGCCTTGTATTGACATCTTGGATTAATGTCAAAAGGAATCAGAAGTTGGGAATTCCCTGGCAGTCCAGAGGTTAGGACTCGATACTTTCACTGCGGGGGGCCTGGGTTCGATCCCTGGTCAGGGAACTAGGATCTCCCAGGCCGCGACGCACAGCCAGAAAAAAACAAAACAAAATGAAAAAAAGGATTCAGAAGTCAGTTTGAAAAGGCTACCATTGGTGAAAGATGGAACTGAAAAACAGCTACATGAATTGAAACACATCAAGTACAAGTTCATATTGATACTCATTAAAACACAGAAACTCATTCACTGGTCATCTTTCCAGAACAGTAGGGTACCAACTTATTTTGAAACCTGGCAAATAAGGGAAAGAATCAAGTATTCATCCTGCCTTTCCTGTATGAACTAACTCAGAGTAATCAAAGAGTTAATAAAAGAAGTTTCCTTTATAAATGAATTCAGCTAAATGAAGGTTTATAGAATTAGAGTATCTCCAATTTGCAACCCCTAATGCAAACAGACCTAGGCAATGATATCAATGGCTGCTAACATCACACAAAGAAAACAGACATAAATATATGCCTCAGTGTGAAAGCTCCAGTCACCACGTGTGAAGCCCTCTTTCTAAAAATGAAACTGAATCCATTCAAGCCTCTAGGTCTAAACATCAGATTACAGGAAATATAGGGCACAGAGGAACATGATCAGATGACATCACAGGGACACAATCAACAAAATCCAGAACTCGGGAAATTCTTCAGGAGAAATGATCCATTTTCAATATATATATTACCAGGGAGAAAAAAGAAGTAATCTTTTTAAATATTTAAGAGATATATCAATTAATTACAACATATGGACCATATTTATGTTATTATTTAAAGAAACTAAATGGAAAAAAGCTATGAATCAGGAACATTTGAACACTGGATGGATATTTGATGATATGTGGAGTAACTTAATTTTAAAGGTGTGACAATGGGATTGTAGCTTTTTAATAAATTTATTTTTTTGTATATATTTTTATTTTTGCCTGCGTTGGGTCTTTGCTGCGCACGAGCTTTCTCTAGTTGCAGTGAGCAGGGGCTCCTCTTCGTTGCGGTGTGTGGGCTTCTCATTGCGGTAGCTTCTCTTGTTGCGGAGCACTAGCTCTAGGCACGCGCGGGCTTCAGTAGTTGTGGCATGTGGGCTCAGTAGTTGTGGCTCGCAGGCTCTAGAGTGCAGGCTCAACAGTTGTGGCGCACGGGTTTAGTTGCTCCGCGGCATGTGGGTTCTTCCCGGACCAGGGCTCGAATCCATGTCCCCTGCATTAGCAGGTGAATTCTTAACCACTGACCCACCAGGCAAGTCCCCTGTAGCTTTTTAAAGTACTTGTTTTAGGGACTTCCCTGGCAGTCAAGTGGTTAAGACTCCGTGCTTCCACTGCAGGAGGCACGGGTTCGATCCCTGGTCAGGGAACTAAGATCCTGAATGCTGTGTGGTGAGGTCAAAAATAAATAAAGTATTTGTTTTAGCTACGTACTGAAATATCTAGATGAAATCCAATAACTAGAATTTGCTGCAAAATAATCAAGTGGAGTGAGAAGTGGAGGGAGTATAATTGAAACCAAAATGGCTATGACTTGATAATTAGTGAAGCTGGGTAATGAGTATACATGGGAGTTTACTATTCTCCACATTTTTATATATGTTTGAAATTTTCATAATAAAAATTGGGATAAAAGAACTATCTTAAAAATACATACATGTAGAGTTGTACAATGTCATTTCATTAGCTTCTTAAAAGACAGTACTTTTGCTCTATCAGTAATGTGAAGTGGGGAAAAGTACTATGAACTCATATTTAAAGTGATGAACATGAGAAATAGATTGATCATGCTTAGGATAAAGATACATCTGTTTTAAGACAACCAAAGAGCTCATAAGACATCTGGTTGACTCACAGCTTGAAGGCAATGTGGGCACAGAGAGAAATTTTAGCAGCACACGGATGTGCAATGTGAAGTCAAACACAGACAATAGTTATAAACTGCCTATTGCACAATTAAAGTTATCACTTGTCAACATTCAAGGTAGGAAAAATCAGATCTGTTCTATGTAACCTGGAATGTCTGGTTATTAAAGGAAAACACAACCAAACTGATTATAGAGAGAAAAGTACAATGCTTTAGTAAACCTATATAGTTATAATTTGTAACTAGACTTTTAAGTCACCCAAACAAGATTACAATTACTTTTTATATGTGCTTAAAACAAACAGTTAAGAGAATGTTACTATTAGGTCACGATAGACTGTTTATGATAATCAAGGTCCCAGAGTCTACTCTACAGATTTAAAACTAAAGAAAAACACTTTTGGACTTCCCTGGCAGTCCAGTGGTTATGACTCCACACTTCCAATGCAGGGGGAGCAGGTTCGATCCCTGATCAGGGAACTAAAATCCCATATGCCGTGCGGTGCGGCCAAAATAAAAGAAAAATAAAGAAAAACACTTTACCAAAAAGAAGATATAATCAAGCTAGACATCTCCAGAAAGCATTAAAAATATTTCAACTCTCAAACAGACTATATCAAATATGTTTCTTAAATTCTCTCTGGAGAATATGTATATAAAAAAGCAAATACCTCTATTTAAAAATATAAGTATTAAAAAATGTAAGTATTAAGCATATTTAAAGAGGGCAGACCTGCTCAGTAATAGCCACTGAAGATCCACCAGATCCATTTCAAAGCAATGAGAAACAGAAAATGGGCACTAGAAGTAGTAGCATACTGCTCCCACTTAAAAGTCTCCGAAGTATCTGGAGGTGGATTTAATCTGGGTAACTGAGGATCCAGCAGCAGCCTTTCACCAGATAACATCAGTCTGAATGATCTTAGGTCCTGACTTCCATTCCAGTTTCCTGCTGTTAATGGAACTGGGCTCATAACCACAGCCAACTTGGCTGGAGCACTAATTCCCACTTAGCATCTGTTTTGCTAGGAATGAAAGTAGGATAGTAGAGTCTGCTCTGGAAAATATCATTGAAAACTGTTTTAAATGCTTCTATTGTCTTCATTACGAATTGAACATAAACTGTTAGTGAATTTATTTCTTAGCCTTTTTGTAACAAAATTGTGAGCAATTCTCAAAGACAAGGAGAAACTGAAAGGAAGGAAAAATGAGGAAATGCAATGAGGCAGAGGAGTCAGTACCCAACATAAGGTGGGGGAGGGCACCTTCAGCAGCACCCCCAACAAGAACTTCACAGGCTGCCTTTTAGCCTTTCAGCTAGCTTTTGGGTAGGAGTTACTAGAACCATATCCGAGAAGATGGCATCCAACAATCAAGGCAAATTGGATGTCTTTATTGTCTCAAGTGGGTATTTTGTATTTCTAAAGACTTCTTAATCCCTCCTGTACTGCTCTTCAAAATTATTCCCTAGACTTAAAAAATGAAAACAGGGCTTCCCTGGTGGCGCAGTGGTTGAGAGTCCGCCTGCCGATGCAGGGGACACGGGTTCGTGCCCCGGTCCGGGAATATCCCACATGCCGCGGAGCGGCTGGGCCCGTGAGCCATGGCCGCTGAGCCTGCCCGTCCGGAGCCTGTGCTCCGCAACGGGATAAAGAAAACAGACTATTATTTCATCCAAAGAATTTTACTCAATATTTATTAAATGTAAGGCACTGGATTAAGCTTTAGATTTACAAAGTATCAATAATAAATCAGAGAAGGGGGGAGATATTTTTTTAAATATCAAAAATGTATAACATCTTAAATGGGTTACACAATTAGATAAACTGTATGCTTTAAAAATGCAACCATTAAAGCTGATTGTTAAATATAAGATACAGCACTGTCAATGTCCTTTTGAGTTTGCAAGTGCTTATTACATTTATTAGATAAATATAATTATGTCATCTTTGGGCCAAGGATAAATCTGAGGTCCAAATGGAAAAAAAATAGTGTATATATTTGTTTCTGGTATGGAAAAAACTTAGCTAAAGCCATTAAAAGAATGTGAAAAGGAAAAGGGGATAAGCATTGTCGACTTAAAAAAACGCACAATGTTAGAGTTTGTCTTTTTTTTTTTTTTTTTTGCGGTACACGGGCCTCTCACTGCTGTGGCCTCTCCCGTTGCAGAGCACAGGTTCCGGACGCGCAGGCTCAGCGGCCATGGCTCACGGGCCCAGCCGCTCCACGGCATGTGGGATCTTCCCAGACCGGGGCAAGAACCCGCCTCCCCTGCATCGGCAGGCGGACTCACAACCACTGCGCCACCAGAGAAGCCCGAGAGCTTTGAGTTAAGTTTTATTTGGGGCAAAATAAGGACTGCAGCCCAGGAGACAGCATCCCAGGTAGCTCTGAGAAACTGCTCCAAAGAGATAGGGGGGGAATGTCAGTATATATGTGATTTTGGTGAAGGGGGAGTATATGCAATCCAGCACAGACTTTTTTGTGGAAGGTTTCTGCTAGTCACGAAGATTAGATGTCACCATGAAGGATTTTAGTGTTTTTCTAGATATTAGGAGATAACAAGAATTGGGCTCATAAAATCAGCTCCTGAAAATACCTAACTATCTGAAGACCTGTTCTGCCAGTTTTTCCTGGAGCACAGAGTGCCTCATTTCTGGTCTCTACCCTGAACTCCTTTCAGGGGGCGTTGAAAATCTGCAGCTGCAGTGGCCATGATTTAATCCTTGTAGAGGTAGATGGCAAGTGCCGATGGAAAATGCCAATTTGTAGCTGACAGCATAATCGAGCTAAAACAGTTATCTATCCTAAGAGCAATACAAAACGCAATGTTCAAAATTAATAACTCAAAACACATACTGTTCAGAAATACGGCTGTAAATTACATAAGAAACAGCTATGAGTTCAAAGCAGTTGTCTTTAGGGAAACGGACTGGGAGCACTTTTAGTTTTAAGTCTTCTGACACTACATATTTGCCTTTTAAACTATATATTGTTTTGATTTTTAAAAAATTTAAAAACCAGAAAACCAACCGAAAGTATATTCAGAAAGCCAGAATTTCATGGTTTTCTCCTAAGACCTTGTCCTTCAAATCTCATATTTCTAAAACTATTTAATTGCTTCACTTTAAGAATTACTTCCTTTTTGGGAATTCCCTGGCAGTCCAGTGGTTAGGACTCGGCACTTTCACTGATGTGGGCCCAGGTTCAATCCCTGGTCAGGGAACTAAGATCCCACAAGCTGCACAGTGCGGCCAAAAAAATAAAAATAAAAAATAGGGGCTTCCCTGGTGGCGCAGTGGTTGGGAGTCCATCTGCCGATGCAGGGGACGTGGGTTCGTGCCCCGGTCCGGGAGGATCCTGCATGCCGCGGAGCGGCTGGGCCCGTTGGCCATGGCCGCTGGGCCTGCGCGTCCAGAGCCTGTGCTCCATGATGGGAGAGGCCACGGCAGTGTGAGGCCCGCGTACCGCAAAAAAAAAAAAAAAAAAAAAAACACTTCCCTTTCAAACACACACAGAAGAATAGAAAAATATAAACACCCATCCCAACTATTCAGATTTCAAAAGCTTTTTTTTTGTTTTTTAAGGTTGCACCTCGATGCATGTGGGATCTTATTTCCCAGACCAGGGATGGAGCCTGTGCTCCCTGCATTGGGAACTCAGAGTCTTAACCACTGATCTCCAGGGAAGTCCCAGATTTCAGAAAAGTTTATCTTTTGACTTATTTGCTTCTTTTTTATTTAAGAACCAGTAATAGATAGTGAAATACTACTTCATTTTAAAATATTACATGGTATGTCAAATATGTGTATCTTACTGCGAATTAATTATACCTAAATAAAGTTGTTTAAAATATTAAAAATGGGGCTTCCCTGGTGGCGTAGTGGTTGAGAGTCCGCCTGCCGACGCAGGGGACACGGGTTCGTGCCCCAGTCTGTGGGAGGATCCCACATGCCGCGGAGCAGCTAGGCCCGTGAGCCATGGCTGCTGAGCCTGCGTGTCCGGAGCCTGTGCCCCACAACGGGAGAGGCCACAACAGTGAGAGGCCCGCGTACCGAAAAAAAAAAAAAAATATATATATATATATATAAAATGTATATTTATTCAGCTCCTACTATATACCAGGCATGATTCTAGGTGGTGCTTGGGATACATACTGAATAAAATAGATCCCAGCCCCTGTGGACATTACATTCTGGTGGTGCTGTTTGCTTTTCAGTTGACAGTTTTCCAACATTATTTTCAACTACTCTAAAATAATCCTTTAGTTTAGATATGATCCTGACTGTCTCATAAACATAACATGTTCATTCCACTTCTTTGTTCACACTGTAACCACCCTTCTGATTTTGGACACAGGCAGCAGTAAGCGGCAGCTTGCAGCAAGCAGTAGCAGGAAGCAAGATCTTAGTTCTGGGACAGGGAGTCCTAACCACTGGACCACAAGGGCCAGCAGCTAGGGCCTGGGTCCCTGTTTCTTACCTGTCTTGTCAGGAAAGAATTCAGGCAAGGAAGCAAAAGGTAAAGAGAAAAGCAAAAAGTTTATTGGAAAAACAAAGTACATGCGGAAAGACGCATGGGCAAACTCAGAGAAGAGTCGCGCCCTCGGGAAGTTTAAATCCTTTATAAGGGGGCAGTCTTCCAGGTCTTTGTCTTCTTTTGACCAATAGTAGTGTTTTGACCCCATGCCTAATTTGCTTCTGGACCCTTCCCTGGGTGCGCACGCACCCCTAAGTTAAGGTGGAGCCCACCGAGAAGGCCTCTGGGAGGAGACAGCAGGACTTACTATGGTCTGGCATCCCCTGCCTTTTTGACCCCATGAAGGCTTTTGCACATGCGTAATGTCTCCCTTGTCCCAAGGATGGGAAGTGTATGACCTCTTGATCCTTTAATAGGGTTTAGTCCCACTCTGTCCCTGCCATAAAAATGCCGAATATCTGGTTATTTACCCTATTCCTGTTGCTGATTTTTATAACGAGGTGCAGATCTTGAAATATAGACAGGAGTCCGGTCATAAATATGTAGTCCTGGAGCCCGTTTGTCTCTTGCTTCAGGAAGTGTAAACATGGGGCTGGTAATGAATATCCAGCTTGGAGCCCATCTTCTTCTCACCCCAGGAGGTGTGAACAGGAGGCCAGTTGTAAATGCCTAGCCTGGAGCCCATCTATCTCCAGCCTCACTTCTAGGCATTCAAATCTAAATTATCCTTCAAGTCCCAGCTCAAGATCTACTTCTACTGTAAAGGTGAAATAGTAAACCCTTATTTGTAATCCTCTCCTAAAGCATTTAGATTTCTGGCATTTAAATCATATTGTCTGATATTATTTACTATTGTTTCTTTTAGCTCTACTAGATCCAAGATCCTTGAAGACAGGTATCACAACTTACACATTTCCTGTTTCTTCCGTAGTGCTTAGCAAGTGCAAAACAAGGACTAGCCATCCTTAGAGTATCTCACTATGTTTCCTGTTAATAGGTTATTGTTCTCTAGCAAATTACTAATGTTTTTCATCATTTCGTAGTTATAAGCTACTGATAATTGTTTTTACTTGTTTCATGACAGCAAAAGAGAATGAAGAACAGACCCTGGATCCAAAGTATCCTGTACTGGAACACTGGCTACATCATTTTTTTTGTTTGTTTGGTTTTTTTTGTGGCTACATCATTTTTGAGCTTAAGTGTTGTTATTTAACTTCTCTAAGTCCTAGTTGCCTAACTTGTAACTTGGAAATAATTATCCTCCTAAGAAGGTTGTTTTGAGAACAAAAGAAATACAATAATGAAAATACAATAATGTTATGCTCCCTTCTCTTTTCCCAGACCACAATCATAACCTCTGTTACAAGGACTTATGGTAAGAAAACACCTTCAGACTTAAGTCTCAAAAGTTTTAACTTGGGGACTTCCCTGGTGGTCCAGTGGTAGAGAATCTGCCTTCCAATGCAGGGGACGTGGGTTCAATCCCTTGTCAGGAAACTAAGATCCCACATGCCGTGAGGCAACTAAGCCCACGTGCCACTACTGTGCTCGTGCATCTCAATGAGAGAGCCCACATGCCCTGCAGCCTGTGCGCCACAACCAGAGAGAGAAAACCTGCATGCCATAACCGGAGAGAAGCCCGTGTGCTGCAACTAGAGAGAAACCTGAGCAGACCTGCGCTGTATCGAAAAGGATCCCACATGCCTCAACAAAGATCCCGTGTGCCACAACTAAGACCTGACGCAGCCAGAAAAAATTTAAGGAAAATAAATAAAAACTCAAAAAAAGAACTAAAAAAAATTTTTTTAATAATAATTTTAAAAAAGTTTTAATTTTGACATGGCTATGAAATTTTACTTTTGATTTCACTAATTAAACAACATTTGTATATTTACTGAACCTCCCACCACTGTGTATAAAGCACTGGTTTAGAACTAATGATAGGAGAGTCAATAGGACAGACACAGTATCTATCACCAGGGAGTTTACAGACTAACAAGGAAAAACATACTGAATGTTTATCCTTGGCATAGAATTATGAAGTAAAAACTCATTCTATAATGGACATAAAGTCACCATTATTTTAGGTATTTCCTACCATAAATCAGTAATATGGAAATGGACCATGTAAAATTTATATCTATTGAGTGTTTACAATCATCAGTCATGTGACACGAACGAACCTAAGTCGTCGTGTACTGTATGTAGAGAATAAAGAAGCCATCTGACAAATATCTTAGTTACCAGTATGAGGCTGGGCATCAGAATGGACTGATGAACAGAATTTCCTTCATTTTGCTTCAGTTTACTTCTAATCAGTACCACTACCATCTTACATTTGTACTGTACATCAGTTTACTCAACATCTTCTCCAATATTATCTCACTTACTCCCAACAACTGCAGTAATAAAATCAGTCAGGAACCAGAGTAGACTGAGCTTTTTGGAACATATCGATCGACTGAAAGGAAAATTCAGTCAAAATAGATTTAGACTACTAAGAAATGTAGTCTTTTAAATGTATACATTAGAATTTGAAAGAAAAACTTGCATATTACAAATTTTACTTATTTTTATAAACATACACTATGGGCTATTTTCTTTAAGATTATGGATTTACATCAAGATATTATGCCACTAGGCCTGCTATGTAGAAGCTGAAGTTTCTCTTTAAAGAAACCATTGGATCACCTTTCAGTTACATCTTCTATGGAATAGGATTAGGCTTCCAAGAGCAAACTATGGGAGCATCAGATCAAACACTTTAAAAGACAGTTTATTTGTATATTTTGTGAATTCTAGTTTATTAACTATTATGTATACAACAAAAAAATGAAATCTTTTGGGAAGTTTCAGCTTATCTTAGCTGTAATTGCAGTAATGAAGAAAATACATTTTTGTTGTCTTCTAGAAAAAATTGTTAATAAGGGAGTTATATGCTCCCAAAGACCAAAGTGATAGTGACAAAAGTAATTTAAATGAGAAAATCCTAGAAGGTGAAACTTCTGCAGAAACTGTTAAGGTTGCTGAGTCAGCCATCCTCTTGACACCAAGATGTTCGCATTTCAGAATGGGATCCATACTGAAATGTTATTTACCTTGCAAAACCCATCTCAAATACAATCTCAAGAAAACCTTCCATAATTCCTCCAAAAGGCATGAATATATAATTGCTAACACAGCAAGGAGAGATCAGTTATGTACTCTTGGTGTTACTGAGTCCAAGCTCGCTCTGCTTGCCACACAACTGGCCAAAATCGGAGACGAGGTGCTGAGGCAAGGAACACGACTTTATTCGGAAAGCCGGAAGACCAAGAAGGTGGCAGATAAATGTCTCTGAAAAACCATCTTCCAGGGGTGTGGATGCCAGTTTCTTTTATAGCACAGAGAGGGGGAGGAGATGAGGAAGTAAAGTAAAAAAGCCATAAGTTTTGCAAATATCCCCTGGAATGGCCAGCCTGGAGGAGAGGATGTGTTAATTTCTTCTTTCTTGTGGCCATCCACAGGTGGAACAGGGTCCAGATGTTTCCCTGAACAAAGTCACTTTGGTTTAACCTTCAGGCAGAGGGGCAGGGTTCCCCCAGGCAGGGCGTTATGTATACACACTATCCTTTTAGTTAACAAAAGCAGCAGAAAGCAAAGGTTACAGAAACGGATCCAACATGGAGTCCAATTTGGCTCTTCCCTGTTACATTAGAATTTCCCCCACCATCACAGCCACAAACCTAGTCCCAGCGACCATCTCTGGGTGGTTTCCCCACATCCATTCTTGTCCCCATTCAATTCAGTGTCTACACAGGAGTCAGGGTGACCTTTTTGATTAAGATACAAATTTGACTGTGTGACTTCCTTGCTTAAAATCTTTCAGGGACCTTCCACTACTCTTCAAATAAGGTCTAAATCCTTTGGATAACATGACAGGGGAGTTCACTGCAATGTCCTCTCACTACATTTGAGTGGTTTGAAAACTTCCCTATAAAAGTTTAGAGAAAGAAAAGAAAAAGCTGGTCCTAAATCCTTAACATTGTTTAAAAGGCCCCACATCATCTCTGGGGCCCTAACCACAGCCCCCTTTCGCTTTCCACACTCTTTCCAACTGCTCTGACCTTCAGTTCCCAAAACCTTCCCAAGCCTCTGTGGAACGGATTTCCTTTACCCGGACCTTTCTTCCCTCACTTGGGAGTCACCTTCACCTAATTCCTACTTACCCGTAATAACTTGAGTGCAAAGATTACTTTCCTAGGGAAACTTTAACTGATTTCTTCAGCTGGGATATGTACCCCAATTATACGCTCTCACAACACCCTACATTCTTCCTTTTTAGCTTCTCTCTAAGTAGACTGGCATTCACTTGTGTGGTTACTTGTGTCCTCCAATGACAATGTAAAGTCTTTAAAGGCAAAAACCTATAATGGTCACCATCATATCGTTAGTACTCAGCACACAACAGGTACTAGAAACACTCAGATGATAAACTAGGTAATTAACATTAAATATTAAGTAATTAAAGTATGCATGTAAAGTATTTTCCACACGCAGGGCTAAGAGTCAGTGCTCAACGCGTTGTAGTTTTTGCCTTGCATCACTGTTTGTGTGCTTAATCACTCCCGCCATCCTGCACACAATTCTTATTCATTTTTGGATTCCATCAGTGCCTCGCTCTAACTTCAGTGTTACACTTACGTGCTCAACATTCACTGGATTTAACTGCTTTTTAAATCAATATGACTTTCAGCATATTTACATAGAAGACACAACATCAACTTTTAAAGAGTTTCCCATTAAAACTAAAGTATCAATATAATTAAAAACCTTATCAACAGTCCAAAAACACACTTGAGCTATGACTATGAAGTGAAGAAGCTGTTTTTCACGTCGCTTATACAATCTGTCACACTTTACAATTCCACATTGACATAAACACAGACTGTCAATTTCCTATCTTTATTATTTTCTTTTTTTTTTTTTTTGCGGTACGCGGGCCTCCCCCTGTTGTGGCCTCTCCCGTTGCGGAGCACAGGCTCCGGACGCGCAGGCTCAGCGGCCCTGGCTCACGGGCCCAGCCGCTCCGCGGCACGTGGGATCTTCCCGGACCGGGGCACGAACCCGTGTCCCCTGCATTGGCAGGCGGACTCTCAACCACTGCGCCACCAGGGAAGCCCTATTATTACTTCTTTTAAATTTATTTTTTTGGTCGCCTTTCGGCATGCGGGATGTTAGTTCCCCCGACTAGGGGAGGAACCCGCGCCCCTGAAAGGGAAGCGCGGAATCTTAACCACTGGACCTCCAGGGAAGTCCCACCTGTCTTTACTTTCTGTGATCTCGAAAAAGTACGAAGGAAGCAACGCTGGATGCCACACTAACGTTCGTCATTGCTAACAAGTAACGAACTGCAAATAAAAATCGGACACAGAAAAAAAGAAATTAAATATGAAAACAGAGACCATCTAGCCTACAAAAGTGAGTTGCGGGAGGCAGCTAATGAAGTTACCGAAGAAATGTCCACCCCAAACAGACATGCTCTGGATTTCTGTACTGCACTTCTGCATTTTGAGAATAGAGAACTCGAAGTTTCCGAGCGCTCGCAGAGAGAGAAAACCACCGTGGCGCTTTCCCGGAGGCCGCCGCTCGGGAAAGCAGCGCAGTCAGCGGGCCCAAAGCCGCGCCTCACCTGCGCTGACCAGGAGTCCCGCCCCGGCCGTCGCGCGACTGTGCCCTTTCGGGGTCACAGACGCGAGCACCAAAACCGAGACAAAGACCGGGTGCGGCGACTCGGCCCGACCCAACGACCGCCACCGCCCCGCCCGGGAAACGCCCGCCCACCCCCGGCGGCCGGCCCAGCGGAGCGCGGCGCGGCCCCAGGAAACTCACCTCCGGGCGCGGCCGCTGGAGGGGGCCCCGCCGCGCCGTCGCCTCGCGGCCTCGTCCTCAATTTGCTCAGGGACCGCGGGCGCCGCCGCCGCCGCGCCGCCGCCCCTCGCACTGGGAGCACTACTGTCCCCAGACCCCCTCAAGCTCGGCTGCCGTGCCGCTGCGACCCTGTGCGCCTCCCTCGGTCACTGCCGCCCGGCGCCGAGGACGCGCCGAGGCCGGCTCTGCGCAGACCCGAGAGCGCGCGCGGGGCCTCGGGGGGCGCGCGGGGGCGCGCGGGGGCGGGGCTGGCGGCGCCGGCCGCTTCGGGCCGCAGCGTTACCCGCGCGAATGGCGGCCGCCTCTTTCTTCCCGTGGGCGCTGCTGCTCCTTGCCTCTTCACCCGACGCGGAAAATGCAGAGAGCTACCCACCTGAGAACCCACCATCAACTTACCTCCGTACGTCGTCAGCCGCTGATTGAATCCGTGGAGAAATTTACCTGCATTCTGACCATGTTGAACTTCACCTGAGACCTGTGATTCTGGAAAGCGAAGGTTAAAAAAAAAATTCTCCCATCCTTTCATGCCCCTGAAAGGGCTGACAGCAAGGAAGAAACCACCCTTCCCCACGTGGTTTAGATAAGACTCAGGGATGCCCCCTTGCTTACCTATGACAAGGTCAGACATAGACCCTCCAAATGCCCCTTTTTTTTTTTTTTGCCTCATAAATGATTAGCTTTACTTATTGTTCTCACTGACCAATCTGGACAAAATACCAGCTACCTTGTTTTGGCCAAACTTAAGCTTCTCTCCTTCCTCCAGGCTCCTAAACTTTGACCCACCCTCATCCTGATCCAGCGTACAAGCTCTCCTTCACCATCACTCCTGAAAAATAGGCTGACCTCCATGTAAACCACTCTGATCTGCCACGCGATCACTGCCACCTCCACCCACCCATTCCACTGTGCCCCACACCCAGTTCTTTGTAGCCTTTGTTCGCTCCTCCCTATACAAGATGGGCCATTTTCTGTCCGACCTTGGAGACAGTTGCAGACTTCACGGTCATAGCCTTGCCCTGTAGCGATGGTTGTTGCCTCATCCCCCAAACCCCATTGCAGTAGTTCCTTTTCCTCTTCTTGGAATAAACCTTTCCAATAAAGTCTCTCTTTATCTAAATCCAGGATTTTTTTTTTTGACAATTGAACATTCTCCCCATTGCAATTGTCCTCCAGCCTTATTTCAGTAGTCTTCCCCCTCCCCCCAATAATCCTTTCAAATATAATCTCTATTTCATATTTGTTTTTACGTGACAGTTTTTTTTTTTACATAAATACTTGGGCAAAACATTTATTATTTTAAACTAAGGGACATTTGTTACAGCAGGAATATTCTACTGGGTTAGGCAGTTCAGTGAAAGGTACATCCTTTGTTCCTTTGTTCCTCCCTCCCTCCCTTCCTTCCTATTTCTTTCTGTCTCTATCTCTCTCTCTCCCTTTCTATCTCTCTCCCTCTCTATCTTTTTCTTCCTTTTTTCCTTTTTTTTAAAAAATAAATCTTGGAGTATAATTGCTTCACAATACTGTGTTAGTTTCTGTTGCACAACAAAGGAAATCAGCCATATGCATACACATGTCCCCATATCGCCTCCTTTCCAGCCTCCCTATCCTACCCCTCTAGGTCATCGCACAGAGCCCATCTCCCTTTTACTTGATAGTTTTTAGTGCTGGAATTCAGATTGATACTGGGCCTCACCTACAGGCCCCTGCCATCCCCACACAGGTAAAGGCACCCTCTGAGTCTTTTGAACTCTTCTTTACGAGAGCAATTCTGGGATCCCGTGGTGAGTTCAGCTTCAAACCAGTTCTCCAGAAATCTTGTCTGTTGAAGCCACTGGTAAGGAGTTACTTTGATTCCTTAGGGCAAAGAGACTTTTCTATGAATGGCCTTGATGTGAGGCCTCTTCTTTTTCCTGTTCTTTTTTGTCCCAGGACCATTTGATAAAGAGAGGACTCTTCCCTGGTCAAAAATCAACTGACCCTAGATATGTTGGTTTATTTCTGGACTCAAAATTCTGTTCCATTTATCTATATATCTGTCCTTACACCAGTGCTGTTATCCAGTGGGGGTTCTGCTGCTTGCCGCTTACAAAGTCAGTTACATACTCACAAATGTTGGTAGTGTAAGGAACGGCACCAAGAAACGGAGGAGAGCTTAAACAAGCTTTATTTGGGCTCGCTCCCGGGCGAGGTTCACTGGTCCGAGAGAGAGGGGCCAGAGAAGTCGCGCCCGGGCAAGGGTTTGGGCAGAATTTATAGGGGAAGAAGGGAAAGGGGTGTGGTGAATCCGGGAGGGCGCAGGTTATTCCTTATTTGGTGGTCTCTTCGGGTATCGTGGCAATATCCAGTGCCGGTTGCATCCGTCTTGGGATCGTTAGTCTCGCCCCTCGAAAGGCGGGAAGGCTGCTCCAGGTGGAAAGTCCCCAGGTCAGTTCCTAGAACTGGGTGGTCCGGAAAGTCTCCAGGTCAGTTTCTGGAAGTGGGTGGTCCGGAAAGTTTCGGTCTGATGCAACCTGTGAGTCTGATTGCGTTCCCCTGCCTCGGGCCAATTGGCCTTACAGGTAGCAAAGGAAAGGTACCTCTAATCAGAATGCTGGGCACTTCCCTGGTGGCACAGTGGTTAGGAATCCGCCTGCCAATTCAGGGGACACGGGTTTGAGCCCTGGTCCGCGAAAATTCCACATGCCATGGAGCAACTAAGCCCGAGAGCCACAAGTACTGATCCTGCGCTCTAGAGCCCGTGAGCCACAACTACTGAGCACACGTGCCACAACTACTGAAGCCTGCATGCCTAGAGCCTGTGCTCCTCAACAAGAGAAGCCACTGCAATGAGAAGCCCACGCACCACAACAAAGAGTAGCCCCACTCACCGCAACTAGAGAAAGCCTGCGTGCAATAATGAAGACCCAATGCAACCAACAATAAAATAAATAAATAATAAATGAATTTATTAAAACAAAAATCAGAATGCTGGCAATCTGGGGTGATGGTGGACTCAAGGTCCCCCAAAAACCACCTCCGAAAATTCTGCTCAGCCATGAAAGTTTTAAAGGGAAGGAGGGAAGTAATCTCAGTTAATCATTGCGATATGGGGTCAGAGTCGTTGCCATCCCCCACCTGCCTGCAGGCTCGTTGACTTCCTGTGATCTTCCTCTAGATGTTATACAGTTTGGTTCACTCAGTTTGGTCACACAGTTTGTGCGGGAGATTACTGAAGGGGAAGCTAGGGGAGAGATTTGGTCATCTGTTAATTACTTATTCTTCATTTCGACTTCTTTGATCTATGGAAAGAACTGACAAGTTAGGCAAAGTATTGTGTGATTAAAAGATTTGAAAGGTGTGTGTGGGCCAGAGATGAGTAGAGCATGGGGGTTAAAAATTAGTTATACTATAACTTTGCTAAAATGACAAGAAAAGGGGCTTTCTGCTGAGGGTGATCTCCTGCAAAGAGCTGCTTACAGTACCATAATGTTTTTGTTTTTTTTAAGATGTTGGGGGTAGGAGTTTAGTAATTTATTTATTTATTTTTGCTGTGTTGGGTCTTCGTTTCTGTGCGACGGCTTTCTCTAGTTGTGGCAAGCGGGGGCCACTCTTCATCACGGTGTGCGGGCCTCTCACTATCGCAGCCTCTCTTGTCGCGGAGCACAGGCTCCAGACGCGCAGGCTCAGTAGTTGTGGCTCACGGGCCTAGTTGCTCTGTGGCATGTGGGATCCTCCCAGATCAGGGCTCGGACCCGTGTCCCCTGCATTAGCAGGCAGATTCTCAACCACTGTGCCACCAGGGAAGCCCCCCATAATGTTTTAATTACTGTAGCTTTATAGTAGGTTTTTAAATCAGGAAGTGTGAGTCCTCCAACTTTGTTCTTTTTAAAAATTGTTTTGGTTATTCCAGGTCCCTTGCAATTTAAGACCAGCTCTTTCTTTTCTGTAAAAAAAAAAAAAAAGAATTTTAGTAGGAATTGCTTTGAATTGGTAGAGCAATTCGAGTATTGACATCTTAACAGTGTTAAGTTTTTTCAAACCATGAATATGGACATCTTTCCATTTACTTGTCTTCTTTGTTTTGTAGTTTTCAGTGTACAAGTCTTGTACCTCCGTGGTTAAATTTATTCCTAAGTATTTTATTTTTATTGATGCTGTTCTGAAAGGAATTGCTTTCTTAATTTCCTTTGGGATTTTTCATCATTAGTGTATACCACTGATTTTTGTGGGTTGATCTTGTATACAGCATCTTTGCTGAATTCATTTATTAGCTCTGATAGTTGTGTGGGTTTTAAAAAATAGATTCTTGGGAATACGCTGGCAGTCCAGTGATTAGGACTCCACGTTTTCACTGCCTGGGGCCCGGGTTCAATCCCTGGTCAGCGAACTAAGATCCTGCAAGCCGTGCAGCATGGCCAAAAAATAAAACAAATAAAAATTTAAGATAGATTCTGTAGTATTTTGTACATACAAGATCACATCATCTGTGAATAGAGATAGTTTTACTTCTTCCTTTCTAATTTGGATGGCATTTATTTATTTAAAATTTTTGCCTAATTATTCTGGCTAGAACTTCCCATATAATTTTGAATAGAAACGGCAAAAGTGGGCTTCCTTGTCTTATTCATAATCTTAAGGGGAAAGCTTTTAACCTTTCACCATTGAGTATGATTGCCCTTTCTCATGTTGAAGAAACTCCCTTCTAGTCATAGTTTGTTGAGTGTTTTTATCATGAAAGTTTCTTGGATTTTGTCAAATACTTTTCTGTGTCAATTGAGATGATCATGTGTTTTCTTTTCTTCATTCTATTAATTTAGTGTATTACATTGATTGATTTTTTTCAGTGCAAATCTGTTTATTGGTTTCCTATTAATCTTTTAGTTGGGCATCTGAGAAGGGGGTATTAGTACATCTGTAGTTAACCTTCTATTTTAATCTGCTTAACTATATTCAGTGAATGATCTATTTTAATGCCCTTCCATCTTGCTTATTAAAGAACAAGTTGACATCTTGGACTTAGATCTAGGTATACTTATCTGGTGTAATATCTAATAGATAGAGCTCATGGTCCCAAGACCATTAACAAATAGTCCCTTTTTTTCTTACAAATTTGGAATGCTACCTTATATACCAAATCCCCATCAATGCTGAGGACTGTTCTGGGCCCTGTATTCTGGGCCTGTGTTCTGTTCTGCTGATCTATTTTTTGACTTCTGTTAACAATAGAACAATAATCAAAATACTGTAGGGTTTTTGTTATTGTTTTGGTTTGGTTTGTTTTTTTACCTTTTTTTTTTTTTTTTGCGGTACGCGGAGCTCTCACTGTTGTGTCCTCTCCCGTTGCCCAGCACAGGCTCCGGACGCGCAGGCCCAGCGGCCATGGTTCACGGGCCCAGCTGCTCCACGGCATGTGGGATCTTCCCGGACCGGGCACGAACCTGTGTCCCCTGCATCGGCAGGGGGACTCTCAACCACTGCGCCACCAGGGAAGCCCCAAGGTAGGTTTTATTGTAAAAAAATTATAGTTTTGGCCTTGTGTTTAAGTGTGTGATCAATTTGGAGTTATTCTTTCTACATAGAATGAGGTAATGGTCAAGGCTTCCCCCCCTCCCTTGCCACAGGGATATACAGTTTTTCTATTGTAGAATCATTAATTGAATAGGCTATCCTTTCTCTATTAATTACCTTGTCCTCTTTGCAAAAATCAATTAACCATATATGTGAGTTTCTTTCTGGACTCTATTCTTTTCCATTGAGCTCTTTGATTATATATCTACACTATATTATTATACCTTTGTTGTAAGACTTAAAATGAAGTAGTGTTAAGTTCTCTATTTTTGTCTTTTCCTGATTGCTTAGGTGATGATTCAGTTTCTCAATTTCTACAAAATGTCTGCTGGGATTTCGACTGGGATTGGCTTGGATCTGTTGATCAATTTGGGGATAATAATTTTCATCCTAACAATATTAAGTCATCTGGTAAATCTCTCCACTTATTTAGATCTTCCTTTTTTTCCTTAGCAGTGTTTTTTAGTTTTCAGTATATAGATTACATATTGTTCATTACAACTGTACAGAAATAAATTTTTTATAAATTGATGCCTTGTGACTTTGCTAAACTTTATCACATATTAGACCTACTAGTTTATTTATTTATTATTATTGTTTTTAAGATTTCCCATGAGATTATCATAGGACATAATAGTTCCTTCTTCATTTCCAAATTATATACCTTTTATTTACTTTTCTTTACTATTGCATTGCCTAGGACTTTCAGTCCAGTGTTGAATAGAAATGATTAGAGCAGACATCCTTGCCTTGTTCTTGAAATTAGGGGGAAAGAAATCAATTTCACCATTTATTATGATGCTGGATATAGGATTTTTTTTTTTAATTATTTTTTATTTTTGGCCGTGTCGGGTCTTAGTTGCAGCACGCAGGACCTGCGTTGAGGCATGCGGGATTTTTCATTGTGGCATGCGGGTTTCTCTCTAGTTGTGGCATACAGGCTCCAGGGTGCGTGCACTCTGTAGTTTGTGGCACGCAGGCTCTCTAGTTGAGGTGTGCGAGCTCAGTAGTTGTGGCGCGCAGCCTTGGTTGCCCTGCAGCATGTGGGATCTTAGTTCCCTGATCAGGGACCGAACCCACGTCCCCTGCATTGTAAGGAGGATTCTTTACCACTGGACCACCAGGGAAGTCCCTGTGGTGCTCTTTATAAGGCTGAGGAAGTTACCTTCTATTCCTACTTTATTGAGTTTGCTAAAATCACAAATAGATGTTGAATATGTTAAATGTTTTTTTAGATCTACTCAGATGACCTTATGGTTTTTCTTCTTTATTGTGTTGATATGGTGAATTACACTGATTATTTCAGTTTCAAATGTTTAACCAATCTTGTGTTCCTGGGGTAAATCCCACTTGGTCATGATTTATCAGTCTTTTTATATATTCATGGATTTGATTTCATAATATTTTGTTAAGGAATTTTTTTGTCTCTTTTTATATATGTATAATAATTAGTTTGTGGGTTTATTTTATGCTATTGGTTTTAATATAAGGGTTATGCTGACTTTGTAAGTGAATTGAGAAATATTTCTTCTATATTCCAAAAGAATCAGGGTTAGGGTTAGGATAAAACTGGTATTGTTTTTCCTTACATATTGGATAGAATTCACCAGTGAAGTCATCTGGGACTGGTGTAACATTTGTGGAATAGTATTTAATAACATATTTAATTCCTTTAATTAATAATATGGGTATTCAGGTTATCTATTTCTTTATGAGTGAACTTTAGTAATTAGTTTTATTTCAGGTAATTTGTCTACTTTACCTATGTTTTGGAACTTACTGGCATAAAGTTAAGTGGTTCCTTATTATTATTATTTTCTTTTTTAAAATAACTTTTTGTTCCTTATTATTTATTAGTTGTCCCTTTAAAGTTTATAGTAGAGGTTGGCAATTAGCAGCCTGTGGGCCATATATAGTCTGTGGCCTATTTATGTACATTTGTGAACTAAGAATGGTTTTTACATTTTTAAAGTATTGTTAAAAAACAAGCAAAAAACCAAAAATCAAATCAAAACAAAGAGTAAAATACACCATGGGTGGCCTGCAAAGCCTGAGATATTTACAAACTGGCCATTTACAACAAGAAAATAGTTTGCTACTTGAAGTCTAAGATCTTGAGTGATGTTTATACTTCATTCTTGAAATTTGTAATTTGGGTCTTCTCGCTTTTTTTCCCCCTTTGACTGGTCTGGCTAGTGGATTATCTTTCCTTTCTCTCTTTCTCTCTCTTTTTTTTCCTTTTTACAGAAATGAACCTTTTTTATTTTTTATTTTATTTTGGGCGTGGCACACAGCTTGCGGGATCTCATTTCCCCAACCAGGGATTGAACTTGGGCCTCTGCAGTAAAAGTGACAAATCTGAACTAATAGACCACCAGGGAACTCCCAGGAATCAACTTTTGATTTTGAATTTCTCTATTATTTGCTTTCTATTTTGTTTTATGCTGTCATATATATGATTTCCTTCCGTCTGCTTAAGTGTAATGCCTTTGAGATTCATACATTTTTGTATATATTACTGGTTAATTCCTTTTTATTGTTGAACAGTATTCCGTGTTGGATGTACCAAAGTTTGTTTAACCTTTGACCTATGAGTGACTTTTTTTTGGCTATTACAAATAAAGCTGCAATGAACTATGTTCTACAGGTTTTTATGTGGATATAATTTTCATTTCTTTGGAATAAATACATAGGGTTGCAATAGCTGGACTGTATTGTTAAGTGTATATTTAAATTTTTAAGAAACCATCAAACTGCTTTTCAGATTGGGATTTGCTGTACCATTTTGCATTCTCACCAGCAATGAATGAATAATCCAGTTTCTTTGCCTCTTCACCAGCATTTGGTATTGTTACTATTTTTTTTAGTTTTTCTAACAGGTGTGTAATAATAACTCATCATGGTCTCAATTTGCATTTCACTATTGGTTAATGATGTTGAAATCTTTCTTTTTTTCAAATATTTTATTTATTTATTTAATTTGGTTGTGCTCGGTCTTAGTTGCGGCATGCGGGCTCCTTAGTTGTGGCATGTGAACTCTTAGTTGTGGCATGCACATGGGATCTAGTTCCCTGACCAGGGGTTGAACCCAGGCCCCCTGCATTGGGAGCGTGGCGTCTTAACCACTGCGCCACCCCTGAAAACTTTCAGTATGCGTATTTTCCATCTATATATATCCTCTTACATGAAATAACTTCTGATCTTTTCCTCATTTTCTAATGGATTTTTTTTTTTTTTTTTGCGGTACGCGGGCCTCTCACTGCTGTGGCCTCTCCCGTTGTGGAGCACAGGCTCTGGACGCGCAGGCTCAGCGGCCATGGCTCACGGGCCCAGCCGCTCTGCGGCATGTAGGATCTTCCCAGACTGGGGCACAAACCCGTGTCCCCTGCATTGGCAGGCGGACTCTCTGCACCACCAAGGAAGCCCTGGATTGTTTTTTTTAATGCTGAATTTTGAGAGTTCCTTTTATATTTAAGTGAGTCCTTTGTGAGATATGTGGTCTGTAAACATTTTCTTCCAGTCTGTTGTGTGGTTTTTATAATCTTTACAGGGTCATTCACAGAGCAAAAGTCTTAAATTTGATGAGGTCCAAGTTATTGGTTTTTTTTCTTGTTTAGGTCATGCTTCACCTCTAACTCTAATCTTTTTTATTTATTTATTTATTTATTTATTTATTGGTACGTGGGCCTCTCACTGTTGTGGCCTCTCCCATTGTGGAGCACAGGCTCCGGACGCGCAGGCTCAGCGGTCATGGCTTATGGGCCCAGCCACTCCGCAGCATGTGGGATCTTCCCGGACCGGGGCACGAACCCGTGTCTCCTGCATCGGCAGGCGGACTCTCAACCGCTGCGCCACCAAGGAAGCCCCAATTTATTTTATTTATTTATTTATTTATTTATTTTGCGGTACGTGGGCCTCTCACTGTTGTGGCCTCTTCTGTCGCACAGCACAGGCTCCGGACGCACAGGCTCAGCGGCCATGGTTCACAGGCCTAGCCGCTCCGCGGCACGTGGTATCTTCTCGGACCGGGGCACAAACTCGCGTCCCCTGCATCGGCAGGCGAACTCTCAACCACTGAGCCACCAGGGAAGCCCTAATCTTTTTATTTTTATATGTTCTATCTCATTCTTTTAAAATTTATTGTCATTTTTACTTAATAATATTTTCTAATCTTTGACGTATAGTACATATCTGAATATAAAATTGTGGGTCTCATTCTGTTGTCTATTCTTTTGTGCTGGCTGGCTTTTTGTGTGTGTATGTTTTAGCTATTTTTGATGATTTGTTTTTAACTGAGTCATATTCATGAGTTTTTGCATATCCTGTTGAAGCTGCATTCTTTTGGAGATAGTTTACATTTGCCTTTGCTTTGTGCTTAGGATCACTTTTGACTTAAGCCTATTTAAATTATCGTCCTGAGGTTTTTCATACCTATCAGATTTGGTGACTTTAGTCTGTAAATCTGAGGATCCGTTTGTTGTTTTGAATTCTTAAGGGATATTTTTTTTCCCCTCTCATTCCTAGTGTAAATGTTGGGAAAGGCAGTTCTTGCAGCTTCCTGGAGATTAGTGATGGGAAGGTTGGTTGGTTGATTTCTTCATTTTTTTTATAAATTTATATTTATTTTTGGCTGCATTGGGTCCTCATTGCCGCGCGTGGACTTTCTCTACTTGCAGCGAGCAGGGGCTACTCTTTGTTGCAGTGCGCGGACTTCTAAGAATTGTGGTGGCTTCTCTTGTCATGGAGCACAGGCTCTAGGTGCATGGGCTTCAGTAGTTGTGGCACGTGGGCTCAATAATTGTGGTGCATGGGCTCTAGAGTGCAGGCTCAGTAGTTGTGGTGCATGGGCTTAGTTGCTCCACAGCATGTGGGGTCTTCCCGGACTACGGCTCGAACCCATGTCCCCTGCAATGGCAGGTGGATTCTTTACCACTGTGCCCCCAGGGAAGTCCCAGTTGGTTGATTTCTAATTCACCCTTATACTTAGGTGTATCCTTTTTTGTACCAGGATTTTGCAGGGTTATTAGGTTAGACTCTGTAACTTGAGCAGGTTCTGGACTATGTCTTCTGTCTTTCCTATCTCCTGTAGGCAGAGGAAATAGAAGATCAAATTCACTGGAGTTGAGCAAATGTACTGAAAGTGAAAGCTGTCTTTAGAGCTTTGCTTGCTTTTCTGAGTTCCTGCTGTGACTTAGTTTGTGGTCTAAGTATTCCTTAGTATCTTGCCAGCTCATACAGTTTTTAAAAAAAAATTATTTATTTTATTTATTTTTGGCTGCGTTGGGCTGTTGTTGCTGTGCGCGGGCTTTCTCTAGTTGCAGTGAGCAGGGGCTACTCTTCGTTGCAGTGTGTGGGCTTCTCACTGGGGTTGCTTCTCTTGTTGTGGAGCAAGAGCTCTAGGTGCACAGGCTTCAGTAGTTGTGGCACATGGGCTCAGTAGTTGTGGCTTGTGGGCTTAGTTGCTCTGTGGCATGTGGGTTCTTCCCGGACCAGGGCTCGAACCCATGTCCCCTGCATTGTAGGTGGATTCTTAACCACTGCGCCACCAGGGAAGCCCTCATATAGTTTTAAGTAAAGTTTAAAAACGATTTTAATTGATTTTTTCAATTATTTTCTTCAGGTCATACTGTGTAAAACAAGCAACTCTTTCATATCTTTTTCAAGCTTTCCTTTCTTTTGTCCATGTTTCCTTTCTCCATTTTGTGGTTCAAGATGCATCTCAGGAGTCATCACCTCTCAAAAGCTCCCTGCTTGAATTAGAGGTCTCTGCCTCATTCTTTCTTTCCTTCCTTCCTTCCTTCCTCCTTCCCTCTCTTTCTTTCTTTCATTTGCCTGGCACAGCATGTGGGAATATTAGTTCCCCAACCAGGGATTGAACCTGTGCCCCCTGCATTGGGGGCTGGGAGTCTTAGCCACTGGACCGCCAGGGAAGTCCCTCTGCCTTATTCTTTCTAATCACATTGTTCTGCAGCTTACTGGTTCCTTGCCTGTCTCCATTCCCTCCTTGTCTGTGACCTCTTTGAGGGCTAGAACTATGTTGTTTTCAAAAAAATCTCCATTTCCTGGCCTGACAGAGTATCTAACAGCAATTGGGGTTAGAATAAACATTTGGTGTTAGTAAATGCTATAGGTTATCATAACCTGAGTAACAATCTGGCTTTCTCGATTTAGGACTACAAATACAAACACAGAAACAAAGGAAGAAAGCACTCAAGTCCTTTGTGTGCTAATTTGCATACCATACACCTCTTCATGACACTTCAAATACTACTTAAGGCCAGCCTCTTTCTGCAGGAAATGAAATTGTTTATCCTGCTCAATGATCTCATAGGTAATTGACACAGGAAAACTCAGGTCTTCCATTATGAGGTCTCCACACCCAAAGAGGCCGGTTTTAATTTGTGGGGGAAGTGTTCTGGGGAGGGTGTGGTATGCAAATTAGTGTAAGAGGGACTTGTCTGCTTTCCTGGAATCTATTCTGATTCCCCAACAGAAAACCTATTTCCATTCCCATTGCATTATGCAGTTTTGTTGACCAACTGGGAGCTTGGATGGGTGGAATTTCTAATTTTGATGCAGCTTGTTGATTTTTACAGCACTGTTCTTGAGTCTTCAACTTTTCTTAGCGAGGCAATTTTTGGAAATGAACATAATTCTACTTACAGCATAGCTTTTCATATTAATTGCGTCCCTTAATCTTTTTCTTTGAAAGTTAAATCACACATTTTATATCCTTGTATTCAGCTTTTTGTATTCTTAATTCTTGCGCGGGCGGGGCAGCAGTGCTAAAAGAAGGCTTTTAGTACGAAGAATTCACTCTTCGTGACTACACCTTAGGTCCGGCTAAGGTTATAGAAATCGTCAGTGCCTTGCTTTGTTTAAAGAGGCAGGGTTCCAGCGTTTGCTCTTTCTTAAGCTTATCGTGTGCCAGATACGGCACAGATAAATTTTATCTCAGTTATCATTCACATTTTTACAGCCGTGAAAAGTACAACTCAAGTTCAGTGTCTTGCCTTGGGTATCCCTGGGATTCCAACTCAGGTAACAGCGCCCTCGTCTTCACCGGTCCCCCTCCATCCCCCACCTTTTCGGGTAGTTCCTCGCTCCATCGAGGCCACCTGGGATGATGCTGGGGGTGCGGGGGTAGTCGTTCCTGGCAGGCTACGAAGACTCCACGACCGAACTACACGGCGCTAGCTAATCCCGCGCGCATTCTGGTTTTTCCCATCCCCCCACTTCCTAGGCGGCCGCCAGACCTGGAAACCATAGAGCTGAAACAGTCCAGAGCGTCCCTTCCGTGGCCGTCGAGCGCTGACGGCGCGCCGTTGGGCGGGGCCTACTGGCGGGGCGGGGGAAGAGGAGGGAGAGCCGGCAAGGAAAGGGCTGGCCGGCCTTGCAGCGCCCCGCAGCGGCCAAGTCGGAAGAGGTCTTGTCGGCCCTGCGGCGCTGGAGCCCTGACGCACGGAGCTCGAGAGCGAGAACGGGAGAGAAAGGGGTAGAAATGGCGGCTCCGCTTGGCTCCCGCTGAGTAGGTTGAAGCCGGCGGAGGGTCTGAGCTCTTGGCCTGGAACATCGCTCTCGTCTCCCGCTACCTGCCTTCGCACGCCGACTTCCCTTCCTTTGCCCTACCCTCGCCTGTCCTCGTCTGCGCTGCGCAGAGTCCGGGTCGTCTTGTCTTTCCCGGCCCGGCTCCACTAGCCCTGACTGCCCGGCAGGCGGGCCGGCCTTCCTCGGCTCTCCCCGGCGCGGCGGGCGCCGCGGGCGCGGCGTGGACCCCGTCCTCCTGGCTGGACCATGGTGAACACCCGGAAGAGCTCTCTGCGGCTTCTCGGATCTAAGTCGCCTGGGCCCGGGCCTGGGCCTGGGGCCGGAGTAGAGCCTGGGGCGACCGGAGGCAGCAGCCATTTCATCTCCTCTCGGACCCGCTCCTCCAAGACCCGCGCTGCCAGCTGCCCCGCCGCCAAGGCCGGGGGAAGTGGCGGCGCCGGCGTCGCTCTGGATGAGGCCCGGGTAAGAGCGCGGCAGCCCGAGTCCGGAGGCTTGCGAGTCGGCCCGGCCGCCGGGGCTTTGTCTGGCCGGGTTGGGGCAACAAGCCTCCAGTGGAGACCGCTCGGGCGGCCGGAGACCGGGTCTGCGGGTGCGTTGGAGGATGGCAGCCGGCTAGGTAGGGCCACGACAGCTTTGCTGGCCCCGCTCTTTTGTGTAAAGAACAGGACTTGAGTCCAGGGGAGAGGGCTATGGGGGGGGGGTGCCTTTTCGGGGACATTAGAACAGCCTGCTTTCCGTGTCCTTGTCCTGCCTGAGAGGGGAATTCTAGGGGAGCAAGAGCGAAGGGCCAGAGTTCCCGGGTGGAAGGGTTGGAGAGAAGTGAAAGTTTTATGCGGTGTCAAACCCTTCCTGTAAGTGTGTGAGCTCCTGCCGGTGTCTAACTCCAGCTTACTCTCAAACTGTTTGGGGGTGGTTCAAGTTTGTGAGGAAGTGAACGGAGAGCTCCAGTTGGCAGCCAGGCAGGGATGGTGAAAAAAGTTTGGAGCTGCTCTGACACCAACTTTAAAAACAAAATCAACACTATCGCCTCTCCAGGCAGGAGCGATCAAACGTGATGTTTAGCTGGAGAATCAGCCAGCCAGCGAACCAGGGTTCTAGTAGGGACTCGGTAGAGCTTTCTAGTAGAGCCTTCAGGTCACAAAAGCGGCACGTCGAAAGAAACGTGTCGAATATTATAGATAGTAGGCACTATCATCTCCAAATTGTTTGGTGTCTTGGATGTCTCCATTTTTGCTTTAGGAATAGTTTATAAAAGGTGAATTAACACCATCGTCCTACTACTGCGAAAGTGACATTTGAAGAAGACCGGTGATGATTTAGTATTTTTTTTTTTAAAGTGGTAGATCTTGAAATTTATTACAGGGTAAGGCTCTAAGCTAGCACGTATGTTTTATCACTTTAAAGGAATTGATAAGGTTGTGTTATGAGATTGGTTATGAATTCAGAAAAGAGTGTTGCATCTGTCTAGAGAGAGGCTAATTTTCTAAGTAATTTGACTGGAACTTGTTCATTTAACATAGTCCTTTAAATCCACATCATTTTGTTATTCTTAGGGCAGGAAAGCAATATTTCATTTTCTGTAGGGGCCTACAAGATTATGTTGGCATACAAGTACAAATTATGTACAAATTATATTAAATACAAATTATAAATACAAATTATGTATTTTTTTCTCTGTATCTCATACTGTTCTGCCACTAATCAGAATGAACCAAGGCAAATACAATAGACATATTTTACTGTACTTATCTGAAATATGTTGTATCTTTGAAAATATAATTGGCCTTTATTTTGCTAAAAATCTGGAACATATTTTAAAAATTGCTTTATGAGTAGACTTATTTTGGGTCTTATAGCTAGCTCTCTTAGGTTGAAATAAGAAAGCTAAATCTGAAAGTTGTGCAAACTATTCAGAATAATTACAGACTTTCTGTAGAAATTATTGCAAACATGTACAGACTTTCTGTAGAAATTATTGCAAACATGTACAAGCTTACTGACTTTATGAAGCTAACATATATTTTAAAATAAAAGTAATTTAAGAAGGGTTTGTCCTGTATCCTTAAGGACAAATAAAATATTTAGAGTGTAAGCATTTAATTGTATAATGCTATGAATGCCTAGCCTATTAGAGCAGTGTCTCGTTTATGTGAATCAATTAGCTCATCTGTCACTGATCATTTTGTGGTCCCGTTTTTGAATTCATGGATATTATGCTGTCCTTACCCCCTGAGGAATAAGGTGAGGTAATTTGTCAAGCAGCTGTTATGGAGATGTTAAAAGGCAAGGAATCAATAATCTAATGTAGAAATGAACATGCGGTAGCTTTTCAATTGCTAGAAGAATGAAAGCTATTAGAGCTCTTTCTAGAAGGATACTAATGAAACTTTGTTTCAAAGGTCTTTTTAAAATGTATTAAAAGACCATGAACAACAGGCCAGTGGAGACTTACTTTGAAACATTTGTTTTTCAGTTTTAAGAAGGTTGATATTTTGACCCTAGTAGATGATGGAATGATCTAATTGCTTTCTCCCAGAAATTTAAGAGATTTACTAATCCTATGTTGTGATTGGTCCTTTAGAAGAACATAAGTTATAATTCCGAATTTAAGTTTATGTATATTTATGAAGCCGGTTGTATATTTCCTTGTTGTATATTTCTGAAATGGGTTGATTTGAGTTTGGTAAGCTCTTGCTTTCAAGTTTGTTTTATGTTATAAGAATCTAGCACTCCTGATTTCACCCGTTCTGGTGTACCTAAAGGCACCCTCTGTGTCTGTGGTGTCTTAGACATTTGCTGTCATCTGTAAAGACTTATTTGGTGGAAAATGGGGTTGCTCATGCCGTTACTTTAGGAGACTTATTTTTGTAGGAAGAAATGTGTTCGTCTTGATACGATATAAATTGAAGAGTTTCCCTTTTTTCTATTTTTGTGTGATATTCTTCACTTTACAGTTGATGCTGATTTCCACCCACCCCGAGCCCTGACTCTTTTTAGACTATTTCATCCACTGTGTCTAGAGACATTTTATTTGCTCTAAAAAGCCTTAGGACCATGATCTGTCATAGCTTTGCTTTCCCCCCAAGTGTGTGTAGGGTGGGGAAATACACACATGGTACATTCTGTAGGTTATTAGAATGATTTTTTTGTGCCTATACTTTAATGTCAAGTTGACTTGTGCTCTGCAGTTAGTTGTATAATAATTACTGCTATATATTGATACTTGGCTTTTTTGTTTAACATGTATAAAACTTCACCTCTTTTAGGTTAATCTAAACGTCAGTAATTAGCATTTATTTGCTTCACCTAAGAGTCACTCTTGGCAAACTAATACTGTAGTCACAGAACTGGAAAGCAGTCTTTGAAAATATTTCAACTCTTTTTCTACCTCTTTTAGGCCTGTTTGTTGGTACTTTTGGCTTGTCACTAGCTTTTTGTATTTTTTGAGCTTTTTTGAATCCACATCTTAGTTGAGAGAATCAAAATACATATTTTAAGTAACTTTATAGGTAAATTTGTTTGATTTTTGATTTTATTTTTAGAAAATAACCTCTCAATCCTTCTTTAATATGCTCTTTTATCATTCTGTACTTATTCTTTTCCAACATTCATTCGTTTGCCAATGTAACAGAAGCAGAGTGGTGGAAATTGAGGGTTAAACATGGAAAAGAAGTCTGAGAGGGAAATGTAACCATGTATATAACTCTCAGATGAGTAGGGAAAAATACAAGTTCCTCAGAGTAGAGCAAGTTTTTCCTTATTATCAGATTCATATATGGGGCTTCCCTGGTGGCACAGTGGTTAAGAATCTGCCTGCCAATGCAGGGGACATGGGTTCGAGCTCTGGTCCAGGAAGATCCCACATGCCGTGGAGCATCTAAGCCCGTGAGCCACAGCTACTGAAGCCCGCGCGCGTAGAGTCCGTGTGCCACAAGAGAAGCCACTGCAGTGAGAAGCCCGCGCGCAGTGAGAAGCCCGCGCACCGCAACGAAGAGTAGCCTCCACTCGCCCCACTAGAGAAAGCCTGCCTGCAGCAATGAAGACCCAACGCAGCCAAAAATAAAATAAATAAATTTATGAAAAAAGAAAATAATCTTACCTTAAAAAAAAATTCATATAGAGCAGCATATGGGTGATATTGAGTAATGTTGTAAAACAATTTCCCTGTCACAGTTTTGAACCAAAGCTATGCTATAGAGTTCATAGGATTATCTCCGGTATCCAACTGAAAATGCAACTTTAAAAAATTCATAGCTGATTCACTTTGTTATACAGCAGAAACTAACACAACATTGTAAAGCAGTTATACTCCAATAAAGATGTTTAAAAAAAGATAAAATAAAAAAATTAAAATGTCAAAAAAAAGAGAGGGAAATGTGAAAAAAAATTCAGTTTTTGGCCATTTCTGTAGTTCAAATATACAAACTTGCAGTTTTTTAGGTCAAGGATGAAATTTACACTTGTAGAAGTGAATGCATATTAATTCCTTAAATCATTTTCCCTGGCAAATAATCTTTTTAACCATCCTTGATTGCATGTCTTCTAAATACCTAATTATAGATAAACCTGTAACCTCTGAAAGCTAGGTGGACAGGTGGTAGGATTAATACTTGTTATGAGAACTAAGGAGCCCAACCAGTGTCTGCACCTGAATGGGGTGTGATCCTGTCTCTTTAAGGTTCCACTTCAGAAAAGTGCCGCATTACTTTGAATTATGTATTTGGTATTTTTTTTGGACATACATAATGAAGTTTGATTTCTTGATATTTGGGTTTTTGATCTTGTACTAGGAATATTTTATATATCTGTTATGTCTCTGTGCTGGGGGAGGATTTTGTGAAAAATGAGTTGAGTAAAAAGCATACGGAATTTTGGATAAAAAGTTCTATGGAAGTACAGAGTTAGGGGGAAAAAACATGTAAAATGTGTTAACTTTATTTAAATATGAGCTAGACAGTTTTTAGAGACGTAACTATTGTGTGTGGCTTATATCAAACAATAGAAAAGTTATCTGTTAAAATTAATAGACTGTGATTTGTATTAGCTTTTAGATACTTTGAGCATATGCTGTAAGATTCTGAACTTCAGATGCTTTTGAACTGTATTTTGGTATAAGATTTTTTTTTTTTCATTTTTAGATTGTTATTGTAGTTTTATCTGGAGGTAGAATATATGCCTTTGGTTAAAGTCTTTCTCTCCTAGACTCTTCTATTAGAGTAGGCTGTAAGCTCCCTGGGACCAGCCACTGTATCTTTCTTCCCGACTGCTGCATTCCCAGGGCCTAATGCATCATCTGGCATATAGAAGGTGCTTAATAAATATTGATACTTGTTAAATGAATGAATGAATAGCATATTAAGGAGCCGATCTAGTATGTGAAAATTGTGTTGATTGGACTCTGAGAATAGAGGGTAAATAAACCATAGCCCCTACCTTCAGAGCTCTAAGTATGCACACGGTATACACATGAGAAATTATTAACAGGATAAATCAGTTCAAGATAGGGGCCAGGGCTTCTCTGGTAGCGCAGTGGTTGAGAGTCCGCCTGCTGATGCAGGGGACACGGGTTCGTGCCCCGGTCCGGGAAGATCCCACATGCCGCGGAGCGGCTAGGCCTGTGAGCCATGGCCGCTGAGCCTCTGCGTCTGGAGCCTGTGCTCCGCAACGGGAGAGGCTACAACAATGAGAGGACCACGTACCGCAAAAAAAAAAAAAAAAAAAATCTGAAAAAGTGGAGAAGGATGCCATTGTACAGTCAGAAAATACTGTACGCACTGTGTATAGACAGATTTTTACTAGAATATCTGGAGTTGTGGTGTCTAGTATTGAGACTGGAAGTATGAACAGTAGCCTATAGGGATATGAAATATAGGACAGTGACTTTTCAGTAATTGCTTTGCTGCCTGATTTCACGGGGTGCGTGTAGGGAGAGGAGCAGGCATATCACGTAGAGACCACTCTTTGGCAATATTTTTGCTTCCCAGTATTTTAAAGATGGCTTGGGTAAAAAACCCCTATAAAAAGACTAAGCCTGAGGCCTTGTGGTCTCCAGTGTACTTGTGCTGCCATCTTTCCCTCTACTTGGTGATACTGATTTATCAGTGTGTACATTTATTTTATGCTCTAGGAATCTATTTATCTCTGGGGTAGGTAAGTGTTTTCCATTTGTAAAAAATGTTTCATACTTTAAACCTGTTGAAAAGACATTATATGGTATATTTATATATGATGATACATACTATTGATTAAAATATGTTTAGCGTTATTAGTTTCTATCTGTATTCTAGGACCCAAATTGGGATCTCTGAAACAGTGGTGCTTCAGATACCCTTAGAATGAAGTGTTCTCTAATCTTGCCAGATAGGAACTTGGAAGTCATTGAGTTTAACTTTTGGTAGTGAGACTTGCTTATTCCTTTGTTCTTTCATTCAATCAATAAATATTTATCAACCAGCTACTACGTTAAAGTGTTAAGTGCCATGTAGACAAACATTTTGTCTCTTTGGTTCATTGTTATAGGGCTGCCATGTTGCAAAAGTCAAGGAGGCACCATTCACACTATAGTCTGTGTTACTGGCTCCCCCTGGAATTGTGCAATGTACTCCTTGTATGTTACATACTGCAATTCAATACCCAGAAGTGGAATAGAGTATATGTGTACTTAAATATTATCTCTAGATTTGTTGTTCTGGTCTCCATTTTAGGAGTAGTGTATAGGAGTTCATATATCCCTACACCCCTGCCAGTATTTGTCAATATCTAGCTTTTTAATTGCTTTTCTTTGATTATCAATGAGAATGGGCAACTCTTTATGTCCCAGTAATTTTTTTTTTAAATTTTATTTTGGTTGTGTTGGGTCTTAGTTGCAGCCGGCAGGCTCCTTAGTTGTGGCATGTGTGCTCCTTAGTTACGGCCGGCGGGCTCCTTAGTTGTGGCATGCAAACTCTTAGTTGCGGCACGCATGTGGGATCTAGTTCCCTGACCAGGGATCGAACCGGAGTCCCATGCATTGGAAGGCGGATTCTTAACCACTACGCCACCAGGAAAGCCCCTGTCTATAGTAATTCTTTAAAAAATTTCTTCATCTTTAAAATGCTTGTTAATATTTTTGTTTTCTACTGGAGTTGCTATTTTTGTTGTGTTTTCCAAGAGTATTATAGATCAGTGGCTTTTAACCTTTTTTGTGCCATAGTAAGGGATACTTTTTATGTTGTGATGCTGTACACACATACAGTTTTACTTTTCCTGTTTAGGTCTTTGATTTATTTTATTCATTCTACTAGACAACCTATACTTTGTAGCGCCACTTTATAATATACCATGTTCCCATATATATTCTGCTTTGATCTCTGTATTCTTTTTTGTTGGTTTATTTATTCTTACGGCAGTATCATACTGTTTCTGTGACTGTGGTTTTGAGGTATGTCTTAATATCCTAAAAGGCAAGTTCTTCCTCTTTGTTATTTTCAAAGTTGACTTACATAGTCAAAGATTTTGGTATATATTTCCAGTTAAGATTATGGACTTCCTTTAAAGATCCAACTAGAACTTTGACTTTCTTAAAAAAATATTTACTTGTTTTATTTATTTTCCTCTCTTCTTTCTTCCTTCCTCCTTCCCTCCCTCCCTCCCTCCCTTCCTTCCTTCGTCCTTCCTTTCTTTCTTTCTTCTCTCCCTCCCTCCCTCCCTTCTTTCTTTCTTCCTTCCTTCCTTCCTTCCTTTCTTGTTACATCGGGTCTTAGTTGCGGCACGCGGGCTCTTTGTTATAGCGTGCGGGCTTCTCCCTAGTTGTTGTGTGTGAGCTTCCCTCTAGTTGTGGTGCGTGGGCTCCAGGGTGCATGGGCTCTGTAGTTTGCGGCACGCAGGCTCTCTCCTTGAGGCGCGTGAGCTCAGTAGTTGTGGTGCGTGGGCTTAGTTGCCCCACGACATGTGGGATCTTAGTTCCCTGACCAGGGATCGAACCTGCGTCCCCTGAATTGGAAGGCTCATTCTTTACCACTGGACCATCGGGGAAGTCCCATAGAATTTTGATTTAGAAATTTAAAATTTTTAATTTAATTTTTTATTTTGTTTATTTATTTTGGCCGCTCTGTGTGGCTTGTGGGATTTTTGTTCTTCCACCAGGGATTGAACCCGGGCCCTTGGCAGTGAAAACATGGAGTCCTAAGCACTGAAGCACCAGGGAATTCCCCCAATTTTGATTGGGAATGTTTTTGAATTCCTAGATTAATTTACAGAGAATCAACACTTTCATATTAAGTTGTCCATGAGCAAGGAACAGCTCTCACATAGCATAGTTTGCATATTTTTCTTGTGGAATTTGATGCTTTTTTTGGTGACCTAATATATTGTCAATTTTGGTAAACATTCTTTGTGTGCTTGGGAAAAATGTATATATTCTATTAGATGTAGAAAAATGTAAATATATATATATAAGTATATATATATGATGGAAAACATTGAGATGGAAAAATATTACAGTGTGAATTTATTGATTGTTCAGATACTCAAATATCCAATTTTGTCCCTTATTAAGATTCTACCTAGGGAGTTCCCTGGTGTCCTAGTGGTTAGGACTCTGGGCTTTCACTGCCATGGCCTGGGTTCAATCCCTAGTCGGGGAACTGAAATCCTGCAAGCCGCGAGGTGTGGCTGGAAAAAAAAAAAAAGATTCTACCTAATTTTTTTATTGTTCGGATTCTTCTGGTATACATATACATATATATATTACATAAACTTTTCTTTTAATTTTAGAATAGTTTGTAATTTTCTTCCTTTTTTAAAAAGATTTATTTATTTATTTATTTATTTATTTTTGGCTGCGTCAGGTCTTAGTTGTGGCACGTGGGATCTTTGTTGAGGCATGCAGGATCTTTTGTTTTGGCTCGCAGGCTTCTCTCAAGTTGTGGCTTGTGGGTTTTCTCTTCTCTAGTCGTGGCGTGCAGACTGGGCGGGTGGGCTCTGTAGTTTGCAGCACGCAGGCTCTATAGTTGAGGTGCGTGAGCTCAGTGGTTGTGGTGCGCGGGCTTAGTTGCCCCATGGCATGTGGGATCTTAGTTCCCTGACCAAGGATTGAACCCGTGTCCTCTGCATTGCAAGGCAGATTCTCTACCACTGGACCACCAGGGAAGTCCCTCTAATTTTCTTCTTGCTTTATTCTTTGATCTACTAGTTATCTAAAAGTATATTGTTTACTTTTCCAAATTGTTGAGCGTTTATTTTCTAATTACCTTTTTGGTATTTACTTCCAGTTTAATACTCCTGTACTCAGAGAACATAGTCCATATGATTTATTTTATTTTTAAAAATTTTATGGGCTCCCTGGTGGCGCAGTGGTTGAGAGTCTGCCTGCCGATGCAGGGGACGCGGGTTTGTGCCCCGGTCCGGGAAGATCCCACATGTCGCGGAGTGGCTGGGCCCGTGAGCCATGGCCGCTGAGCCTGCGCTTCCGGAGCCTGTGCTCCACAATGGGAGAGGCCACAACAGTCAGAGGCCCGCGTACCGCAAAAAAAAAAAAAATGTATTGGAGTATAGTTGATTTACAGTATTGTGTTTTCCATATGATTTTGATCTTTTGAAATTTGTTATGACTTATTTTTGTCACCCTGTTTATGGTTAGTTTTGGTAATTGTTCCACGTGCACTTGAAAAGAATGTGAATTCTGCCATCGGCGGTCCAGTGTTAGAGATATGTCCACTAGACCATGTTTGTGCATCTTCTGGTTTTAAAGTTTTCCTTTTTGTGTGTGTGTGTGATTGCTCTTAAGACCTAAATGTCTGTTTATTAACTCTTTTCTTAAAAAAATTATATTTCCTCTAACCACATACTCTTTAACATACTCTTGTAATGTTCTACCTCCCTTCTTGCCCTATATTGTCTAGAATTTTTGTTCTGACTTTTTTATGGGTATAAGTACTTTTTCTTTTTGTTGGAGTTTTTTTCCAATAACAATAAATTTCACTAAGGTACCAGTTTATCTTACTTTTTATGTCTTTGCATTATTATTCTGTATTTATTTCTCTTCTTTGTGAATGCTTCCTCCAAGAATATTTTCAGTCTGGGACTTTTTGTGACAAACTTTCTGAGGCATTACATGCCTGAGAATATTTTCATTATGCTCTTTAATTTAATTTAAATGAATTTAATTTAATTCATTTAATTTAAATGAAAACTTGGCTTGATACAAAATTCTAGGTCCAGTACTTTAAGAATGTTACTTTATTGTCATCTTGTATTCAGTGTTACTCTTGAAGTTTGATGTTTGTCTGATTCTTTTGTAGGTGTTCTTTCTCTTTTGAAACTTTGTAGAATTTTTTGGTCTTATTTTTCATAAATTTTACTGTATTTTAGGTGTGGGTTTTTCCATCACTCTCTTGTTTGGCAATCTTAGATCTTTTAGTCTGCGGTTTTTCATCTATTTGATTGTGGTAAATTTATTTCTTAATGGTAATCTAAAATTCTTATTATTTCTTCAACTATTCTCTCTCTTTTTCATTCCTCCTGGAACTCATTTTATTCAGATGTTGGCACCTAGAAAAATTTTGTCTCTAAACTGATAATAAAGCAAACTTTTTAAAGCACTTTTGATGGCATGCTGGAGAACTTTACTGACAGTTATTTGAGTAAACAAGACTTGGTGCTTCTTGTTGCAGACCTCTGTTGACCATTTGGTACCTGTGTGTCAAGTGGCCCACTTGTCAGGGGATAAAGCCTTGAAGTTGCTTGATGAAAGTTCATTTCCTTTACGACTTAGTAACATCCTTTATCTAACGCATACTTCAGTGCTCACACTTAGGGTGAGTGTTGCAGTTGTGTACTTGATTGTGCAAGTTAAGGGAATCTACTTTTAAAAAACAAAACTGGGCTTCCCTGGTGGCGCAGTGGTTGAGAGTCCCCCTGCCGATGCAGGGGACACGGGTTTGTACCCCAGACCGGGAAGATCCCACATGCCGCGGACCGGCTGGGCCCGTGAGCCGTGGCCGCTGAGCCTGCGCGTCTGGAGCCTGTGCTCCGCAACGGGAGAGGCCCCAACAGTGAGAGGCCCGCGTACCGCAAAAAACAGAAAACAAAAACCACAAAACTACGCCCTGGTGCAGAGCTATACCTCCTTAATCAGTGACACATTATAATAATTTAAAATGTGTATATAGAGACAGTAGGAGAAACTTCTTTGAGATGTGCAAACGAGAGCAACTGGTGCGGGGTGGCTTCTATGTTAAAATTTTGAAAGTATTTTAAATTAATTTAAAAATTTAACTTAGTTTTCATTTTTTAGTTATTACTCTTCTATTTAAGTCTCCAAGTTTATTAGATGGGAGAATTGAGGAGAAATGATAGTTGTCCAAGACCATATGATATTTTAATTTTTTTTTGACCATATGATTTTAAAGGCAACAATTCAACTGGAAATGGAAGTGTCTTTCTTTAATTCTTTAATATCTATTGAGTGACTCGATGTTCCAGAAACTGAAGATAAAGGAGTACACAAGACTCTTAATCTCAGCTCCTTGGCAAAATATTTTTATTTAAAAATTATGAAATCAGTATTTCAAATAATATGGAAATGCACAGAAAAAGGAAGGACTTTCCCCATCTCCCCTAATTCCTCTAGCTCGTTCTTCCTAGGGGTAATCACTGTTAAAGCTGGCGTACGTCTTTCCAGACCATTGCACATGTATGTATGGGTTATTTATATGTGTATGTGTGCGTATGCATATATAACAATAATAATAATTATTATTATTATTATCTTTTTTTGACTGCACCACTCAACTTTCAGGATCTTAGTTCCCCGACCACGGATCGAACCCTTGGCCCCTGCAGTGGAAGCACGGAGTCCTAACCACTGGACTGCCAGGGAATTCCCTATATGTGTATACTTTTAACAGAAATAGAATCATACCTTATATACTATTTATGATAGTTAATTTTTCTACTTAACTGTGTATCATGTACATTCTTTCATATCTGTCCTTCTTGCTGGCTTTTTAACATTTTGTTGTGTCATTACACCGTCACTTTGACTTTTCCCTATTGATACACAGTTACGTTGTCTCCATGTTTTTAATATTATAAATAATGTCACATAAAATGACCTTTCTCTTTTAGGCAAAGTGGAAATAAATACTGAGTCAAAGGTATACTGTACTTTAAGTTTTTATAGGTTTTGCCAAATTGTTCTATAAATAGGCTAAATCAGTATGCACTCCTCTTCCCAGTACTCTCAGCACTGTTAAGTTTTTATATACCTTTTACTGGCCGATTTAAGGAGTTAGGATTTAAGTTTTTTGAAGGGCAGAGTGTTTAATCATCAAGTATCTTTAGTATCTAACACAGTAACAGGTGTTAATAAATTTTGTTTGTGGAAGGAATGGATCCCTGAAGATAATTAATAAGCTTATGAAATTATGTTAATACTACAAAGCCAAACAAGTATCCTTACTTGAGACTGTATCCACTGTCAGGCTGCAGGTGTAATATTTGTTACTTCTTCACCTGGTTCTAACAATCTTATGAGGTAAATAGTCATTTTTGAATTACAGTGGTAGTGCTGCAATATAAGACTGGTTCTGTCTAACTTTTAAGTCTGTGGCATTTTTCAGTATGCCTATTGTCTCTTTGTCATTAAAAATTTTTTTATTATTTATTTTTGGCTGCTTTGGGTCTTCATTGCTGCACGCAGGCTTTCTCTAGTTGCGGCGAGTGGGGGCTACCCTGTTGTGGTGCGCAGGCTTCTCATTGTGGTGGCTTCTCTTGTTGCAGAGCATGGGCTCTAGGGCGCACGGGCTTCAGTAGTTGCGGCACGTGGGCTCAGTAGTTGTGGTGCAGGGCCCTAGCTGCTCCATGGCATGTGGGATCTTCCCTGACCAGGGCTCGAACCCATTTCCCTTGCATTGCCAGGCGGATTCTTAACCACTGCGCCACGGGGAAGTCTCTCTTTGTCATTTTAAGTAATGTAATATTTTCAGGTAAAAGAATTATCTTCCAGGAAGAAAAATGCAGTTTAAACTATAATAGGCTATTTTTATCTTTTTACAACTCCTCAGCTCACTTCTATATATTTTTTTCCCTTTCTGTATTCTTTCATGATGATTGTTTAGAAATATTAAACTAGTAAGCCATTGCTCTTGGGATATTTGAGGAAATTTTAGGACATTTTTGTGTGCCTGAAGTTTTAGGACTTTGTAGAATAGTACTGGCTCTAAGAAAATAAACAGCAGTGTGAGTTTTGTTTCCTGAAGTCATGGTAACTGCTGCCTCTGTGAATTCTTTTTACAAATGAAAGAAAAAGAAATTGAACTTCTAAACTCTCATGAAAACAGGAGTACCTGTTTTTAAGAAAGGTAGAAAAAAGGCTGTCTTATAAAGGAAATTGGAAAAGATTGATTGCACCCATGTACTTTCTGATCTAACCTGTTGGCAGTTCCTGTTCTGTTTTTTCTTGTCTCTTGAGGATCTTTTTCTCATCAGTTATCTTGCTCTTTTTGGTTCTTTTTTTGGCCTGGCTGTGTAGCTTGTAGGATCTTAGTTCCCCAACCAGGGATCGAACCCAGCATTGAGAGCGCCAAGTTCTAACCCATGGACTGCCAGGGAATTACCCTCTTTAAAATTTTATTGTATTTTATTCTCTTCTGTGGTTCCTTTTCTTCTGTTTACAAGAATCCAGGTCTTCCTTTAAAAAAAGAAAATCCTTCACTGCCTTCTTTGACTTTGTAACCTCTTTAAGCCTATTATCTTATTCTTCTTAATTCTGACACATAAGAGTAGCTCTGTAGTTTATCAGCTCCACATTCTTACCACTCACTGGGTTCTTCACTTAGTGATTTCCACCTCAGCATTTTGTAGAAATTGCCCTATCAGAAGTTACAGTGACCTCCTAATTACCAATCCACATGTTTATCAGCTTTCATCCTGTTTAGTCTTTTTGTATTTTAAATTTAATTAATTAATTTAATTTATTTACTTTTTTTTGTGTGTGTGGTACGTGGGCTGTGTTTTGGCTGTGTTGGGTCTTCGTTGCTGGGCGCGGGCTTTCTGTAGTTGCTGTGAGCGGGAGTATACTATTTCTTGCAGTGTGCGGGTTTCTCATTGCAGTGGCTTCTCCGTGTTGCAGAACACGGGCTCTAAGGCACATGGGCTTCAGTAGTTGTGGCACGTGGGCTCAGTAGTTGTGGCACACAGGCCTAGCTGCTCCGTGGAATGTGGGGTCTTCCCAGACCAGGGCTTGAACCTGTGTCCCTTGGATTGGCAGGTGGATTCTTAACCATGGCACCACCAGGAAAGCCCCATTGTTTAGTCTTTTTGTAACCAACTTCCACTCCCCCTGTTAGAGTGAGACACTGTATTTTTCTTTAGTTTATATGAGATCCTTTCTGCTTATCCCTTTAATGTAGGCATTTTTAAAATAAATGTAGGCATTTTTTAAAGGTTTTGACTTTTTTGTCTTTTTTTTGCGGTACGTGGGCCTCTCACTGTTGTGGCCTCTCCCGTTGCGGAGCACGGGCTCCAGACGCGCAGGCTCAGCGGCCATGGCTCACGGGCCTAGCCACTCCGCGGCATGTGGGATCTTCCCAGACCGGGGCACGAACCCGTGTCCCTTGCATCGGCAGGCGGACTCTCAACCACTGCGCCACCAGGGAAGCCCAAGGTTTTGACTTTTGCCCTCTTGTTTTTTATTCTATATATTATTACCTGTGACGCTTTTATTACAATTTCATATCTATCTCTAGTCCTCACATCACTCTATCTCAGAACTGCATTTCTGACAGTCTGATAGACATCTCCCTAGATTTCTGGCTAGAATTCTAAACCTTATTTTCAAAATTGGAATTCAGTTACATTTCTCCCGTCAACATATGCCTCCCGTCCCTCCACCTTCCTCCATAGCTCCTAAAACACAAAATCCACTTTTTACACCTGCCCAGTCTTTATTTTGAATATTGGTATTACTAATATTTTCGTTATTCAGCTTTATGTAATCAATTTCTTATTTTCTACTTTTACAATTCTGTATGAGGCCATCATCAAGACTTGAATTAATCTATTGGTCTGCTAATTCACTTATTTCCTTGAATTTTTCATTTTTTAATGCTGTACTTGGGTACATTCTTTTTGTCTTTACATTGAAGTACAGGTTCTGGATTTCTGACAAATTGTGATCCGGGCAGGCAGCCTTCCCTGAAAACCAGGGCAGCATAAATTCTTCTCTGTTTTATTATTTTCAACATCTTTTACCTATTTTTACAAGATTTATGGTAGAATAGTGTTCAGTATTTGTGGTAGCTGATGAGTACGGTTTAAGAAACTGAAGACTCAAGGAGAAAATCATTTCTGTAAATTGGAAAAATTTTCTGCCTGATTTTAGAAGGTTAGAGTTTAAGAGAAAAAGTCACTTAGGTGGGGATGACTTAAGTTTTCATTGTACTTTTACTTTCTGTAGTATTTGACACTATTACTCTTACACTTCTCTTGGAAGTTATCTCATCCTCGAATCATGTTCCTCTGACCATTCTATGTGTTACATTACTGTTACAAAATAAAGTCCACATGATTTATGATGTCTTCCTTCATCTCTGTTAGCAGTTATCATTTTTTGCTTTCAGAGAATTGTGTATTTCTATTATAGTACTTAGTATAATATGCCGTATATCATTACTGTGACTGTATGTGAACTCAACAGATTGTGTATTGGGTTGTAAGTAGGTTTTACTCTTTTTTTTACCATCTCCCCCCCAACCCCCATGTCTTATGTACCCAGTAGGTCCTTAACAAATGTTTGTTAAATGAAATTATTCCCTTAGTTTGAGATGCCTTTCCTGCTTGTGGATTGTAATCACTCTGACACATATTGCTAAATGACTGTGGGTAGGTTGCATAATCTCTCTTAAATATTTTTGTCCTGAAACTGGCAACGCCTTCCCTCAAAGGGTTAGGTTATAATTAACTAGTAAAATGCTTTGAAGAAGTTAAAGTTGAGCATTATGATCATCCTATTAAAGGTGAACTGTTCGTATCAGGTTTGTAGGTAAAAACTTTCCCAAAGCTTGAAGTTAATTAAATGGTGTTGAAGTAATTATTTTGTAGTATTTACATTTTGGTTATTTGCTTTATTTAAATCCCTGTATTTCTTTGGAGGGAAGGAGTCTTTTGTAATGCTATTTATTCTGAGGTCTCTGTCACTGAGCCAAGTCACGACTGAAACCCTTTCATTGTAAGAGTGGTACAGTAGTGCAGTGCAGCAGTTAGGATGATGTGTGTCATATTATACTTGAACTGTTTTATATGCCAGAGGTCCTCAGACTTTCGTGTACTAAGAATCATTCAGAGGCCCTCATTTAAAATATCCCACCTCCAGAACTCTAGTTTAGCAGGTTATGTTTGTTTAATGAGAAGTCAGGTGCTTTATGATTCAGTTAGTATGTGGACAACACTTTGAGAGACACTCCTGAATGCAACTGTAAAAAGCCAGTAGAACATGAGACAATGAGTAATAAATAAGCACAAACTCATTTAAATCAATATTCAAAGAGTTATATAATAACTCACATTATTTAAAAAATGGCTGGACTTCAAATATTTTACTATTTTGTCTTTAATTTAATAAGTACATAGTACTTATTCTCAGAGTGTGTTTGTGAAACTTCAGTACCTACAGATGCTCCATGAAAAAAGAGCTTGATCAAATAAGCTTGTGAAATGTTATATACTGTCTTCCATACTTAGAGCTATACTGCATGTTAACTTTTTTTTTTTTCTGGCGGCACCTCGCGGCATGTGGGGTCTTAGTTCCCTGACCAGGGATTGAACCCAAGCCCCTTGCATTGGAAGCCTTAACCACTGGACTGCCAGGGAAATCTCTGCATATTAACATATTAAAGACTATTACAAGTCCTGAAGCAAAAAACCTTGGACCTCATCGTTTCTCAAATTTATTTGTCCATGAGCCTTCCTTTGTTTCTGCTAATAATTTCTATTAATTTACAGAACAAACTTGGGAAAGTCTTGCCTTTTTTTTTTCTTGGTATTGTGTGGAATTAAAAAGAAGTAGGGTATTTTTTATAATTAAAGAACTTAAAATCTTGCTATTTTTTATAATTAAAGAACTTAAAATCTTGCTTGAATGTCAAGACTTGGATGTGACACTTTAAAGATGGTAAATAGGGAGCTTCCCTGGTGGCGCAGTGGTTGAGAGTCTGCCTGCCGATGCAGGGGACACGGGTTCGTGCCCCGGTCTGGGAAGATCCCACATGCCGCGGAGTGGCTGGGCCCGTGAGCCATGGCCGCTGAGCCTGCGTGTCCAGAGCCTGTGCTCCGCAACGGGAAAGGCCACAACAGTGAGAGGCCCGCGTACCAAAAAAAAAAAAAAAAAAAAAAAAGATGGTAAATATATAATGCTAAATTGAATATAATTAAGTGCCAAAATGTAGAGTTGCAGCTAGCAGAGGGAAAAAGGTCAATTTAGGTTAGATTCTTCAGGTAAGATTTTGAGGGACAGATGGGTCTTGAAGGATGAGTGGTGAGGTTTGATTAGGAGTAATGCTGGCCTGGACTATCTAAATTGGTTAAGTAGTTTACAGGTATCAGTTTCTTTATTCACAAATATGTCTTAGCTTGGAACGTATGACAGTGCTTCCTCAGTGACTTATTTGTTGAGTATGTTATATAGTAATGCTTTTCAAACTAACGTATATAAGAATTATCTGGGGAATCTTGTCAAAAATGGTTTCTGATTGGATGGGTCATGGGTGGAGCACATTTGAAGTGACAAATGTAGAGGCTGATCAAGTCTTGGATCAGTAGTTGAGCAAGATGACCTTTGAGGCACACTTTAACCTTGGTATTTTATAAATATTCTAGGGTGGAGTGTCTGAGGTAGTAGACAGAACAATATTAGGAATGGAAGGACCTAAATTCTAGGTTTTTTTTTTTCTCAAGTTCTGTCAGTCATTTGTTAGCTATATGACCTTGGGCTAGAGTTAGTTAACTTATGTCTGAGCTTCTCTATTTACTCTGTTAAAGGGTGGGGTTGGAGAAGGCAAGGGCCTGAGGAAGTGAAATAATACAATTTTTAAAAACCCATTTCTGTGACCTCCCTGGTGGTCCAGTGGTTAAGAATCTGCCTTCCAATGCAGGGGACGCAGGTTCGATCCCTGGTCGGGGAGCTAAGATTCCACATGCCATGGGGCAACTAAGCCCGTGTGCTGCAACTACCGAGCTCACGTGCTCTGGAGCCCGCACACCACAACTAGAGAGAAGCCCGCATGCCTCAAACGAAGAGCCCGTGCACCGCAACTGAGACCCAACACAGCCAAAAAATAAATAAATAAAGTAAAAAAAACCAAACAAACCATTTCTTAAGTACATTAAGCATGTTTACTGTTAAATACTATTACATGATTGAATTGCATCTTAAATGGTTTTTCCCACCTCTACGTGGGATGGTTTGGAAGTAGCTAACCAGTTTTTCTGGGGAACTTAAACTAATAAGCGGAAGTGTATGTTACACAACTAACATGTTTATTATCCTTACTTATAGACAGTTTGATGTTTGAATTTCTAATTGTTTTTTCCTTTGTGCCTTTTAGTACAAAACGTGGTCTTGTGGCTTTAAAACTAGTTCATGGTAAATTGTATTACAGCACAAAATAAAAAATTGGTCTTTTTGTGAAAAACATTTTAGTAAGTGGATGTTAATTCTATAGGTTATACTTGGATACCTTTAAACGTATATTGCGAGTATTTCTCATGTTTGTGAGTGGCTACATTTTGACTAATTATTTGTGTAATGTAGTTGTGTTGCTTTGGGAACATATGATACAGAAATGACATTTATGAAATGGATAGTTTTTATATTTTTTCTGTTTTTAAAATAAATTTATTTATTTTTGGCTGCATTGGGTCTTCGTTGCCGCACGTGGGCTTTCTCTAGTTGCGGCAAGAGGGGGCTGCTCTTTGTTGTGGTGCGCAGGCTTCTTGTTGCGATGGCTTCTCTTGTGCAGCCCGGGCTCTAGGCACGCGGGCTTCAGTAGTTGTGGTGCGCGGGCTCAGTTGTGGCTCGTGGGCTCTAGAGCGCAGGCTCAGTAGTTGTGGCACACGGGCTTAGTTGCTCCGCAGCATGTGGGATCTTCCCGGACCAGGGCTCGAACCTGTGTCCCCTGCATTGGCAGGCGGATTCTTAACCACTGCGCCACCAGGGAAGTCCCTATATATTTTTCTTAAAAGAAATTTGTAGCATAAAGGGAAATAACTCAAAAATGTGTAAATGGTAGTATATTGAAAATGATCATACATGCTTTTGAAATACTGATCGATAATCTTAAGTGATAAAGTATTAGCATATGAATTAAATCTTCTCTAAAGAAAAGGTAACTCTTTCCTCCACTCTCTTCCCCACCTATCCAGCATCCAAGGAATTGGGTGGCGAAGCGGAAAGCTGCTCCTCAGAGACAGTGACTCCCCTAGTTTGAAGACATTAAGCTAGGGAGAGATTAGCGGAAGCGTGTTGGATGGAGGTCTCGGGTTGAGAGATTGGTTACATTAAACAAATTAATTAATTGAAAGAGCAAATGAATAAATGTATTTGAAGATAATGGAAGCCGTGTTTCTCATTGGAAAGGACTTACAAACATAAAAAGGGCAAGTCTAGAAAGAAACTTAAGGTATGGAATTAGTTGAACGCATTGGTGTACACACATTTTTAAAATTATTATTTATGCACAGATAAAGAAATAGGTATAGATGTCTATATTTCTATGTATCAATATAAATTAATACATTTCCTAGCTTTCTCTGCTGAGAGGACTCAATAGCAGTGAAACTCCAGCAACATTGAGCACACCTAGTGCCCAGATCTTGATTTCTGAATACTATCCTTGACTGAAAGGAACCTGAGCTTAATTTCTAGGGTCAGGAAGGGAGAGTACTAGATGAGCCTACAGATTTCTTTTGTGCCAGAAAGTAAGGAAGTACTCAAAATGATGGGGACATGTCAAAAGAATATTAGAACCACTTTGAAAGGGCTCCTGATGGCCAAATCTTGTATAATTTGAGCAAAGAAATAGAGTAATGGATTAAAACCCACAGAATAAAGTAAGAATCCATGAATCCATACTGATACAAATAAATGAGTGAATGAATTGAGTAAGGAGGGTTGGGGAGGGAAAATTCTTTTTATTTATTTTTTGGTTGCGTCGGGTCTTAGTTGTGGCACTCAGGATCTTTTGTTGCAGTGTGCAGTCTTCTCTCTAGTTGTGGCACATGGGCTCATTAGTTGTGGTGCGTGGGCTTCAGAGTGTGAGGACTTAGTTGCCCCGTGGCCTGTGGGATCCTAGTTCCCTGACCAGGGATTGAACCGGTGTCCCCTGCATTGCAAGACAGATTCTTAACCACTGGACCACCAGGGAAATCCCAAGAAAATTCTTTAAAGTAGGATGCCAACTAAAACATATAGGAGTGATACGATTAGATAATTACCACCATGATGGTATTGGATAAAGGCAAGAGTAGTCAATGAATGCTGTGGCTAGTGGGTGGAGGTTTGTTGAGGAACAGGATATTGGTGAATTATCAGAATGATTTCACATAAACTAATCAAATACAAAGGGAAAAATAGTGACTTTACGGTGGAGAAACCTGGCAGACACCAACTTGACTAGGTGATCAAGGTTATACCTAATGATGGGTAGGTATAGTATGCATAATATCATGTCTGTATATTCTTTCTATGAATGTTATGGCCTGACTTGGGTTACGAGGAACATCAGGTAGATGCCCACATCACAAAGGGGATGAGGAGCCAAGCAGGAACCACCTTTGACTGACCCAGACTGATAGTCATCCTGGAAAATAAAAAGCCTATATTCTTTACAGTCAAGGGCATGAAAATGGGGAAAGACTAAAGGATTGTTCCAGATCGAAGGAGACCAAGGAGATCTGATAAGTACATACAGTATATGTTCCTGGTTAGGATCCTGAACCAGAAAGGAAAGAGAGACCTTGTTGGGACATTTGATAAAATTTGAATGTGTCTGTGGACTGGCTCTGTGTTATATCAATGATGAGTTCCTAATTGGGAGGGTTGAATGATGCTAATATAGCAGAGTGTTCTAATTTTGGGAGTTACACACTGGAGTATTTAGGAGAGGAATGATGAATCATGTCATAAAAAGTTGTATCTACACATATTCTGTAGGCTTGAAACTATTTTAAAATAAAAACAAACTAAACATGCTTTTCTGAGGATAAATTTATCTTTCTAACTTTTTTGTTTCTGTATTTATAGATTATTACATTTTGCTACACTTGTAGAGAGATTCCTTCAGTAAATGTTTATTGGTTGAATAAGCACTGTACTTTATCCAAGAATTTAAGAATTCTGTTAATTTTAATAGGATAATAAATACATTTTAAACTTTGTCTTTCAGAAAGCTGAAGTTGATGGTAGTTTAAGTGATAGCCATGTGTCTCCTCCAGCCAAACGCACTTTGAAACAACCTGATTCTGTTTGCAAAGACAAATCAAAATCACGAAGTACTGGTCAGCGAGAGGAATGGAACATATCAACTGGACAGGCCAGGTGAGAATGGAGAACTCCTCCATTGTTTTCTCATGAATTATTTGATGTGACTCAGGGCTGATAATTGCTAATTTTCTTAAATTGTAAAACTACCGGGCTAGAAATACTTATAAATTGTATTAAGCTTATTTTATAATTTCTGTATGTAATTTTATTTTCTCTAAATATGCCAGTAATATATGTAGTATGTAATAGAAACTAATATTACTAAAACAATAAGAATTTTGATACGTCTTGAATGTGCATACGTGTTTATAGTCCTGAAAATTTAAATAAAAACATATGGTTAAAATTATATTTTTTACTTGAAAATAAGATAAAATCTCCCCTTCCTAAAATTAAGTATTCCACTTGAATTGGTATACTAAAATGTAATAAAATCTAAATTAATTTTTAAAGAAATCTTTTCATCTATCTGGTTGTTTTCAACTTAAATTTGCTTTGTGTCTGTTTTGATATGTATTAGAAAACAATTTTACTCACTTAACCAAAGTAAGTGGTACTAATTTAATGTAGATAGGATAGGTGTATACACACTGAGAAAAGATTTAAATTTTGAGCTTAGAGTCTTTAGCTTCTCTTTTTTCCAGTGTTTGATGTAGAAGTGCTGATGATGTGCCAACTGCAAACCAAAGGGAATTCCCTTTTGACAATATTTTGATTTTATGTGTGTAGGTAAATTCGGGATACTCTTAGGCTTTAATGAAAATAATCTTTGCAGTTATATAGATTTTGACAGGCATTGTACTTTTACTAGTCTCTAAAGAGTCTTTACCTATTTTAATATGTATTTAAAATTTTTAATTTTGCATTGTCTGGGAGTTAAGTAGATTATGTGAATCATAGTCTATTGATTTTTTTTTTTTTTACTTTACCATACTCCTTCATCTGTGAGATGAAATAGATCCAGATAACTATAATGATGTTACTTAAAATAAGTACAGCCCTTTAATTACACTTCTACACTTGATCTATCTGTTGTAATCTGTATCCTGTATTTATTAAATGAGTGAATCAAGCTTCTTTTTCTAGTATATGCTCTAAAAAGTGTTCTTGTAGTGTTAAAAGTTTGACCTTTAATTGTAAGATAATTTTAACAGTTTAATTCAGGTGTAAGTCTCTGATACCATAGATTTCCCACATCTTATCCACTCAAATCTTTTATGTAAATTAATCTTGATCATGTCTTTCATGTAAAAAGGCTTAAAATTCTTTTGAGGGGAGAGAGTTTTGCTTCCATTTAGGTACCTTAGAGTTTGATATTCCTTTAAAAAATATTAAGTACATTTTGAATAAAAAGCTTAAGAAATAATGAATACTAATAAAATTTACTGGTTTTTTTTTTTTTTGGCAGGAGAATAATGTTTAGCAGTTCACACAATTTTAAAAGTTTTTTGAGTTAAACTTTCATCAAGGGATGTGATTAAGTGCTACATGTTAGAATTAGACTTTTAGTGTTTCAGATGACCTGAAAAGAAAATGCCATTTGACCTATCAGATTCAACATAATTGAATTTTAGGGAAACTTGTAGTTAAAGATATTTTAGATTTTGAGATAGTATAAATACAAAAATCAGGATTTATTTGAAGGCTTGTATTAATTTTTATGTCATGAACCTGAGAACCCTAATTCCTTTATTTTGGTACTCTAAAGTCTTAAGAGCATCTAAGGTAAAATGACTTTCACAAAAGTTCTTTCACAAAAATAATTTGTTAAAATACAGTTCATTGGAGGAAAATTGAATATAGATAAAAATTAGTATTACCTATGAAAAATAATGAATCCTAAAGAACTTTGTTAACAACCACTATATTCTTTTTTTTAAACAAGTTATTTATTTATTTAGTTAGTTTATTTATTTATTTACGGCGTTGGGTCTTCGTTGCTGCGTGCGGGGCTTTCTCTAGTTGCAGCGAGCGGGGCCTACTCTTCATTGCGGTGCACGGGCTTCTCATTGCGGTGGCTTCTCTTGTTGTGGAGCACGGGCTCTAGGCACACGGGCTTCACTAGTTGTGGCACACGGGCTAAGTAGTTGTGGCTCGCAGACTCTAGAGTGCAGGCTCAGTAGTTGTGGCGCACGGGCTTAGTTGCTCCGTGACATGTGGGATCTTCCTGGACCTGGCCTCAAACCTGTGTCTCTTGCATTGGATTCTTAATCACTGCGCCACCATGGAAGCCCAACAACCACTAAATTCTTTAAAGAAACTACTGTTGATTGGTGAAATAACTTATTTATTTATGTGTTTTTTAAAAAAATTTATTAATTTGTTTTTGGCTGCGTTTGGTCTTCATTGCTGTGTGTGGCCTTTGTCTAGTTGCGGCAACCGGGGGCTACTCTTCGTTGCAGTGTGTGGGCTTCTCATTGTGGTGGATTCTCTTGTTGTGGAGCATGGGCTCTAGGCACGCGGGCTCAGTAGTTGTGGCATGCAAGCTAGTAGTTGTGGCTTGTGGGCTCTGGAGTGCGGTCTCCGTAGCTGTGGTGCACGGGCTTAGTTGCTTCACGGCATGTGGGTTCTTCCTGTACCAGGGCTCGAACCCGTGTCCCTTGCATCGGCAGGCGGATTCTTAACCACTGTGCTGCCAGGGAAGTCCCGAAAATTTTGTTTTGTGGTCAGATGATGAGGGAGTAGTGAGGTGAGGCAGAAATGTAATCACCACTGATGAGGCTCATTAGAATGAAGGCTGGTAGTGGTTAAAGTCTTTTCAAATGATTGATTTTGCTGAATTGAGGTTTAAAATTCTCATAAATCATTGAATGCCTTGGGTTTATGTGGGAAAGGGAGAATAAGTAATGATTTTTGAGTCTGATATTGCATTTGCAGTGTGCTTCACATAAAGGTGTAGAAACTTTTTTTTTTTTTTTCCCCGTTACGTGGGCCTCTTACTGTTGTGGCCTCTCCCGTTGCGGAGCACAGGCTCCGGACGCGCAGGCTTAGCAGCCATGGCTCACGGGCCTAGCTGCTCCGTGGCATGTGGGATCTTCCCGGACTGGGGCACGAACCCGTGTCCCCTGCATCGGCAGGCGGACTCTCAACCACTGCACCACCAGGGAAGCCCTAGAAACTTTTAATGTAATAATTATCTAATGCAGAGTGATACTGTCTCCATTTAAAAAATTTAGGATACAGAGATATAGGGAAATATCCCACACCCACACCCCCTTCCCCCCCCCTTTTTAACATCTTTATTGGAGTATAATTGCTTTACAGTGGTGTGTTACTTTCTGCTTTATAACAAAGTGAATCAGCTATACATATACATATATCCCCATGTCTCCTCCCTCTTGCATCTCCCTCCCTCCCACTCTCCCTATCCCACCCCTCTAGGTGGTCACAGAGCACCAAGCTGATCTCTCTGTGCGCTATGCGGCTGCTTCCCACTAGCTATCGATTTTACATTTGGTAGTGTATATATGTCCGTGCCACTCTCTGTTTGTCCCAGCTTACCCTTCCCCTTCCCCCTGTCCTCAAGTCCATTCTCTTAGTAGGTCTGCGCCTTTATTTCCGTCCTGTCCCTAGGTTCTTCATGACCTTTTTTTTTTTTAGATTCCATATATATGTGTTAGCATATGGTATTTTTTTTTCTCTTTCTGACTTAACTTCACTCTGTTTGACAGTCTCTAGGTCCATCCACCTCACTACAAATAACTCAGTTTCATTTCTTTTTATAGCTGAGTAATATTCCATTGTATATATGTGCCACATCTTCTTTATCCATTCATCTGTTGTTGGACACTTAGGTTGCTTCCATGTCCTGGCTACTGTAAATAGGGCTGCAATGAAGATTGTGGTACATGGCTCTTTATGAATTATGGTTTTCTCAGGGTATGCCCAGTAGTGGGATTGCTGGGTCATATGGTAGTTCTATTTTTAGTTTTTTAAGGAACTTCCATACTGTTCTCCATAGTGGCTGTATCATTTACATGCAATAGGGTTCCCTTTTCTCCACACCCTCTCCAGCATTTATTGTTTGTAGATTTTTAGTTGATGGCCATTCTGACTGGTGTGAGGTGATACCTCATTGTAGTTTTGATTTGCATTTCTCTAATGATTAATGATGTTGAGCACTCTTTCATGTGTTTGTTGGCAAACTGTATACCTTCTTTGGAGAAATGTCTGTTTAGGTCTTCTGCCCATTTTTGGATTGGGTTGTTTGTTTTTTTTGTTATTGAGTTGCATGAGCTGCTTGTATATTTTGGAGATTAATCCTTTGTCTGTTGATTCGTTTGCAAATATTTTCTCCCATTCTGAGGGTTGTCTTTTTGTCTTGTTTATGGTTTCCTTTGCTGTGCAAAAGCTTTGAAGTTTCATTAGGTCTCATTTGTTTATTTTTGTTTTTATTTCCATTTCTCTAGGAGGTGGGTCAAAAAGGATCTTGCTGTGATTTATGTCACAGAGTGTTCTGCCTGTGTTTTCCTCTAAGAGTTTTATAGTGTCTGGCCTTACATTTAGGCCTTTAATCCATTTTGAGTTTATTTTTGTCGCAGCCTCTTTTAAAAATAAAGGAGACTTCATAATCATAAAGGATTTATTAGAGGATTAATTTAAGCAGTGAACCCACCTGGTTACATTTTAAGTGATTAATTTTTGGCAACCTTGATTTAAGAGACTTTTTAGGCACCTTTATTGTATAGGCAGACCAACCCTTAAAATCCCAATATTCTCTATTTTTATACCCAAGTATTTCATATTCTATCTCCTTCTTTTTCTCATTTTTATACAGAGAAATGATAATTGTAAAATGATGACAATAAACTATAATTGGTAATTGGATTGATTGAAGAACAAGTTTGTTTCTCCCCCCACCTTAAAATAGATCTTTCATTAGCAATGAAATAAAAGCCAATTAAGCACTGTCTTCTTTTTTTAATTTTTTTATTTTTTGCGGTATGCGAGCCTCTCACTGTTGTGGCCTCTCCCGTTGCGGAGCACAGGCTCCGGACGCGCAGGCTCAGTGGCCATGGCTCACGGGCCCAGCCGCTCCCCGGCATGTGGGATCTTCGCGGACCGGGGCACGAACTCTTTTGAATAATTTAAGTGTGTAAAATTCCAACCATTTGGTCTTACGTACAGCTAAAATTCATATGGAGCCAAGACTTGTGAATTAAGTGATTAAACTGAGTTAATGTTATATTGGGTCCAAAGCCAAACTAAATTTATTATTTTTCTATGTGGTTTTAAGTGGATTTTAAGAGTGATTCTAGGGAATTCCACATGTATAATCTCCTAAGGAATGACCTGTTAACACATCAATTCTATTACTTTATAGTCAAACTCATATACCAGGAGGATTGTGTATTTGTATATAAAGGTGCTAAAAATGAAATACTTTCTAAGAGGTAGTATATTAGAACAAGATGGTTATGTTGTTTTTATGGGGAAAGGAGGGATGGAGTTTATTTATTTATATTTTTTTTGTGGTACACGGGCCTCTCACTGCTGTGGCCTCTCCCGTTGCGGAGCACAGGCTCCGGACGCGCAGGCTCAGCGGCCGGCCATGGCTCACGGGCCCTGCCGCTTCGCGGCATGTGGGATCTTCCCGGACCAGGGCATGAACCCATGTCCCCTGCATCGACAGGCGGACTCTCAACCATTGCGCCACCAGGGAAGCCCGAGATGGTGTTTTTTATTTTGTGTTTTTGATAGTCTGAAGGCACAGAATAGTTTTTGTTCATACCTTGAGTCATCCTATCTGTGTCCTTTATTAGACAGGGGCATTTATAATTAATATTTATAACATTTATAATTTTACATGAAGAATGCTGGAATAACCAAAAATGTTAGAATATTTTAGTTAAAAAATGTTGTGCAAACCACATAGATAAGCGGATGACAGTCATATGTACTGTTTTTTGAATGTCCTCTCTCCCCCCTTTTTTACTCCTTGAAAATGATAATTGTTGGATATTTCAAAAAATACTCTAGTAAGTTTAAATTGATAGCTCTTTTACTATGTAACAATTTAGCTTTTGGTTTTGAATTTCTAATTATAGTAAGGCGTACTGTGACTTTTCATAAGTCTTCATGTTTTAATGACCCTTTAAGTATCTTTCTAGCGACTTAACATTTCTGTTCCTCCACCAAAAGGGAGAGTTGTGCAATAGATTTTGAGAAATTAGCTAAATTTTCATTTATTAGTTTAGAATGTGTAATATAATACTTTGAGGAAATTATTAAGTGGTGTTGGTGTTCAAATACTTTTTTCGTCTTACAGTTTATCATTTGAATAACTTTGTCATTGTTTGAATTTTATGTTCTCAACAAAAACCCATAGTAAATGTCTGTGACCATTGTTACTTATGGCGTCAGCTAACTTTATGATACATATTAAGCTTAAGCCTTTTCATTGGATTTTAATTTATAGAGTTGAAGACAGTAAGTTCAGTTTGTAATCTGTTATTAAAACTTTTCTTGAAGTAATGAAACGACTCTTAGCTAGTATATTTTATTAATTGGTATATTATAAGTTTTAGGGTAAAAAATGTCTTTACTCTTAAAAAAGTAATATTACATTACTGACATTTTAAAGATTAAAATGATTCCACCAGTATTTGCATTTCTTGCTTCTTTAAATGAATGTTGATGTGTTTGCATATTAAATATAATTGTGTTCTAGGTTAACTTCTCAGCCTGGTGCTACATTACCAAACGGACATAGTAGCTTATGTGAGTATTCTGTTATGAAACTGGTTAGTATTGAAATTCTTATAATGTTGTTAAGAGTATTAAAGTGGGGTAAAATAGCGTAATTTACTAGTATGCTAAGTATACTGTTGGAAGTGACTGGATTTCAGTCATGGTAAATATGTAATTGTTAAACACTGAGAAATCAGTACAACTGAAATAATTTAAATTATTATAGCAGATTGTAAACAGTTATAGAAATTTTAGATTTTGGATATTAAAGCCATTTAAGAGGTTATAGTAAGCTTTTTATAGTCTTTTAAAAGTAATTTTTGATTTTTTTTCTTTCTTTTTATACTCTATACTTTGAAATGGAAATTTCTCTCTTCTTGTAGCCCTTCGAAGCCATCCCCTTCGAGGCGAAAAGAAGGGAGATGGGGACCTTTCTTGTATAAATGGTGACATGGAAGTCAGAAAAAGTTGTCGTTCCAGGAAAAACAGATTTGAAAGCGTGAACCAGAGTTTGTTATTTGATCAACTAGTAAATAGGTATGAATGCTTTTGCAGTCAGCAGTTTCATGGAACTGTTGGTTTTTTTAAGCCAGTTATGTTTTAAAAAGTAACTTAAGCACTGACTTAGCAATCAATACAATTATTTAAAAACTTAATTTGAATTAACCATGGCTAGCAATGATTGTCAGTTTCTGGTTACTTTATTAGATTTAATACAATTTATGTGATAGCTCATTTTTTCTCATACTTTTTAAAGCTCTTGTGCATAGATAATATAAAAAGTAATTTTATTTTAACTTCACTACTATAGTCCTTTAATATTTGCTCATTTAACATTTGTGTTTTTGACAATTTTCAAGCAGCATTAAGTTTCATTATTGATATATAGTAGGCATAGTTTTACTTAGTCAAGATTCTGAATTGAAAGTCTTTTGAGACTGCTCATGTTGGATGTAGCCTAGCTGACTGTTCAGTGTCTACATGCAATGAAACTTTATTCTTCTCAGCTAATAAATCATCCTCCTTAATCACTGCAGTAGCCTGGAGAAGTGAGGTCAGTGTAATTGCTATTTGAAATGAGAAGAAATTATATTCTATAGTGGTAGTGTCAAAATTAGTTATTATTCGGTAAGTACTTAGATCAGTATCTGGGCTATGTGTGTGTTTAAAACATAAAATGTGCCAATGTTACCATATATTTTGTGGATGTCAGTGTCCTCTAATTTCTAAAAGTATCTATAAAGTTAACCTTATATTAGCTTTAAACTTTTTACAAATCCTTTTTTCTATACAATTTTTAACACCATCTTCAAGTAAAAAGATTTGAATTTTTTTTCAGTGCCTTAGGTCTGGTAGTCAGTTATTTGTAGTAGCCTTATGAATTTAAATATTTGGAGACTTATAAACAAAGGTCTTATATTTGTAAGTTTTATTATATTAAGGCAGAAGATGTCCTGATTCCATCTTTTTTTCTTTTTTGGCTGTGCTGCATGGCTTGTGGGATCTTAGTTCCCCATCCAGGGATTGAACCTGGGCCCCAGCAGTGAAAGTGCTGAGTCATACCCACTGGACCACCAGAGAATTCCGTTTCCATCTGTTTTGGGGGCATTATCTTCTGGTGGATGCCAGTTCAGAAACATATTAATTGGGATGTTAGGTACAGTTACATATCAGGATTTAATTATGCGTTGACGAAGAGCTCTTTTACATGTATGACACAGTGTTTGATTCCATGGTTGTCTAAACCCTAGTTTTATTATATAATTGTAGTACTGCTGAAGCTGTACTACAGGAAATGGACAATATAAACATTAGAAGGAATCGTCGATCAGGAGAAGTAGAACGGCTTCGAATGTGGACAGATACAGAATTTGTGAGTATATTAACTTTAACAACCTTCGCACGTAGTTTTTGTTTGGACTGAGGAATTGAGAGAGAGAGAGAGCAGCATTTGGATTTTCTTGAATTAACAGAATTGTTCCTTCTTCGTTTCCAGTTTAATCTGGGATTTTATTGTTTTCTTTCTTCTTTTATCCTTACCCCCCTTGCCACAACCTTCCCCAAAAGACCCTCTACACTTCTGCAGAGGGTCATCTTAAAGTCCACCTCTGATTCTGTCACTTTTCTCATCGGAACCTTTAATGGTCTTTTTTTTTTTTTTTTCGGCACTGTGCGGCACGTGGGATCTTAGTTCCCCACCAGGGATTGAACCCGTGCCCTCTGCATTGGGAGGGCAGAGTCCTAACCATTGGACCAACAAGGAAGTCCCTTTAATGGTTTTTTAATGTGTACTGGATTAATTAAAAACACCTTGACCTTCATAATCTGGTTTCAACTTTATTTTCTCACATACCATTGCCCAAATATAAATGAATCATTCTTATTCTCCTATCTTTTACTCCTGTTAATACTTCTGGTTAAGGCCTGATGCAGTTCTACCTTTGTTTTAAGGCTCTTTTCAGATGCTTCCTCCCCTCCTCCCCCAAACACGGCCGGCAGGGGCACATTAATCTTTTTGAATTCTAGACTCTTATGTACCTTTTGCTTGTGGGATCTCAGTTCCCTGACCAGGGATTGAACCCTGAGCACAGCAGTGAAAGCCCAGAATCCTAACCACTAGGCCACCAGGGAATGCCCATGTACCTTTCTTTATGGCATTAAACTTGTTCTAGTTTATTTTATTATTACTTTTTATAAATTTTATTTATTTATTTATTTATTTTCAGCTGTGTTGAGTCTTCGTTGCGGCGCGCAGGCTTCTCGTTGTGGTGGCTTCTCTTGTTGTGGAGCACGGGCTCTAGGCACGTGGGCTCAGCAGTCGTGGCTCGTGGGGTCTAGAGCGCAGGCTCAATAGTTGTGGTGCACAGGCTTGGCTGCTTTGTGGCACGTGGGATCTTCCTGGACCAGGGCTCGAACCCATGTCTCCTGCATTGGCAGGCGGATTCTTAACCGCTGCGCCACCAGGGAAGCCCTCTACTTTCTTTTATAGTTACCTGTGACTTGACTTGTTTTATCCTACTAGGCTGTAATTTGCTTAAGGGAGAAAGTATGTCCATGGCATTGTAGTTTTACATTTTCAAATATTTTATAAGTTTTATTTGTTTTTCCTCTTGTTTCTTACATGTATTGAATTCAGTAAGGTCCATTTTCATGAATCTTTGCCTTGCAAATAGGTCCTCAGTAAATTTTATTGAATGGGCATGTCCCATTGGGTTAATGATATTTATAGCTGGGAATAAAATTCATGTTAATATTTGACAGATTTCTCTCTTTAAAAGGAAAACATGGATATGTATTCAAGAGTGAAAAGGCGAAGAAAGTCACTGAGAAGAAATAGTTATGGGATACAAAATCATCATGAAGTCTCTACTGAGGGTGAAGAAGAAGGTTTGTGAAAGCACCTTATGAAATAAATACTACAAAGTTCAGGTGGGAGGGAAGAAAATATGTACAAGTAATATATGTGTAATATTGCTGGATGGGTGATTTTTGGCTTTAGAGGTCTGTGTTACATAATTTGGAATAATTTTTATTCCATTGGCATTTCTGAGTATTCATTTTCTTCATTTGGAAAAATGCCTTTGCTGTACACTATGCATTGTTATGTAATATATCTTATTAGTAGCTATTGGTAGTCCTTAAGTGACCTAATCTGGTGTAGCATTTGCCATGGGCTGATTTGCGTGTTAGGTGAGGCCTCTTTTGTATTTAGGTACGTTCTAACTGAAAGTCTCTGTCCATAACCACCTTCTATCCATAGCCTCTAAATCCTGGATTATTTGGGTCTCAAATTTAGTTATGGACAGAGGAGTAGTAAATGGTACAGTAAAGAGAGACAGCCAGAATTAGTGGAGGGAGTTGTACTGCTCTTTTCTGAGGCCTGTCTGGGTTTTGAATTGATGAATCCTGACTGGATTTGTCGGGCTGGAGCTGGGAACAGATGAAAGCACGTTTGCCCCAAGGATTATAAATTGATGACCAGTGAGTGCATCCATAAGATTTAATTCTGTAGGTGTTAACCTTCTTTATTAAAATGGATTTTCAGAAGATTTGGTGTACTGTAAATGCAACGTAGTTGTATTTCACCAGGGAATCTTATTAGTTCTATTTGTGTAGCTTAGATGGAGAAGAATGGGTTTATTTCTCAAGTTCTGTAATTAATATATTATTAGCAAGTTTTGATGAGGTGATATTTCTAATGAAGGTATTTTATTGAGCAGATAGTATTGTTGTTACAGCTAGAACCTCTATATTGCTTCCTTTGGAGAAAATCAGTATAGGTGAGACAGATTTATAATGTGATTTTTGCCTTATCTTTAACTGAACATCTTTGTAGATTTCCCAGAGTAGATTTGCCATGTATAGAATTTCTTCCCATAATAAATAATGCAAGGTTTTTTTCCAAAAAGTAATTTTTTTGAAGGTTTAAGGAAACTTATTTGGGTGCAAGTGATTTATAGTGTTATTTAGTTAAGTAATACTGTATTTGCTGATTTTCTCTATAACTTAATAGTAAACATTTAAGGGCTTCCCTGGTGGCGCAGTGGTTGGGAATCGCCTGCCAATGCAGGGGACACGGGTTCGAGCCCTGGCCTGGGAGGATCCCACATGCCGTGGAGCAACTAAGCCCATGCGCCACAACTACTGAGGCCTGCGTGTCTGGAGCCCGTGCTCCAGAGTAGACCCCGTTCACCGCAACTAGAGAAAGCCCACGTGCAGCAACGAAGACCCAACGCAGCCCAAATTTAATTAATTAATTAATTTAAAAAAACGACAGATGTAAAAGAAAATGCCTTTCTTAAAAATATTAGTTCTCTGCTAAATATATCAATATGATCATATTTGAGCTCCTGATTTACCTATGACCTTTCAATCTTTTTTACTACCTTTTTGGTCATACAAAGCAATAATAGGATGACTCAAAACTTTATTACAGCACACTTCATTCAATGCCCAATTAACCACTGAATAAGGTCAATATTCACATACTACTTGATAGTTCAAAAAAAATGCTTAAAAGATAATTACTTATCTTACAGCAAGAGCAATTTTTGTTGGCAGTATAATGATTTGTTAGGCCTATTGACAACAGGTAAACACAGATTAGTCATTTTGGTAGAAAAATTCAGGCAGGGATTGGGAGAGACCATAAAGTAGATTTCTGGGGTATTGGTAATAGTTTATGCCTTGACATGAGTGATCACTTTATGATAATTCACCTAGCTATACATTTAAAAAATAAATTACAGGACTTCCCTGGTGGTGCAGTGGTTAAGAATCCACCAGCCACGGCAGGGACGCAGGTTAGATCTCTGGTCTGGGAAGATCCCACATGCCGTGGAGCAACTGAGCCTGCGCTCTAGAGCCTTCGAGCCACAACTACTGAAGCCAGCATGCCTAGAGCCCGTGTTCCACAACAGGAGAAGCCACCACAATGAGAAGCCTGTGCACCACAACAAAGAGTAGCCCCTGCTCACCACAACTAGAGAAAGCCCGCACGCAGCAATGAAGACCCAACGCAGCCAAAACTAAATTTTAAAATAAATAAATAAATAAAAAAAAGTAAATTATAATGTACATAAATTCTAAAAGTTTATTTTTAAAATGTGGTTTGGGGGACTTCCCTGGCAGTCTAGTGGTTAAGACTCTGTGTTTCCAATGCAGGGGGCATGGGTTCAATCCCTGGTGGGGGAACTAAGATTCCACATGCTGCCCAGCGTGGCCCAAAAATATAAATTAAAAAAAAAAAAAAAACAAAACAGTTTGGCTATAGCTATAATGTGACATCTATTTATAGTTTAAAATAAAAGTCTGGTGAAACTTTATAAGCTTATGGTCCTCAAATGCAATGTACTTTATGATTAACTTTTTAACCACAGGAATTGTCACTATAACACAATCATATTAAGACATTGAAAAAAATGTTAAAACTGTCAGCCATGCCCAGTGAAATAAGAAACTAAAAATGCAAAGGACTTTACAGTTTACTCATGACATCTGAAAGCTTACTCTAAGTTTTTTTAAATGTTTATTATTATTATTATTTTTTTGGCTGCGTTGGGTCTTCGTTGCTGCATGCAGGCCCCCTCTAGCTGTGGTGAGCTGGGACCACTCTTTGTTGCAGTGCGTAGGCCCCTCATTAAGGTGGCTTCTCTTATTGTGGAGCATGGGCTCTGGGCTCTAGGCGTGCGGGCTTCAGTAGTTGTGGTGCGAGGGCTCAGTAGTTGTGGCTCGCAGGCTCTAGAGTACAGGCTTGGTAGTTGTGGCACAGGGGCTTAGTTGCCCTGCGGCATGCGGGATCTCTTCCTGGACCAGGGATTGAACCCGTGTCCCCTCCATTGGCAGGTGGATTCTTAATCACTGTGCCACCAGGGAAGTCCCCATCAGGGTTCATTTTTAATTGTATTGATTTATGCTGTATCATACAATGTTGACATTTTTAAAGCTAACTTGTGCAGAAAGAATAAAATAAAAATATAAATATTCAGTTCTAGAGTGGACCAATCCTTGTGGATTAAAACAGTATTTTATTTTGTGTGTGTGTGTGTGTGTGTGTGTGTGAAACTAGAATCTCAAGAGGAAGATGGAGATATTGAGGTTGAAGAGGCAGAAGGAGAAGAAAATGATAGGCCATATAATTTGAGACAAAGAAAAACAGTGGATCGATACCAAGCACCTCCAATAGGTAAGAGACTCTAAGTAACTTCTTTCCTTTTTGTAGTAGAGTAGCTTATTCTACTCCACCCCTTAAAAAAATCAGTGTTGCTGAATTTAAAAGAATGAAATCTCTTATAGCAGTTCTTTAGGGCAAGTTTCTCTGTGTTCCAAGTGGTTAAGTATTGATAATTCAGCTAAAGTCAGAAAAGGGCAACTTGGCCAGTAACCTATGTTTGTGTTTTGTTTTTGGGTTTTTTTTTTTGAGAAGGAAAAAGTTTATCTTTTTTTTTTTGCGGTACGCGGGCCTCTCACTGTCGTGGCCTCTCCCGTTGCGGAGCACAGCTCCGGACGCACAGGCTCAGCGGCCATGGCTCACGGGCCCAGCCGCTCTGCAGCATGTGGGATCTTCCCGGACCGGGGCACGAACCTGTGTCCCCTGCATCGGCAGGTGGACTCTCAACCACTGTGCCACCAGGGAAGCCCATATCTTAATGCCCTTAAATCTAATGACAGGTAATCAGTTCCACAGGTACCGTTTTACTGACTTTCTTCCCAGCTGTTGGGAAATTCCATCACTATTGATTTCCTCCAATTCTTAAAAAATTGAAATAAAATTCACATATCATGAAATTCACCATTTTTGCTGGGTTTTGCTGATTTCTAATCTATACAATTTATTGCTTTTTAGTTTTCACAAGGGTGTGCAGTCATCACCACTATCTAATTCTAGGACATTTTATTACTTCTACACTTCCATCCCCACAGCCCTTAGCAATCACTAATGTATTGATACTTTCTGTCTCGATAGATTTGCCTATATGTGACCTTTTGTGTCTAGCTTCTTTCACTTAGCATAATGTTTTCAAGGAAGAACCTGGATCATTTTATTCAAACTCTTAACGCTCTGAAGCAGTGATTGATTCTCTGGAATTATTAGAGTTACCTTACAAGAAGCTTGCCCAAGTATGTAGACATTTCTCTACTCCAGTTAAGAATCACTGTCAAAGATAGCCCTGTTAATAATGGGGGAGGTATATTGGGACAGAAAAAAGAATGTGAGCCATTTTCCTAGTTTTTTTTTTTTTTAAAGCGTTATTAAAGAGGTATAATTTATATGTAGTTCGCTGCCATTGCATATATAATATTTCATGTGTACTATTTGGTAAGTTTGAACTATCTGAGGGATATACCTATGAAACTGTCACCGCACTCAAGGTAATGAACATGTTCGTCAACTCCCCCAAATTTTGTTCTGCCTGTTTATAATCTACTCCTAACTTTCTTTTGCCTCCCCACTCCTAACCCTCAGGCAGTGACAGATATCATCTGCTTTCTGTCACCATAGATTAGTTTACATTTTCTTTAATTTTATATACAGTATATACTCTTTTTTTGGTCTCATTTCTTTCACTCAATTATAATAATTGTAAGACTCATCCATGTTGTCGACTTTAACAGTAGTGTTTTTCTTTTTATTGCTGAGTAGCATTCCATTGTATGGGTATATCACAATTTGTTTATCCATTCGTTTGTTGATGGACATTTGGATTGTTGACATTTCTGGTGTCTGGCTATTATAAATAAAGTTGTTATGAACATATGTTTGCAAGTCTTTGTTTGGACATATATTTTCATTTTTCTTATAAACACCTAGGAGTGGAATGGCTGTGTTTTATGATTATGTGTATGTTTAAGTTTCTAAGAAATTACCAAACTCTTCCAGGGTGATTATACTGCTTACATTCTCACTAAGAGTGTATGAGAGTTTCAGTTGCTCCATATTCTTGCCAACATTTGGTGTGGTTATTTTTCCAAGTTAATTTTAATACATATTTATTATAGTTTTAATTTACATTTCCCTAATTACTAATGATGTTGAGCATATTTTTATGTGCTGATTTGCCAACATTATCTCTGGTGAAGTATTCAAATCTCTTGCCCATGTTTTCAATTAAGCTGTTTGTTTTTTTATTATTGAAGTTTTGAGAGTTCCTTATGTACTTCAGGTATCAGTCCTTATGATTTGTAAATAGTTTTTCAGTCTGTAGCTTTAAAAAAAATTCTCTTAATAGTGTCTTTCAAAGAGAAGAATTTGTAATTTTGATGAATTTCAGTTTATGAAAAAATTTATTATTTTTTTTGCGGTATGTGGGCCTCTCACTGCTGTGGCCTCTCCTGTTGCGGAGCACAGGCTCCAGACACGCAGGTTCAACGGCCATGGCTCATGGGCTCAGCCGTTCTGTGGCATGTGGGATTCTCCTGGACCGGGGCACGAACCCGCGTCCCCTGCATCGGCAGGCGGACTCTCAACCACTGCGCCACCAGGGAAGCCCGAAAAAATTTATTTTTTATAAATTTATTTATTTATTTATTTATGGCTGCTTTGGGTCTTCGTTGCTGTGCACAGGCTTTCTCTAGTTAGCTGCGGAGAGTGGGGGCTACTCTTCTTTGCGGTGTGTGGGCTTCTCATTGCGGTGGCTTCTCTTGTTGCAGAGCACGGGCTCTAGGTACCTGGGCTTCAGTAGTTGTGGCACATGGGCTCAGTAGTTGTGGCTCACGGGCTGTAGAGTGAAGGCTCAGTAGTTGTGGCACACAGGCTTAGTTGCTCCAAGCCATGTGGGATCTTCCCAGACCAGGGATTGAACCCGTGTTCCCTGCATTGGCAGGCGAGTTCTTAACCACTGTGCCACCAGGGAAGTTGCTCTCAAAAATTTTTTAATGGGTTGTGCTTTGGTGATGTGTCAAAGAAATCTCTGTTTAACCCAAAGTCACAAAGATTTAGCTTAGCATTCTTTTTTAGAATGTTTATTTGAAACTTACAGTATTTGCCACAAAGTTTTAATTTTTGTTGTGCTTCTTCTAGGCAGCATTTAGAACTTGAAGACATATGACTGGCTTCTGTTCAGAAAGTTAACAGAACTAATTTCTTCTTCTTTAATACATCAGTTTATCAATTTATTATCAGTTATTTCTATGTTGTCTTTTTTTTTTCTTTTTTTCTTTCAGTACCAGCTCATCAAAAAAAGAGGGAAAATACGCTCTTTGATATTCACAGATCTCCAGCAAGAAGGAGTCATATCAGGTATGTTTTGTTCGTTTTTTTTTTTCTTTTCCGTACGCGGGCCTCTCACTGTTGTGGCCTCTCCCGTTGCGGAGCACAGGCTCCAGACGCACAGGCTCAGCGGCCATGGCTCATGGGCCCAGCCGCTTCGTGGCATGTGAGATCTTCCCGGACTGGGGCACGAACCCGTGTCCCCTGCATCGGCAGGCGGACTCTCAACCACTGCGCCACCAGGGAAGCCCTGTTTTGTTAGTTTTTGAAAGGAGGAAATATTTCCATCTATCATTTAGATACCTCCTTTAAGTAATACATAGGATAACGCCTTACAATTAGAATATAGGTATTAATGGTGTTAATGACAATGCCAATGAAGAAGTAAATAGCATCTTTCTTTAGTGACTAATAGTTTTTACCCTATATGTGACTATTATCTTCCTCTTTCAGTTTGCCCAAAGTGGTTTTTGTTTTAACAATTATGTTCCCTAAAGCTATACAGCTCTCTGGTCTCTTAGTAGAGTTGAATCTAAGAGACTCACATTGCTTTCATTGGGTGTATTAATTCAATTAGTCTTTGCTACTTTTAGTTTCCTTTTGCCCTTTCTTTTAGGTATACAAAGGAGGCTTTTTGATTTTGAAATATTATTTTGTCTATTATGTTTTCTGAAAAGGTAATATATTCCCCATGGCTCAAAAATAAAATTAAAAAAATAAACATGAAAAGTTTTTTTCTAGCCTCAGTAGCCTCTCACTATCCCATGGAAACATTTTTATTGGTTTGTATATCCTTAAAGAATATGTTCATATATATGTATGTATATATGTGCTAATACATATATCGATTGTCACCCCTTCTTTTTACACAAAATATACTGTGCACATTGTCCACACCTTGTATTTTTCACTTGATTTATTTTAGCTGTCTTTTTATTTTAGTGAAATTTCACATTTATGTTTATAGTTGTATAACATTACTATGTATAATATAGATATACTGTAATTTTTTAATTAGTTTTTTATTGAGAGTCAGGTTGCTTTCAGTCTTTTGCTATTATAAAATACAATATAATGAATACCCTTGCATAATCATCATTTTACGTGTGTGCAAGTATATTTGTAGGATAATTTCATAGAAGTGGAATCTCTGAGTTAAAGGGAATATGAAATTGTAATTTTTTTTTTTTGTGGTACGCGGGCCTCTCACTGTTGTGACCTCTCCCGTTGCGGAGCACAGGCTCCAGATGCTCAGGCTCAGTGGCCATGGCTCACGGGCCGAGCCGCTCCGCGGCATGTGGGATCTTCCTGGACCAGGGCACGAACCCGAATCCTCTGCATTGGCAGGTAGACTCTCAACCACTGCGCCACCAGGGAAGCCCTGAAATTGTAATTTTGATGACCTTCAATGGTATTGAATCAGTTTGCAGTCCACCCAGCAATGTATCAAAGTGCCAATTTTTCCATATTTCTGCTTGGCAAAACGTATTTTCAAACTTTTGGATTTTTGCCAGTCTGAGAATTGAAAATGAAATCTTGGTTTATTTTTATATCTCTTATGAGAGTAATTTTTCATATGTTTAAAAGACATTTACTTTTTTCTGAAATGTCTGTTTATAAAGTTTGCCTATTTTTTAATAGGTTCTTGCTCTCTTTTTTTTTTGTTTAATAACTATTGCTAATTTTACAAAAATTTATGACCATGTGAAGGTTCTTGCTTTTTAATCTATTTTCAGTAGTTCTTTCTTTATATAGCAGAGAGATCAGTCGTTTGTCACAAATTGCCAGTCTTTTTCCTCAGGTCAGAGTTTGTCTTTTAACTTTTCCTTTGGTTGTCTTTACCAGAAAATTTTTTTTTTTATGTCATCAAATTTATCAGCCTACTAAGACTTTTAGATTTTGAATCATAGTTAGAAAAGCCTTCCCAAATCCAGAGTTTTAAGGAAGTTCACCTTTGTTTATTTTTATTTTATTTTTTTCCCATTTAGTATACTGATTTTTTTAAATTTAATTTTTATTGGAATATAGTTGATTTACAATGTTGTATTAGTTTCAGGTGTACAGCAAAGTGAATCAGTTATGCATATTATAACCTTTGTTTATTTTTAATGTTTCATTTTTTACTTTTGATCCATTTGAATTTTATCCTTGTGTGAGATTTGTAGTATGGATCCAACTTTTTTCCCAGGTGGAAAATGAGTTGTCCCAACCTCATTTATTCAATAAGTCTATAATTTCTCCATTGATACCAGTTGCCACATTTATTATCAAATTATATATAATGTATAAATATTATATTACATAAAAGATGCCCCTGTCCTTTTTTTTCCCCCCATTATTCCATTCTTCATTCTTATATTTATTCTCATGTGGTTATTTCTATATGTGAGAACAGTTAATTTCTGTATATTAATTTTGTACCCCACTTCTTTATTGGGAATGCCTCTAGCATGTCCCCATTAAGACTGATGATTAAGAAATATATTTTGTGGTAATGGTATTATATCTTTGAGGGTTGGTGGTTGTTAATAATCTTGCCATTGGGGCTAATAGGATTTTTGGGGTTTTTTGGTTGTTTTTTTTGGGCCACACTGTGCTGCTTGTGGGATTTTATTATAGTTCCCGACCAGGTTTGAACCCAGGCCCTCCGCAGTGAAAGTGTGGAGTCCTAGCCACTGGACCGCCAGGGAATTCCTAGGGTTTGTGTTCCGATTAAGGATTTTGTACCTCAACCAGCTTTTGAGCCATTTTTACTTCAGTGTTGAATCTTAGCTTCTGATGATCTTTTTTCTGTACTTAATTTTTCCTATCAAAGTAATACATAGACTTGGTTCAAATAGCTAGTAGACTAGGTTTAATAAAAGTAATATTCCCCAACCCACTTTTCCTCACCTTCAATCTTATTGTCATTTAGCAATCAATTTAAACATTTCTGCTTTTGGTTATTTTGATAGCTATTTCCATATACTATATAAATGACATTCTATTTCTTGTCTTTTGATTTCTTCCTCAGCCTTATACAGTTGTAACACTAACCTCAGTTCTTCTTTGGTCACAGGAAATTTGAATCATTATACTTGAATCTCCATTTTTGTTTCATTAACTATAGACAGTATCTTTTGACTCCTCACTTTTAAGATTAGGACCTTAATATCCACTCTCTCCACTTCACTCCTTCTACATTTTTATATTGCCAAGACTGATAACACTTACAGTTTGTTCTGGGACAGTTATTAAGCCTCACTTGATTTATTTCTAGGTTAATTCTAAGAGTTGAAAACCAATGAATAGTTTTTACATTTCTATGAGTAATGACAGTGTTTTTCATCATAGAGCTATGTAGAGTGCTAGAGTTAAATATCCTCTGTGGATTTTTTTTTTTTTTTTTTTTTGCGGTATGCGGGCCTCTCACTGTTGTGGCCTCTCCCGTTGCGGAGCACAGGCTCTGGACGCGCGGGCTCAGCAGCCATGGCTCACGGGCCTAGCCGCTCCACGGCATGTGGGATCTTCCCGGACCGGGGCACGAACCCGTTGTCCCCTGCATCAGCAGGTGGACTCTCAACCACTGCGCCACCAGGGAAGCCCTCCTCTGTGGATTTTATTACTACCTCTGGCCACTCAATGGGAAATGCTCCTGTAATTAAGTTTATTCTTTCATTCAACAAATCTATGTTGTATATCTTCTGTACGCACCAAATATCATTCAAGGCATTGGATATTCAGAAGTTAAAAATGTAAAAATCCCTGTTCTCTCGGAGCTTACATTCTACTAGAGGGAGATAAACTAATGGATACATAAACATAGTGTGTCAGATCGTGACAAATGCTTGGAAAAAGATAGTGGGGTGAAGGGGAACATAGAGTTTAAAGGGATAGGAATGGGGGCGATTGTATCACCTTCTGCACAGCCTACATATTCCTTCAGGGACAGGAATGTGTGGGGCTTCTTGAAGTGATTCATGTAAATGGAGAAAAAGGACCCAGTGAGATCTCCTGATAGTCTCAGTAAAGGTGATGATTTCAAGAGTTCTCCTTTTTAAAAAATAAATAATTTATTTAGCTGCGCTGGATCTTAATTGAGGCATGTGGGATCTTCAGTTGCAGCATGTGGGATCGTAGTTGCGGCATGTAGGATCTAGTTCCCTGACCAGAATTCCGGCCCTCTGCATTGGGAATTTGGAGTCTTAACCAGTGGACCACCAGGGAAGTCCCAAGAATTCTCCTTTTTAACATTCAAGTAGTCTCAAGTTTTCCTAGCTTCTGAACATACCAAAGCATTCATATTTTTTTTGTCAGATGACATCTCTCCTAATGTCATCTTTCTGTTCCACTTTGGGGGGATACTTTTTTAGACCTGCAGCAAAGTGACTGCTGTAGGACTTAAGATTGCTTTCATGGTTTGGAACCACCACTTACTGGATCTGATGTCTTTCTCCTTTTTGCTTTACTGTATCATTTTGCAGGAATATAATCTCAAGTAATTTACTCAGAAAGAATGTGTGGAAGTCAACTTTGCATCTTTGAAAATGTCTTTTATTTTCATAGTTCCCAGTAGTTTTGTGAGTTAAGAGAATTGTAGATCCAAATAGGTTTCCTCTAAACCTTTAAAGTTCTTGCTTCACCGCACTCCATGACATATTGTTGCTGTTGAGAATTCAGTCTGGTTTAATATCTTGTTTCTTTGTAGATGCACATAAATAAATATATATATATATATATATATATGTGTGTATATATATATTTTTGTTCAGTTTTTTGAGCCTCTTGCTCCAGGCCCTATTGGTTTGGAGATTTTTTTTTTCAACTCTGGGATATTTTCTTGTATTATTTTTTGTTAGGTTTCTTCTCTTCATTTTTTTCCTCTTCTGCTTAATAACTACTGTTATGTTAGTCTGACATTGGTCCTCTGTGACACTTGCCTTTTCTCTCATTTTTCTTTGTCGTTTTTGCGCTCCCCTTTTTTTTCCTGAGAGATTTTATTCTTTTTATCTTCCATCCTTGCAATTCTATTTAGGCAAACATTAAAAAAAATTTTTTTTTGCGGTACACGGGCCTCTCACTGTTGTGGCCTCTCCCGTTGTGGAGCACAGGCTCCGGACGCACAGGCTCAGCGGCCATGGCTCACGGGCCTAACCGCTTCGCGGCATGTGGGATCTTCCCGGACTGGGGCACGTACCCATGTCCCCTGCATCGGCAGGCGGACTCTCAACCACTGCGCCACCAGGGAAGCCCTAAAAAAATTTTTTTGAATAGCTTTCTTGTTCTCTGATTTTTCATAGCATTCTGTTTTTATTTCATATTATCTTGAGTCTCTTCCATGATATTTTTGGTAAACATTTGTTGTGAAAACACATAATAAAATAAAAAACCTAATTAGCTCGCAAATAGTTAACATATCCAAAGGACAGTTTCTTATCTAGTAAAAACTATGCTCTAACCACAAAGGACTGGAATAGCATCACTGATGTCTCAGTTAGCTTTTTTTTTTTTTTTTTTTTGCGGTACGCGAGCCTCTCACTGTTGTGGCCTCTCCCGTTGCGGAGCACAGGCTCCGGACGCGCAGGCTCAGCGGCCATGGCTCACGGGCCCAGCCGCTCCGCAGCATGCGGGATCTTCCCGGACTGGGGCACGAACCCGTGTCCCCTGCATTGGCAGGCGGACTCTCAACGACTGCGCCACCAGGGAAGCCCTCACTTAGCTTTTTTAAAAAAAAAGCTTTATTAAGATCCACATCATATAATTCAGCTTTTTTTTTTTTTTTTGGTATATTCACAGGTAACTGGAACTGTTGCCACAGACAATTTTAAATACTGTTTCATCTGCTTAGCAAGAAACCTGTTCTCTTTAACTCTAACCTTCCTACAACTACCCCTATGCTCTAAGTCCTAAGCAACCAGTAATCTGCTTTCTTTCCTCATAGGTTTGCCTATTCTGGGCATTTTGTAAAAATGAGAATATAATATGTGGTCTTTGTGACTGGCTTCTTTCAGTTTACATGTTTTCTAGGTTCATACATGTTGAAGCATTTATCAGTACTTCCTTCCTTTTTATTGTCAAATGATGTTCCAAGGTAGGACTATGTAACATTTTGTCCATCTACTCGTTGGTTGATAGTCATTTGAGTTGTTTCCAGCTTTTGGCTATTATGAATAACGGTGCTATAAAAATTCATGTACAAGTTTTTATGTGGATATATGTGTTTTTTTTTTTTTTTTGGCCATGCTGTGTGGCTTGTGGGATCTTAGTTCCCCAACCAGAGATCGAACCTGCCTGCATCCTTGGCAGTGAAATTATGGAGTCTTAACCACTCTACTGCCAGGGAATTCCCGGATATATTTTTGTATTTCTCTTGACAATATACCTCAGGGTAGAATTATTGGGTCATGTGATTACTTTATGCTTAATCATTTAAGAACTGCTTGAATGTTTTCCAAAGTGACTACACCATTTGACATTCTCTCCAGCAGTGTATGGGACTTCCAGTTTTTCACACCCTCCCCAGCGCTTAATATTGTCTGACTTTTTGATTCTAGCTGTCCTAACGAGTATGAAATGTATCTCATTGTGGTTTTTGAATAGCACTTCCCTGATTACTAATGATATTAGCCATCTTTTCATGTGCTTATTAGCCATTTTAAAAGTTTCCTTTGAGAACTGTCTCTTTGTGTCCAGTGCCTATGTAAAAATTGTGTTGTGTTTTTTTTTTTTTTTTTTTTTGTGGTCCGCGGGCCTCTCACTGTCATGGCCTCTCCCGCTGCGGAGCACAGGCTCCAGACGCACAGGCTCAGCAGCCATGGCTCACGGGCCCAGCCGCTTCGCGGCATGTGGGACCCTCCCAGACTGGGGCACAAACCCATGTCCCCTGCATCGGCAGGTGGACTCCCAACCACTGCGCCACCAGGGAAGCCCTGTGTTGTCTTTTTATCATTGACTTGTAAGAGCTCTTTATATATTCTAGATTCAAATTCCTTATCAGATATATGATTTGCAAATATTGTATCCTATTTTGTGAGTTGTTACTTTCTTGATGGTATTCTTTGAAGCACAAAAGACTTTAATTTTGATGAGGTTCAGTTTATCATTTTTGTTGTTGTTCATTTTTCATGTCATATCTAAGAATCCATCGCCATATCTACCGTCATGAAGATTTACTTCTGTGTTTTTTCCTAAGAGTTTATAGTTTTAGCTCTGTGTTTAGGTCTTTGATCCATTTTGACTTACTTTTGTATATGGTGTGGCCCCTTCCCTTTTAAGGTCCACTCAGCTTTTTGTGGTATTGTTATACATGTTACGTTTATACATTTTACAAACCTAGCAATACATTATTAAAGTTACTTATATAATTCTCTGTTATTTAAAAAAGTTGAGAGAAGAAAGTCAATCAAGTGCATGCTTAGAGCTTTTGGGTAGTAACCTTTTATTTTATTATTCTGGTTCTCTTCATTTGTTCTTGCGCATTTGAGTTATCATCTGGAATCATTTCTTTAGCCCAATACTTACACTGTTGCTTCTGCCTACCTCATTTGTGCTATTTTCAGATATATTACATTTTTATATATTAGGCTTACCACACACACACACACACACACACACACATACAGACATACACACACACACACACACAGGATAAATAAGAAACTTGGAAACAGGCATTTTCCTGATGGAGAGAAAGAAGTAGGAAAGAGGTTATATATCAGAATTGCAAAGATTGAGTAGGTAGTTATTGCAACAGTCTTCCTGAAGTTTTGGGAGACCTTAAGAACTGATGCAGGATGAAATGAAGGGACTTCTATTAATCAGGAGAAGGAATATTAGACAGGTTAAAGATCTTAATGAGAGTTGGGGAAAATCTGGCTTTGCTATTGTGGTTGGTGGGAATTGCAGTAAAATAGGGATGCATAGGCTGTGGACCATCCTTGAAAGCCAGTTTGAGTTTGAAGTAAATTAATTTACAATGATTCCATTTTGTATGATTTCCATAGATATCATAGAGATGTCATCAAGTATATTAATAATGAAGCATTTATTAAGTGTTATTTTTCCTTGAGGATGATTTTAGCTTGATACATTATCTACTCATTCCATAGTAGTTCTGATTGTAAGCTATTTCTTTGCTTATTTCATCAAAAATACTTTATACATTTTATAAGAAATTCAAACAGGATATAAGTTTTTTTTTTTTTTTCAGGATATAAGTCTTAAGTGGAAAGCGGAAACGCTTGTCTCACTGTAAACCAATATATTATTTTCTTTAGTGTCTGGACTGTTTTCTGATTATTTGGGAAAGGGGAAATAAGAAGAGAAAAAGATAAACTTTCTTTTCTAATAAGAGTTCGATGTTATTTATCAATCAGTGATAGACATTCCCTAAATTTGGATGCAAACTCAATTTGTTGCTTGATGCCTTTATGAACTACCCTATTTAAAAAATTATAGCCTCCCTCTCCTCCTCCTCCTGTTTTTCTTTTTTATCTGTAGAACTTACCATGTTTTTACTTCATCAGATGTAAATTGCATGAGTATAGGGATCTTAATAAATATTTGCCAAATGAATGAGTGACTGTGTATATTTTCTACTGAGCTAATAGTAGATATGATGCTCAGAATGTGTTTTTAAAAGCCCTTTGCTGCTGTAATGATTTTACTCTTTAAATAGGAGAAAGAAGCATGCCATTCATAGTAGTGACACAACTTCTTCTGATGAAGAACGCTTTGAAAGAAGGAAATCAAAGAGCATGGCAAGAGCAAGAAATAGGTTAGTAAAGTTTTACTTGTTATTTCCATGATAGAAAAAAGGAATAACAGTTTAAACTTTTTGAATGTGATTCTTACCTGTACTAGCATTTTGCTAACAGTGATACTTAACACATATTTTAGTCTAGAGTAATATACCGACTTGGTATTTACTTAGTAATTTTTAGAGTAGAAATCTAACCTTGGGAAACTTCCCATAAATTACTTGCTTTGTAAGTACTCAATAAAATAGTGTGTGGGAAGGTAAAGAAAGAGCCAGTGGAAGAGGCCAACCTCTTGGACAGTCTTTTTCAGTACCTCTCCTCTAATCCAAATCCACTTAATGAGGTTGATTTTAGATGCTTATAATGATTATAGCACTCAAGAGTAAGTAGAGTTATTTCAGGAGCCCTTGGGTTTTGTTGGAAAACTTGTTTTAGCTCTGGTGATCTTTGCGTAACTAGAGTAAATGACTCATTGCTACATGGCTCACTAAAATCTTGAGAATTTTCAGTGGGTGAGAGAATCAGTATTTTGTCTAGTAAGTTACTAAAGCATCAAATTATAATTTATTCTTTAAAATTTAAGTTAATTTTCTAGCTTATATTTATAATACTAAAGGTACATTTTATTTAGAAATTTTACATTTAGGAAAGCATTTCTATAATTTGGCATTATACATCTATTGTAGAAATACCAAGTTTTCAGTTAGCTGGTCTTGGAAACAAGTTTGGGTTGGTGTAGATTGTATGCTAAAAAGAGTTCCACATGTGGATGATGGAAAGAAAATGTAAGAGAAAAATCTAAGTTTAAATAAAAGAATTTAATGCCTCTTTAATCTGAACTATTCTGTTACCTGCTTTGGAAATAGATTTTTAAAGTAAGTTAGGATTCAGAAATGTCAGTGAAAGTACATTCATTGTAGAAGCTATACTTTTTTTAGGCTATTTATGTCATCTTTTGGTGTTTATGCAAAGGAAGTAGATTATATTTTCTTAGGGGTAATTACATTAATATCATATAGGATTTTAAGTAGCTAAAAATGTATTTTAAGGTAGTTACACAAACGATAATGCTTAATTTTCAAAATAGGGTCTAAAATTGGTTTCCCTTGAATAAAACGGAGGCAAATTTATTTCTTCAATCATGTAAACTGAGTAGACATACCCACATAATATCTGAGGATAAATTTAAATGTTATAATAAAGCTTGAGTTCATTTAATGCCATATATTATAGTATTTATAGTAGGTCTTTTTATTTTATGCTTATATAATGTGGAATATCAGGTTTGTTAAGTTTTCTAATTTAGACTAGATTGGGCTTTTTGGACAAAGAGATTCATGATCTTATTTGCTTTCTCTAGTGAATAAATTTATTTCTGGCCTGTTGAAAAGAATTTAGGAAAAGTAGTTTAAAAATATGAAATCTCTTGTCATTTTCTGGGTTATGAGAAAAGGGAGGAAGATGAAAATGTGTCAACAAAGATTTAAACTTGCTTATGACATTAAGAATATGAAACTTTAATGCTATCTACTTGAATGTTTATGAATTTCAGATGTTTGCCTATGAACTTAAGAGCAGAAGATTTAGCTAGTGGTATTCTCCGAGAACGTGTCAAAGTGGGTGCAAGCTTGGCTGATGTTGATCCAATGAACATTGATAAATCAGTAAGTTTTGTAAATGTTTTTCTATAAATAGTTTTTTTTTTTAAAGGTCATTACTTGTTTCTAACACAACACACAATAAAAGTAGAAGATCACCATTGTTAGTGGGGTTTTTTTTTTGTTGTTCTTTTGTCGCGCGGCATGCGAGATCTTAGTTCCCCAACCGGGATTGAACCTGTGCCCCCTGCAGTGGAAGCACAGAGTCCTAACCACTGGACCTGCAGGGAATTCCCCAAAGTATAGTTTTTTGAACTCTGTTTAACTTTATATATGAACTTTATGTTTAAACTTCAGTTCCTGCTGAAGGCATATATTTTGGAATCATAAGATTATCTCATAAATTAAAAAGAAATCTATAAACGGTTAAAATTATTTTGTAATAAACTTTTCCACTTCTTTCCAAGGTGCGATTTGATAGCATAGGTGGATTGAGCCATCATATTCATGCACTAAAGGAAATGGTAGTATTCCCGCTTTTATATCCAGAAATTTTTGAAAAATTTAAAATTCAGCCTCCAAGGTGAGTAATGTCCTAGATGTTTATTATTTTTATTACTGTTAATTTATCAAATTTCAATTAGTAGGTGATTATAAATCTAAATATTATTTATAAATATTTCATATGTATTTATTTGATGTGTTCTAACAATGAGAATTAGGAATGAAATTTTATTATTTAGGGCTCAAAAGCTGTGGTACTAAGTGTGTTCTTGAAGTTTATATTTCAGCATTTAAGAGTCAGACACAGGATGAGATTCTTTACACAGGCCTTGAATTTACAAGTGGATTGCCTAAGTGGATTTTCCTTAATTTGGTCTCCTAATAGCATTCAGTTTCATACGGTATACTGGCTAGTCTTTGAAAGCACAGTTTCAGCGAAGTGTTGCTTTGACTCATTGATGTGGTATTTTTGAAATGGTAAGCTTGATAGTTTATTTTTATGATCAGATTAATTGTGTTTGATCATGAGGTGGTTAGCTAGTTAACTATTAGGAAAGGCTGAGAAATTATGTCAAAGGAAATTGGGCAGAATAAAATACTTTGAAGATGTGCATACAGACTTAAACTGTGAAATATCCCTTTTTATTTCTAATTTATTATTCATGTGTTTCTAATTTATTATTCATGTGTTTAAGGATGCAGAAAATCTTGTTAAAGAGTCATCTTCTATTTGAGTGGGTTAAGAGTTGGCCTGTAATTCTGCAGTGGCTTTTAGAAATCATAGTAGCAATTTATTTACTTCTTATATGATATAACTTGAATTTTAAAAATAATTGTTATTTTTTTCAAAGCCATTAAAGTAGTATAGCCTTGGGAGAAACTTTAAAAAATGGAGTTATAAACAAAAAGTATTATAAGCAGAAAGTAATCCTACTCCTTAGGGATGAACAGCTTTCTTTTATATATGTATGCATATATTAAGGTTATATTTTGCCTGTATTATGCACATTTAAACATTTAATATAAATGAGATTATTCAATAATACCCTTATGTAACTTTATTTTTCACTTTACAATGTATTATAGGCACCTTTCCATATCCATAAATAATGTGTGTATTATTCTTTTTGACATCATACTAGTGTTTAAATTACAGATGTAGTGGTGTATTTATCTGTCCCTTGTTAGTAGATAGCAGTTAGGTTTTTAAAAAAATCTATCTTTATCACTTTCTTTTGATTATTTCTACATGATATAATCTAAAATGTGAAATTTCTGGGTCATAGGGAAAGTACCTTTAAAATTTTGATGTAGCTTGCCAAATTATTCTCTACTCTGATTGAACTATTTCTTGTGTACCAAAGCTTGGTTCTTTGAGAACATCCTTGAGGACTTTCAACAAAGTGAAACTTTTGTCTGTATATTACAAAAAGCTATATCAGTGTCTAATAATAATAAAATATACATCAGTACAAAATTATATGGGAGGTGCATGCTTTTGTATTGGTTATTAGTGCTGGTGGTAATATTTATCTACTTTTATTGATTCTTTATTCCTCTAGGGGCTGTTTGTTTTATGGCCCTCCTGGCACAGGTAAAACCTTGGTTGCCAGAGCGTTAGCTAATGAGTGCAGTCAAGGAGACAAAAAGGTGGCTTTTTTTATGCGAAAAGGAGCAGACTGTCTAAGTAAGTGGGTTGGCGAATCTGAGCGGCAACTTAGGCTTCTTTTTGATCAGGTAAGTGAAGTCAGGTAATATGAGAATATCTTCTTTAGAATACTTAACACGTTTGGTCTATAAATACAAACTGTTCATGACGAGTCGTATTTTCCAATCAATTCCAGTCAATTTCCAGTGTTAAATTTAGGATCAGTAATCTGAACTTGTATGCCTTAGAGGTATTTAATATCAATTTCACTAGTACTAATTTAAGATGATTCACAAAATATTTACTGAGGTGGCTACTAGGCATATAATACCATGTTAAGTGCTTTTGAGAACCCTGGATATAACATATATATCACTAGATTATAATCTAACTGAGGGAGTAGAACAAGCATAAAAAGTTAAATATCTGTGCAAGAAATCTCAGGAAGCAGTATATTCTTTATTTTCATAAGTTGTAAATATGGTATTAGAAGAACTCAGTATTAAGTGAATGCTTTTAAAAGGCAGAATAAGGTAAGTGAATAATATCATGTAGGCTGTCTTTACTATTTATATATAACAGTAACTTTAAAAATATCATTTCCTAATACTTACAAAAATTAGTCCTGATATAAATTTACTTTTAATTGTTTGAGCTACTGAAGGAAGTCATTCATACTTGGTAATGCAACTTATATTTTGTTATGTCTAAGGAAATTCACATGACTTTTAAAAAAATGCTTTCAGCAAGCATTTGTTGAAGACCCATTACTGAGTTGATGTGTATCAAAGTCCTTTGTAATTGGTAAAGCACTTCAAATATTTTGAGTTAAATTAGTATTAAAAACTACTGTGTTCTAGGTAATGGGGGCTCTAGAAAGAGGAATAAAATAAAATTCCTAGCCTCAAGGTGCTCAGTGTCCATTGGGAAGTCAAACATATGCAGTCTTCATGTTTAAAGAGAATTTAATAATAATTGGAAAATAATATAAAATAACATTGGTGGATTAGGGAAGAGTTAGCTTGGGAATGCTGGCAAATTGTCCATGACTTAATTTTAAATTTTTGACAGACTTATTCCTTTTGCCTCTTCCTACTGGAGTAGGAATGTCTCTTGGTTTCATTCAAAACCATAGCATTAATCTGCTTTTTAAATCTATATTTACTTTGTTTCATAGATTTCTGTGTGGGTAAGAGTATTTGAAATGTGTGCTTTCTTTTTAAAAAAACTGCTCATAGTCATTTTTGTCTTTTTAAATGTGAAGAGTCTACATTCCTAAATTAAGTATATGATCTATTCACTAAATGAGATGAAGGAGGTACAGTCGGCCTTCCATATCTGCTGGTTCCACATCCACAGATTCATGCAACAATTTCGTCTCCAGTTGGTTGAATCCACAGATGTGGAATCCATGGATATGTAGGGCTGACTGTGCTACGCTATTTTATATAGGGGACTTGAGCATCCTCGTATTTTGGTTATCTGCAGGGAGTCCTGGAACCAGTCTACCATGGATACTGAGGGATGACTGTACAATATATTGGCTAAGAGTTTGGCCTTTGGTGTCAGAAAAGTGTTAGTTTATCTTTAGCTCTACTGTTAAGTATGTAACTTTAAGTAAATGAAAGCATCTGATCCTTATTTGCATCCTCTATAAAATGGGGGAAATAATACCTATCTAACTGGACTACTGTGAGTTTTTACCGAAAGGAAGTGTATACAGTTGACCCTTGAACAATACAGGGGTTAGGGGCGCCAACCTCTGCGCATTTGAAAATCCGTGTATAACTTTTGACTCCCCGCAAACTTAACTACTAATAGCCTACTGTTGATAGGAAGCCTTACCAATAACATAAACAGCACGCATGTTTTGTATTGTGTATTATATACTGTATTCTTACAATAAAGTAAGCTAGAGAGAAGAAAATGTTATTAAGAAAATCATAAAAGATTTGCAGTACTGTACTGTATTTATCACAACCAAAATTTTATGTTGCCTGAATACAAGATGGATTCTCTCTCAACCTCCATCAATATTGTCTTATATGATACAAAACACTGTAGATGTTATATATATTACTAACACTAGACATCAAGAATGAAAAGATAATATGAAAAAGAAATTCATATTTGTTACAGGTATAATGATTCATGCATTGATAACAAAGAAGCAGCAGTATGATTGTTTCATGGTAGCCTAGCCTATACACTAGTGAATGAATTGTTATAAAATTTTTATGGCATACACAAATTACAGTCATATTCATAATACAGTAATGGAAACATTGTTATATTAGGAAAAAAACTCTTAACTGTGATGATTGGCTGATATGCAGCTTCTCCAATTACGAGAGAGGGGCATGCTGTATAGTAATATAGTTCTTTGAAAGCAAAGGTGTAAAACTGTAAGAAAATGAACACATTATTAATTTTTTATTAAATATCACTCACCTTATACCTATGTAAGGATATGCTGGCCGTTTCAGTACAAGTCTTGCACACGATAGTCTACACAATGAATACTTTAAGTGGTAATTATGACAAAAATGTCTCATACAGTTCTTGCTGTACAGTTATTAGATTTTCACATGAAGACACTGGCACACATACATAATAGAAAGTTTATTAACTGTACAGAATGATGATTGTTTACTATTCATTAAATGGAAGTGGATTATCATAAAGGTCTTCATCTTTGTCATCTTCATGTTGAGCCGGCTGAGGCGGAGGAGGAAGAGGAGGGGTTGGACTTGCTGTCTCAGGGGTGGCAGAGGTGCAAGAGGTGGAGGAGATGCAAGGCACGGCAGGAGAGACAGGCACACTTGGTGTAACTTTATGAAAATACATCATAATTTCTGCTTGACGTTTTTGCTTTTTCATTTCTCTAAAAATGTTTCTGTATGGGACCAATTCTTCTTCCACCGTTTGCTCTAGTCTCAGTGCCCGTGTCATAGACAGGTCCATGTGGTAAAAGCAGTCAAAAGCAGTTTTGAGTAATCGGAACATTTCTGCCAGATTGTCTAAGGTCAGTTTGTTTTCTGGCACTGCTTCTTCTACATCTTCTTTCTCATTGCCTGACACTAGTTCGGAAGCACTCATATCGATCTTCTGGATATTTCGTCTTCTGTCAGTGCCTCTGGTGTTATGTCTGTTAGCTCTTGAGTTTCTCCAAGATTCATATCTTGAGGCCCTTCATGCCCCACCTTTTTTTTGGCCATATCTACAATCTCTTTTGTGATTTACTTAATTGGCTCTGTCATAAATCCTGTGAAGTCACCCACAGCATCGGGACACAGTTTTCTCCAGCAGGAATTTATTGTTTTGGGCTTGGTGACTTTCATGGCTTTTTCTAACAATAATGGAGAGAAATGGTGTAACCCTTCCAGACATTCATGATGTTCTGTCTATTGGGGCTCTCTTCCATAGTGTTGACAATCCTTTCCATAGTGTCCTGTCTATAATGAGGCTTAAAAGTCCTTATGAACCCCTGATCTAGAGGCTGAATTAGAGTTGTTATGTTTGGGGACAAGTAGACCACTTCAGCATCTTTGGTATTGAACTCATCGAGTTCTGGGTGGCCAGGGGCATTGTCCAATATCAAAAGAACCTTAAAAGTGGGTCTCTTACTGGAAAGGTGCTTCCTCACTTCAGGGATGAAGCATAGATGGAACCAACCCAGAAAAAGATCTCATTGTCCAGGCTTGCTTGTACAACCAAAAGATTGGCAGCTGGTGTTTATCTTTTCCCTTCAAGACTCAGGGAGTTAGCAGCTTTATAGATAAAGGCAGTCCTGATCGTAAACCCGACTGCATTTGCCCAAAACAGTAGAGTTAGCTTATCCCTTCCAGCCTTAAATCCTGGTGCTCATTTCTCTTCTTTACTAATAAATGTGAATAGGGCACTATTGTCTGCATTAAAAACCTGTTCAGGCAGATACCCTTTCTCATCAATGGTTTTCTTAATTGTGTCTGGGAACTTGTTTGCTACCTCTTGGTCAGCAGACGGTGCTTCTGTTACCTTGACATTTTTTTTTTTTTTAATTTTTAAAAAAATGTTTATTTTTTTTCAAAGAAAAATAGCAATAGCCAACTGGAAACCTACTTATTCTTCAACTCCAATTTTGTTTTCTTTAAATTTAGAAGTGACTTACTGATTTACTATTTTAAACAAACCCCAGCACTTCCCTGGTGGTCCAGTGGTAAAGAATCTGCCTTACAGTTCAGGGGACACGGGTTTGATCCCTGGTCAGGGAACTAAGATTCCACATGCCGTGGCCACTAAGCCCCTGCCAGAGCTCGTGTGCCTCAGCTAGAGAGCCTGCGTGCCGCAAACTACAGAACCCACACGCTTTGGAACCTGCACGCCACAACTACAGAGCCCATGAGCCCTGGAGCCTATGTGCCACAGCTAGAGAGAGAAAAACCCGCATGCCGCAACTATAGAGAAGTCCATGTGCTGCAATGAAGAGCCCCCGTGCCGCAACAAAAGGTCCCACATGCCTCAGCGAAGATCCCGCGTGCCACAACTAAGACCCGGACGCAGCCAAAAATAAAATAAATAAATAATAAATGTTTAAAAACAAACAAACCTTCCCTTTCCCCTTTACATGTTTACCATCTACTTATGCTGAATCCTTCCAAGGAGATTGCTCCAGCATATATCTCCAGGTCCTTGCTTTGCTTATTTTACCAAAAAATGCAAAACACAGTTCCCTGCATCTGAAGGGCTCCAATCGTCAAAAGTAGGAAAAAAAACCACTTTGGAATAGCCAGTTAACTTGAATAAAAAAAAATCCACACGAATGCCTTTTGGTTGGGGCAGGAATTCACTCCTATGTTCCCGGTAATATGATCCAGCTCCATAAATCCTTGTAATTCATCCTCCCTAGCCTATGCACATACCTCTATCTAAAATTATTTGCTGGCATTAATTTCTACAGGTTTAGATTTTTCATCTTCCTTTTGCTTTAAGTTTTCATAGAATGACCTTGCTTTTTCTTGAATTATATTAGAGTCTACAGGAATACTTTTCTTATATCCTGCATCCACATAAAAGCTGCATTTTCAATATGAGATAAAAAGGTATTTTGCAAAAAGTTCAAGGTTTCACACCTGTTGGTGTAGCTGCAACAAGAGCTTCAGGGATTTCCTTTTCTTCTTTTTTTTAAAATACCCCTTAAACTGGATTCATTTATCTTGAAATGGCTGCAACTGCAGCTGCAGACCTAAATCTACGATACATATCAAGCAATTCAACTTTTTCTTGTGATGTCATGCCTTTTCTTTGCTTCTTGGGGGCACTTCCAGCATCAACAGTGGCACTCTGTATAGGTCCCATGGTGTTATTTAAAGTTTACCGTATTGCAGTAAACACAAAGGAGAATATGCAACATCACTTTAGGTAAAAAGAGATCACTTTTTACTGTGATATGTAATTTACTGGAGAGAGGAACTGCTCACGAGGAGAAGATTAGCATCACACGGCATTTTAAGCCGATACTTGCAACACTTGAGTTCAGCGCAATAGCAACAGGAGGTGGCTATGAAATTATTACAGTAGTACGGTATGTACCACAGTTAATTTTATGCAGTTATGATTTAATACTGCATCTTTGTTTACATTTCTCTCGACTGTAAATGGAGCAGGTACAGTGTTTATTCATGTAAGTTTTGATAAATTTTAACTTTTTATGATAGATTTGTGTATATTTTATGGTAGTAAATGATAAAATAGACTAGTATCTACGTATATTTTATACACCCATGACATACTGTGTTCTTAATTTCTCACTATTTCTAGGCTACCCAGTTCATCTGTGAGTTTTTTCAAATTGACATAAATCTTCCCCAAAATATTTTCAGTATATTTATTGAAAAAAATCCACGTATACAAAGGTCAGCTGTAAAGTGCCTATCACAATAACTGGTGTTAAATACACTGTACTTCCTTTTTGCAATTGTGTGAGGCCATAGTTCTAAAAAAGAGCTGTGTTTCATGTATGTAAAAGTAATGATTAAATCTTTACTCTTCTTCTCTTATTACATAATTCTAGCCTTATAAAGTTTTTTTTTCAAAAGGGGCAAAGTTTTGTGGTTGAATTGTCTTTCATTTAAAGTTATTAGAGGGACTTCCCTGGTGGTGCAGTGGCTAAGAATCCACCTGCCAATGCAGGGGACATGGGTTGGAGCCGTGGTCCGGGAAGATCCCACATGCCACGGAGCAGCTGAGCCCGTGAGCCACAACTACTGAGCCCATGTGCCACAACTGCTGAGCCTGTGTGCCACAACTACTGAGCCCATGTGCCGCAACTACTGAAGCCTGCTTGCCTAGAGCCCATGCTCTGTCCACAACAAGAGAAGCCACCACAGTGAGAAGCCCATGCACCATAATGAAGAATAGCCCCCGCTCACCACAACTAGAGAAAGCCTGTGCGCAGCAACAAAGACCCAATGCAGCCAAAAATAAAAAAAAAAAAAAAAAAAAAATTATTAGAGAACACTGGAAGTTTAATGAACATCGTTATCAGTAAGGGAGAAATGAAAAATTGTATCTATTCTTTAATAAGCTGACCTTCCTGTGAACTAAGATTTAGCTTTAAGTAATTTTGAAATGAGAATAAACTCTATTAATTTGAGTTAATTATATAACAGTTTTCATTTGTAATTAAAATTTATTTACCTTAAATCAAGTTCCTACATAGATCTGTGATTTATTGAGAAAAATGACACTGTGAAAGTACCAGAAGAAAACTCAGGAGAATTTTGTTTCTAATCTCAGATTAGGGAAAGTCTAACTATGGAAGAAAAGAATCCACTATATAAAATCTTTTTTTTACATTCTGCATGGCAACAATATGGTAAGCAAAACCAAAAGATGATACCCTTTGAAGAAAAATATTTTCATTTCATTTCATAGAGAGAGTCTAATTTTTAAGTAAATATAGCTCCTAGAAATCAGTAAGCAGAAGACCAATGATCCAATAGAAAAATTGGCAAAGGATATGAACAGAACTTGTGTAGAAAAAGCAATATTAATGGCTCTTTTAAGATATGAAAAATGCTCATCTTCCTTGATAATAGAAATAAAAATTAGAATGAAAATGAGGTAACATCCTTTATCTTAAAACGTTAGTCAAGAACAAGAAGTTTGATAATAAATTGTTGGTGAGCAGTCTTAAATATTTCTGGTGAGAAGTGTAAATTGATACATCAATGGAAGGTAATTTGCAAGTATCTAAATTAGGAATGACATGCCTTTTGAACCATAAGTTCCACTTTTATAATTTTTTATATTGATATGTTTATATTCATGTGAAATGTTAAATGTACACAGATGTTTGTTCAAGCATTATTGATAATAGGAAAAGATTGAAAACAGCTTAAATGTCCATGAGTAGGGGACTCGTTTAATTACGGCACATCCATATAGTGTGGCATTTTGTAGCTGTTAAAAAAGTATGAAGCAGATCTTTATGTACTTACATGTAAGCTAATTAAAATATATCAATAACATAAAATAGGCTGTGTTATACAATAAAAGCAATATGTATAGTGTGTTTAAATGTGTTTAAAAATACATGTTTGTTTATGTTTATAAATGACATGTATGGAAGAATAAACAAACTGAAAACAGTAGTTGTCTACTGGGTGGAGACCTTGTGGTTAGAGTCTAGGGTGATAAGGAGCTTTCCTTTTTCCTGTATAATCTTTCTTACCTGCTGCATGTTGTACCATTTGCTTATATTACCTATTAAGAAAATACAGTAATTAAATTAAAAATGAAAGCTAATACAATAAATAATGTTTGTTTTCTTTTTATACTAGGCATATTTGATGAGACCTTCTATAATATTTTTTGATGAAATAGATGGATTAGCTCCAGTTCGCTCTAGCAGGCAAGATCAGATCCACAGGTAATTTTTCCTAATCTGATTATGTTGAATTCTTTTCATTTGTTGACATAGTATTTAGATTTAGCCCTTGGATAAGTGCTATGAGGCTTATAAGATGTGACCTCTGTCCTTGAGGAAGACTTCTTTCATTAGCACAGGGGTCAGCAAACTAGGACCCATGAGCCAAATCTTCTCCCTGTTTTTGTAAATGAAGTTTCATTGGAACACAGCCATATTCATTGCTTTTTGCGTTATATATATCTCCTTTTGCACTACAAGAGCAGAGATGAGGGAGGGGTTGTGAGAGGAAGATCATATGACTTGCAAAGCCTTAACACATTTACTTTCTGGCCCTTTACAGAAAAAGATGCCTAATCCTGATTTAGCATGATGTTTTTGAAATTTATCCATGTCACATACACTAATATTTTGTTCTTTTTAATTTCTGAGTAGTAGTCCTTGGGCAACGTGTGTGTCTCTGTGTGTATGTGTATGTCTGTATGTGTACCACAATTTGTTTAATTCCTCTGATAGAGATTTGGTTTGCTTCTATATTTGGCTATTATGATAATGCTGCTGTGAACATTTGCATACACATTTTCATGGGACCATATGTTTTCATTTCTGTTGGGTAAATACCTTAGGGAGAAATGGCTGAATCCTATGGTAACTGTTTGTTTAAATTGATACTACTTTCCAAAGTGGTTTACCATTTTATGTTTTTAACTGTAATGTATCAGGATTTGGGATGCTTCTCATTCTTGCCAGCATTTTGTATTTTTACTCTCTGTTGCTGTTCTAATGAGTGTGTAGTAGTGGATTAATTTTCATTTTTCTGATGACTAATAATATTGAGCATCTTTGCATGCACTTATTGCTCATTTACATATTTTCTTTTGTGAAATGTCTGTTATATTATTTTACCCTTTAAAAATAAAGAAATCATATTGTATGTCTCATTGTAGTGTAAGATTTTTTTTATGTGCTCTTAAAACAAGCCCTTTGTCAGATCTATGTTTTGAAAAGTTTTCTACTAGTCTGGCTTGCCTTTTTCTTAAATATGACTCTTTGAAAATCAAAAAGTTTTAGTCTTGATGAAGCCCATTATGTAAATTTTTTTGGTATGTATTTTTGTGTCTTGAGAATAATTTCCTAAACCAATTTGTCAACTATTCTGTATTTTCTTCTAAAATATTAGTAGTGTTAGCCCTTAAATTTTGGTCAGTGATTCATTTTAAAGTTAACATTCATATGTCAGCATAAGGTAAGGGTTTGAGTTAATTTTTATAGCTAGTGCAAGGTATGGACTGAAGTTTACTTTTTCCATATTTTTTTTTCCAATTGTTCCAGGACCATTTATTGAAAAGGTTACCTTGTCTCCATTGAATTACTTGGCATCTTTGTCAGAAATTGACCATTAAGTTGTCTATTCCTAGACTTGTTAGTTGGTTCCATTGATCTTTAGGTTTATCCTTATATCATTGACTTAATTACTTGAGAAATTTATACAGTCTTATTAGTATAAGTCCCCAACCTTGTTCTTTGTAACTTTAAAAAAAATCTTTTTTAAAGAGCAGTTTTAAGTTTACAGCATAATTGAGAGGAAGGTACAGAGATTATTCCATTTACTCTGTGCCCACACTGATGCACAGCCTCCCTCATTATCAACATCTTTCATCAGACAGGGTACATTTGTTACAATTGAGGAACCTACATTGACACATGATAATCACACAAAGTGTGTAGTCACTCTGGGTGTTTTGCATTTTGTGAGTTTGGACAAATGTATAATAACATGCATATGTCATTATAGTATCACGCAGAGTATTTTCATTGTCCTAAAAATCCTCTGTGCTCTACCAACTCATCCCTCCTTTCCCTCCCCACCCCACCCCACCCCACCCCCTCAGTCCCTGGCACTAATGATTTTTTACTATCTACCCTCGCCCTTTCCCGTAATGCTATGTAGTTGTAATCATCCAGCATGTAATCTTTCAGGTTAGCTTCTTTCATTTAGCAATATGCATTTAGCAATATGCATTGTGACTTTTCTTGGCTTTTTGTTTGTTTGTTTGTTTCTTCTGTTTGCTTTAGGTTTAGTTTTCTCTTTTTCTAAATCATTCAGATGGAATTTTAGACTTTGATTGAAACTTTTTTTCTTTTCTAATATAGGCATTGAAAGCTATAAATTTCTTTTTAAGCACTGCTTTAGCTGTATCCCAGTTTTTGACCTCTTATATAATCAGTGTCCTACAGTTCAAAATAATTTCCAATTCCTCTTGTTATTTCTCCTTTGACACAATGAATATTTAGAAGTGTGTTGTTTAGTTTACAAGTTGTGTTTTTTATCTTATTGTTTCTAATTTAATTTTTAAATTGAGGTATAATTAACATAAAACACTGTATTAGTTTCTCTAATTTAATTTTGTGGTCAGAAACAATAACTCTTAAAGTCATTTTAAATTCACTGCAGTTTTCTTTATGTCCCAGGTATTGTCTGTGTTGTGAATTTGTATTCTGCTGTTTGTGGTGTAATATTCTCTATATATATCAAGTAAGACAGGGTTATAATAATGTTATGCAGGACGTTTTGTGTTTTTACTGATTTTTTTTGTCTAGTTATTTTATGAACATTAGAGAGATGTGGTAAAATGTCCAACTATGATTGTAGAATTGTCTCTTTAATTCTGCCAGTTTTTGTTTCATTTATTTTGAAGTTTTGTTTTGGGTGCAAACACATTTATTATTTTGGATGTCTTTATTTTGAAGTTGCCTTATTATGAAATGCCCCTCTTTATCTTTGTTAATACTTTTTGTTTTGAAATCTATTTTCATTAGAATCTAATGAAATGATTATCTAATGATTAGATAATGATTAAGCTAATCTAGACTTCTGATGTTTTTTGCTTGGTAAATTTTTTTTCCATTAACTTACTACCTACCTTTCAGTGTCTTAATATTTAGAGTATTACTTTTGTGGATAGTACATAGTTGGGTCTTGTTTTCCTAACTGGACAATCTCTTCATTTTAATTTGAAAGTTTAATCCATTAATGTTTATGTAATCATTGACACAAATGAATTGGAGAATACCATTTCATGTTTGTTTTCTATTTATGTGTGTTTTCTTTTTGTTTTTCATTTCTTGCTTTTCTAAAGAGAATATTTGGAGATATTTTAGAATCTTTTTATTTTACTACTGATTTTTTTTTTTAATTAATTTATTTTTATTTTTGGCTGCGTTGGGTCTTCGTTGCTGCGCGCAGGCTTTCTCTAGTTAGGGCGAGGGGGGCTACTCTTCATTGCGGTGCACGGGCTTCTCGTTGCGGTGGCTTCTCCTGTTGCGGAGGACGGGCTCTAGGCGTGCGGTCTTCAGTAGTTGTGGCTTGCGGGCTCTAGAGCGCAGGCTGAGTAGTTGTGGTGCATGGGCTTAGCTGCTCCATGGCATGTGGGATCTTCCCAGACCAGGGATCGAACCTGTGTTCCCTGCATTGGCAGGCAGATTCATATCCACTGCACCACCAGGGAAGCCCTACTACTGATTTTTTTTTTCTTTTGTGGTATGCGGGCCTCTCACTGTTGTGGCCTCTCCCGTTGTGGAGCACAGGCTCCGGACACGCAGGCTCAGCGGCCATGGCTCATAGGCCCAGCCGCTCCGCAGCATGTGGGATCTTCCCAGACCGGGGCACAAACCCGTGTCCCCTGCATCGGCAGGCGGACTCTCAACCACTGTGCCACCAGGGAAGCCCCCTACTACTGATTTTTTTAAAGCTCATTTATTGAGGTATAATTGATACAGAATACTATATATACTCATTGATATACTTAAAGAGTACACTTGGTAATTTTAACATGTATTTACTTGTGAAACTGTAACTATCAATACATATAAGGATACATATGAGAGAGGTTCCAAATGGTGGGAAAAAGGGATGCAAAAGGTTAGTCACAAATATTCACAGCAGTGTTATTCATAATAGTCGTAACATGGAAATAACCCAAATGTCCATTAGCTGATGAATGGTTAAGTAAAATGTGGTATATCCACATGGTAGAATATCATTCAGCCTCAAAAAGGAATGAGATTCTGACACATGCTACATGTGTTTATCTTATACATGTAACATTGGTGAACCTCACATTCGTTACGCTAGTTGAAACAAAGCCAGACACAAAAGATCACATATTGTACTGTTTCATTTATGTAGAATGTCCAAAACAGTCAAATTCATAAAATGGTATAAAAGTGTATCAAGTAAATACTAACAGAAAGCTACTATTGCTATATTAGACAAAAGAGACTAAGACAGAAAGCATTATTATACATAAAAAGAGGATCAATTTACAATGATAAAATCTTCAATTTATTAAAAGATGTAATAGTTTAAAATTTATAATTCCCTAATTACTACATTTCAAACTGTATAAAACAAAAATTGACAGAACTGCAAAGAGTCAAATTGATAATCATTGTGAGAGATATCATGTACCTCTCAGTAATTAATAGACCAAATGAGCATAAAATAAATTCTCTACAGATTATTTGAACAACTATATTATATTAATCTGATCTTGTGGGCATACTTATCTAAGGCAATTATAGAATGAACACTGTTTTCAAACAAACACAGCATTTATAAAAATTGACCATGTATTGTGCCTTAAATCACAACTAATTTCCAAAGTTTAGTAATATACAAAATATAAGAAACAAATGACAAAAAGATAAGCAGAGAATTTTATGTTTTTTATTAAGAACTATTGTCCTAACTCTAAGTAATCTATGGTATTAGTAAAATAAATTATAGCTAACTATATATGAACTGCAAACAGAGATATGCAGAAATCAGGAAAGCAGAAAGTCACTTCTTTGAAAAAAATAAAATTGACCAACTTGTTGCACAATTGGCCATGATAAAAAAAGACAGTGATAAAGCAATATTTAGGAATACAAAATATGATGTTATTTTAGATTCTGTAAACATTAAAGGTTAAGAGGATGAAGGCCTAAGCTTAAGAGGTAAAAGTATAAAACTTTTAGGAAAAAACCTGTGGAAACATCTTCATGACCTGTATGAATGTTCACAGCTTTTTTGGTAATAGCCAAAAACTGGAAACAGTCTAAATGTCCATCAACATGTGAATCAACAAATTGGGATCCATTCATAAAATGGAATATTGCTTAGCAATGAAAAGGAATAAACTATTGTTAAACCAACAATGTGAATTTCAAAATAATCGTGCTGAGGGAAGGAATCCAGAAAAAAAAAGTATTTACCGTGTGATCCCATGTATATAAAATTTTAGGTAATGCAAGCTAATCTATAGTGACAGAACTCAGATCAGTGGTTGCCAGGGGATTGGGTCAAAGAAGAGCAGTGGGGAATGGATTTTGAAGGGCATGAAGAAGAGCATGATGGATATTACTTTTTTTCATTATGGTGATAGTTTCACATACTTCAAAACTTAGCAATTTGTATACTTTAAAATTTTCAGTGTATTGTATGTCAGTTATCTGCAGAAGACTTAAACCTGTTTAGAGTGATATGAGAAAGTTAAATGGAACTTAGTTTTACTTGTGAACATGGATATAAAAATCCATTTTTTTAGTCTTTAAGACTGATAAAAGTTAGTGTAAGCAGTAATTTTTGCAGCTTTTTCTTTCTTCCCTTTTTAAAATTTTGTCTGAAAATTTTGTTACAGCTCTATAGTATCAACCCTCCTTGCTCTTATGGATGGATTAGACAATAGGGGCGAAATTGTTGTTATTGGTGCTACAAATAGACTTGATTCTATAGATCCTGCTCTCAGGAGACCTGGTCGTTTTGACAGAGAATTTCTTTTCAACCTTCCTGATCAAAAGGTAAGAGTTTTTGATATATTAAGATTTATTTGTGACTCAATTATGAAATATATATATATGTATACATATACTTTGAAAGCGGTATTTTATGAGTTGTCATTTTCAAAATTTTGTGCTTGTTGGATATCTTAGTTACTCCTTAAAAAATTCTTGTCATTATTGAATAATTTAATCTTTTTTGTTAACAATTATCAGAAAGTTTATGATTTTTAGGAAGTAAGGGTATGATTTTTAGGTTACTATAGATGCTTACTTACTCTTTTCTTTAGTTCTCCACATTGTATTAATTATCTTGTACGACAGGTTACATGTCTCTTGTTCACCAAAGTAGCTTTGTTCCCGTAAAAATAACGTTTTTAGAGTAATGGTGGCTTTATGAATAAGAGCCCAATATGCAAATTCTCATAGAAATGGCTGTAACATCTTAATTAAAAGCAGCAAATGCCATTCATTATAGTGTAGTTTTAAAAAGAACATAATAAAAAAAAATAAGAACATAATTAAAACAGGGCAATGTGTAGTCATTGACTATGTAAAATGTTATTTAATATGTTATACAGAGTTCTCTTTTCCTGTTTTTACTTGGCAATATTTTGGTTAGTCTTTGACCAGTTTAATCATTGACTGTCATCTTCACTGCACATTTATATTTGAGAGGGAGGGACATATTCAGAGAAGATTCTGTATTTGACAATGCTTTGCATGTATTAAATATATCAAGCCTAATTAGAACCTTTATAACACATACCTATATAAATATAACCAAAAGAGAGCAGAGAAGCTACTACATATGAATATATATATTTATACACACACACACACGCACACACGAGCACTTGCTGTTATATGGCTTTGATTTTGGATCTCTGTAAAATGCCTTGTTTATGTACATAGATGTGAGAAGCTTAGTGATTAGTACAGTAAGGTAGACTCTAGGGAAATGAAGGCAATGGCTCTGCTGTATAGAGCAGTCTGTGTAGAGCAGTCTCTACCTCAGTTCGACAGTCTTAACAGCCACTATATCTGTCTCAGTTTTGGATTGACGATCCAACTTATAGGCTTTTTTTTGGCACCAAGTTTATTTAGCTTTGTCAGGATGGGAAACATAGTGTATACAGCATCATTTTTGTAACCCGAGTGAGCTTCTAGGGCTGTACCAGTACATAGAGGTACGCTTAGTTATAGGAGACAAGACTGAAGTAGTCTACTTCAGCATGGGGAAGCATCAGCTATCTCATTTGGAACATCTTACAACAGTTCAAGCACATCTTTTAGGCTCTACCAGTTGATGGGGAATGTGCTTATCAGCTCTAAGAGACACAGCCAGTGTTCATTTCGGCACAGGAAAGCCATTACCTTGATTTTCCAATTATCTTCTCTAGTGTCCTAGTCATGTAGGCCTCAAAGTCCATATGCCAACCATAGTCCTCACAACTCATGTATAGTCCACACAAATCAGAGATTTAACAGTAAACGAGGTCTAGAACAGTACTATCCAGTTGAATTTTCTGTGATGATGGAAATGTTCTGTGGCTTACTATATTGTATAAGTATGGATCTTGAACATAGTTTTCCATGTTAATTTTAACTTTCGAAGTTTCAAGAAAACAGTGCTTAAGACCTAAACCTAAGGTCATTTTTCTTGGCCTGGGTCTGTGGAAAAAACCTAGACTGGCTGTTCACCTTTTTTTCCTTAGGTAATATTTAAGGTCATGAGACTAGATGATACAATTCCTCTGTCTTAAGAAGCAGTCAGTAAGGTAAGAGGAAAACTAGGAGAGTGGGATTCTGGAAGCCAAGTGAAGAAACTATATCAATGGGGAAGGTATAATTAACTGTCGGATGTTGCTAAATTAAATCACATGACAGAAGATTGGCGATTGTATTTAGCATTATGTAGGTCATTGGTGAAACCTGATGGGAACAATTTCAATTAGTGGTGGGTGCAAAAAACTTGACTTGAATATGGTTAGTTTAAGAGAGTGGGAGGGGAGGAATTGGAGACAGTGAATGGAGATAAATTTTTCAAAGTGTTTTGCTGTAATAAGAAGCAAAGGATTGAGGTGAGATGTTGAGCAAATTGGGGACAAGAGAAGGTGTTTTGTTATTTTTAAGATGGGAGAAATATCCCTTAGGGAAGGAAGTTTTGGTGATGAAATTGAGAAAGGAGAATTATCTTCTTGCCTTGATAGGCGAGAAGGGGGATTGGATTTAATATATGAGTGATGAGAATGACTTTATTTTTAATTTAAAAAATTTTTATTTATTTATTTGTCTGTGCTGGGTCTTAGTTGCAGCATGTGGGACCTAGTTCCCTGACCAGGGATCACACCTGGGCTCCCTGCCCTGGGAGCGTGGAGTCTTAGACACTGGACCACCAGGGAAGTCCCGAGAATGACTATAGCTAGGAATTTGATAGTTCATCTGTTATAATAGGGAGAAAACAGAATATTGTGGGTACACATGCTAACAGGTGGACAGAGTTGGTATGGGGTACCTTTGGAAGTTTTCTTCTGATTGCTTCAGTTTTCTCAGTGGATTAGGAAGCAAGTTCTGAACGAGAGGCTGAGCATGAAGGCAGAGAAGCTATGAACTAGTCTGCTGGAAGATAGCCTCATCCTCATGAATAGAATAGAGAAGGGTTAAGGGCAGTCATAAGGCTCCATTTGGTCGTTAATTTAAATTGATACCAGTCAGTGTCTAATATTAGCATGCAGTTTGGGAAGTGGAATATCATGACTCTTGCTATTTGAGCAAGTGAAAGTAAAAAACAAACAACAAAAAAAGTAAGTCTTGGTGCCAAATTTTAATAATTTTGTTAACTCTTTATTACCATAGAATAGCATGTACCTTCTTTATGCAGTAATGCTTAATTTCTTTTGTTTATCATCATCAGCAGTATGATTATTGTTATAAATGTTATGTGCATATTCATGAATCCTAAAGAATGAGTGACCTCAGTTTGCCTTTCACTCTTAATAATAGAGGAAGCTACTTTCTATTAGGAGAAACCATATGATTTACTATTCTGTATGCCAGTAGAGTAAATTGTAATGAAACATTTCTTGATTTAAATAATTTCTTCTATTTCTTGTTTTTATGATAAAGAAAGGAGACTCTATATAGAAAAAGAGAAAGGCACTTAAATGTCTCAGAGACCTGACAATAACTTTTGACTTTAGGTAATTAATTTCATTTCCTCTAAATCTTTACTTATTTTGTAAAATGAAGGGATACAGATAGATTTTTTTTTTTTTTTTTTTTTTGCGGCATGTGGGATCTTCCCGGACCAGGGCATGAACCTGCGTCCCCTGCATTGGCAGGCGGACTCCCAACCACTGCGCCACCAGGGAAGCCCCGATAGATCTTTTTTGAGATATCTTCCAGCTTAGATTTTTTTTTTTTGACGTGTTTCTGATTCTCTGAGAGTCTTGAATGAGTGGCGCCCCTTCTGCTGCTGAAGTCTATATAGATTCTTAATGTCATCTTCTAGACTATATAAGCTCTCAGAATTATATTTTTGGGGGGCCTTGATTTTATATTCTTTTAGTATCTGTTCAGGCAGATATTTCAAGTTGAAAGAAAATATTTCTTACATCATTGATTTATTTTTGGTAGCTGAACACCTAACTTAGAACTTGGAATTGAAGCAATAGCTGTTGATTCCAGATTTTGTCAACTTTTTGAGCAAAGTTTATCTTAAAAACTTTAAAGTTCTTTTTGTTTTTGTGCTAGACCCCAGATTCCTCACCAAGGCAATAATATTATCATCTTGGTTATAATTTGCTTTTTCATAGTCTCAAGAAACTCAAGTAGCAGTGTTGAGGAAACAAGTATACTCAATTTTTTTTTTTTTTTTTTTTTTTTTGCGGTACGCGGGCCTCTCACTGCTGTGGCCTCTCCTGTTGCGGAGCAGAGGCTCCGGACACGCAGGCTCAGCGGCCATGGCTCACGGGCCCAGCCACTCCGCGGCATGTGGGATTCTCCCGGACCGGGGCACGAACCCGTGTCCCCTGTATCGGCAGGTGGACTCTCAACCACTGTGCCACCAGGGAAGCCCAAGTATACTCAATTTTAGAAAGCATTGTCTTTCCCCTGAAAGAAGGCAGATGTGAAAAAAAAATTCTGATGTAACTTTTCAGGTGATTATGGACTCATACTTCAGTGTTTATTTTTTACTGTGGGAGAAAAAGAAATTTCATTTAATTTGGAACCAAAATGTTAAAATTTTGATTGTGCTACACATATACAGTTAGATTTAAGGTAAAGAATGCTCTTTTGAAAGAAAAAAATCAAGGTAAAATTGTTTAAACCTTTGTTTTACAGTGAATTCAATTAATATTTATGGAGATTACCTTGTTACATATTAACTGTGAAAGCATTAACTAACCTACAAGATGATGTTTATTATATTTATTTACTTAATTGAAAACTTCTTCAACTTAAAACTTTAATGATACTTTATGCATATTAGAACCAAAAGGCCTGTGAAATCTAAATGTAAGGTTTGCTTAAAAGATGATTATTATAACACATTAAAGTTTTTTTGTTTACATGTTTTCAGATGGTTAAGATGACTTGGAGGAAAGTGAAATTTAGTTTTGAGTTCTAGTCCTATATCAGTCACGTAGTCATATGTGCCGCTAGTCAAGTTCCTTTACCTCTCAGGATGTTAAGTATCTTAGTTTGTGAAACAAAGATCTCTGCTACATAGCTCACAGGGTTATTATGGGAATCAGAGTTGATGCAGATGCCAAGCTGTTTATGTTTCTTTTAAAATAAACAGTTGCTTTTCTGGGATATGGTTAGTTGATAAATTTGTTCCATCTAATACATTTTGGGGTTGAAGATATTTTATTTATTTGTACTTTTTTCCTTAGGCAAGATTTTATTTATCTGTGCTTTTCTTCTTAGGCGAGAAAACACATTTTACAGATCCATACCAGGGACTGGAATCCAAAATTGTCAGATGCTTTTTTAGGTGAATTGGCTGAAACATGTGTTGGTAAGTGCTACTGTTTGAATTTTTTGATTGTCATTGTTTGTTCTGATCAGCCTCCCTTTCCCCTTATGTTTGGAATGTGAATGAGTATAGTTGTGTTTTTGTGCAATAGATGGCTTTGCCTTTAAATGTAAACATTTCACTTGAAGTTTGAACACTTCTAAATTAGAATTTTAGCTGCCATTAGGTGTTTTGATTATCAGAGCTCAGTGGTCATATGCCTTTCATTGAGTGCTGGATTTCCAGTATTACTACAGTGTCTCCTTTTAGGAATTGTTCCCTTTCAGAAGTTTTACTAAGAAAAATAAGCTTAAACGAGAGGTGAAGGTCCAGGGATAGGGCAGGACTGTAGTCTTTTACTTCACAGATTACATGATGGACTCATCCTCATGCTGGTGGTTTAGAAAGAAGTTGAGTGAGAGGAGTCTTCAAAGAAAATACTTAATGACATCTGCTAGTATTTCCCCAAATGTAAAACTCTTCAAGTTAATAAGTTATTCACAAAGTAGAAGATCTACAGAGTGAACGAACACTACTGTCCTAAAAGGATATGGTGAGAGTGTTTTATGTACATACATGATCATACATAGGAGACGGAATTCAGAGGTTTTAGAATTCAGGGTTTTGGCTCTAATTAGGTCTGAAATAAAAATGAATGTGGTATTAAGCAACTGAATATACACACAGGTATTTTTCCTTCATTCTTTTCCTGTCTTTTGTCTGTTTTCCTCTCATTCTCTCAAAAATATAAATTAAAAAATCTCTCCATGAATTTTTTTTAAGCATTATGAAGAAGTCCTCCTAATAAGTCCACTAACAGTCAGCAGTCTACTTGGGAAAACTTTAAAGTTACCAAAACCAAAAAGAACAACTTAGTTAAAAAATCATTGTGGTCCACCATCAAATAATTAAAACTTAAATAGAACATTAGTCCATTCAGTTAGCTACATCCGAATTATCCTCTTCATCCACAGGGACCTCCATCTCCGAAGCAGCATACCTCAGCTTTTGAACCACAAAGACCTCGACATCTTCTGGTGAGGAGAAAACGTAAATCTCTCCAGCACTACTCCAGTTTAAGCTTTGCCTGGTATAAGAGAGCATGCGCCAAACCCATTTCGTGTAAATTTGGCTTGACCTTTGCAAAGCCTTGTGCTGCTTTATGGGAGAGGGTGGTATTTGGTACAAAATCCAGTCTTTGCCCTTTTTGAAATTTGACCCCTTTTATTTCCTGTTACTTTTATGATATTATTGTGTTACAGTATAGATCAGAATGGGAAATATTTGTAGATTCATCTGTGAATTTGTCACAGAATGATCCTTAATTGAAATAAGCAGAAGTCTTCAAATAATTTTGGAAATTCCCTAAGAGTAATTTTAAAATTACTTTTTTAATCCTGTCTACCATCTGAAATGTTATATACTCTAATTCTTCATCTTAAATATTAGACTCTCAGTTTCCTTTTTCATTTCGAAAGGCTACTCCTTCTCATTTTACCAAGTTATTTATTTTAGCTTTTAGTCAGTTTCTTAAGTTAAAAAAATTTTAAGACATACTTTTTTATAGGACTGAAAAAATTCTCTTGCCTTTTTTGGGGGTGGCGTTGCTGGTTTAGAATCTGCTTATATATACTCTATTTTCTTCCTGGAGAGTGACATAAAAATCCATTATAATTAACTGACTTCTGATTTTGATTATGACATTTATTTCATTTAAGTTCACTTTAAAAAAAAAAAAGAAAAAAGCAAATACAGGTCTTTAAACTGGAACGGAATAGCAATAAATTTTTAATTCATTATGAGCTTAGCACTTAGGTATCCCAAAGATGTTTTAACATGTATGGGTTCAGCTGAATGAAATTTATGCCTAACAAAAGAGTATGCAGTCTTAATGAACGACTGCAAAGATAGTTGACTTCTTGTTAGAGGTTATGGATTTGGTAACTTTTACCTTGAAATGAATTCCCAAGTACTTGGAGGTTTGCATGCATAATAGGTGTGATTTTTAGTAGTCTTCAAATAATTTGGTATCCAGAACATGTACACAAATAGTAGGAGCTTAAGGTTAATGAAGAACTTTAATCTAATCATATTTCTCTATTCATTTTCACTAAGAGGGCCAAAACAATGAAAGGGTATCTGTCAATGTGGCATCTTAGCTTGTGGACCTTCATTGTTTGGTATTTTACTTAAAAAGTAACTTCATAAAATTTTATTACCTTTCTCTAATTTATAACCTCTTTGAATAGCTTGTATTTTCATTCTTTCAGACAAATTTCCATCTTAATAGTAGTATTCAGGAATGCGTTTTCTTTGGTATCTAGCTATGTATGTTCATCAGACTATTAGAGTTGTAATGGTAGAACTAGTATAGTTATGGAATTCTTATGGAAGGGATATTGATATTTAACATCAACTTTTAACTCTCAAAAGGCTGTATTTCAGTATTTCTAGAATAGTCATATCGTCTATTTTTCTAAACCCTTTTGAGAGTGAAAAAATACGCTGTTAATTATGACAAGGCAAATGGCCAAAACCAGGACATGTGGTCACCCTTAATATATCCTATTTAGCCATGGTTATGATGTACCTTTAATTCTGTTTTAGAGTCTAGTAAGGAAAGTGTATTATTAATTCAGTAGTTCTGAATTTTCTAGTATATCAGTATCACTTGTAAAGTTTTCGCAAAATACACATTTATGATATTAAACCACCACTTAGTGATTCTGATTCACTAAGTTTGTTGGGAATCTATTTTTGACTCATTTTCATTGTTTATTCAGATGACTAGTCAAGGTTGACAACCACAGATATAAACTAGTAATTCTCATTCACAAACAAATGTAAAGAAGATAAATCCTATCATTTATAGTCTGTTGGTTATGATAATCCATGAGAAAATTTACTTCTTTATTTTTTTTCAAGGATTAGTTTATAACTAATGATGAAATTCAAACTTTCAAGCAAAAATTAGGATTTTTTTAAAAACAGAAAAGGGATTATAAGCTACACAGCAGTTCTCAAAGGGCATTCTATGACTTATATTTGTCATTGTGAGCTGACAGCTTGCCAGCACTTAAAAGACTTTAGCGATGCGATTGGTGATGATATTAACAAATGTGATTTTTTGATATTGTTAATAAAATGTGTCAATATACAAAACATCTATTTAATTCAGTGAAGAAAATTTACTTCTTCAAGTGGAATCTTATTGTTGATAAGCTTTAAAATTATCTTTAATAAATTAAGAAAAATGAACAAACATTGCTATTTATATTATGTCAAACATAAATGTTATGGGCAACATTTACTACATAAAATACCTTTTAGTGGCTTTTTTCTGTTCTGCATTGTTTTTGAACGTTTGCTCTTTTTTAATTAGGTTTTTGCACTTAAAAATAGGGTCATATAGTATGTTCACTAAGTATATATACTTTTAAAGAAGAAAAAGAAATGTGGTTTATATTTTTTTGAAGACAGTAGTTTATTCTTTACTTCCTCTGAAATGGATTATTTAGTTAACTGTTTATAACTGAGCTGGTATTCTACAGTTATTTTGTTGAACTAGTGTAACAGATGTGTATGGAACAGGAAAAGATACTTTTTGTCAGGTTCATTCACTGAGAAATAGAAAATAAAATGAGAGACGTGGTAAACTTGGTTATTCTGAAGAATTATTTGGGAGATTGATTGCTGTCATGGGGCAGTGTTAATGCTTAATCTGCTTATAGTTTTCTGAATTAAATTCTCATAGGTCATATTAAGTTTTCCCCTACCTCTGAATAAATGTTTATGAATATAGTACTTGATAGTTTTCATTGAAATTTTTAGTTACAGTGAGTAAGTTGGTTTAATAGTAAAAGAATTTAGATTTCTTAGAAAAAGAAAAGCCTAATAGATATGGTTCATCCCCCTCTTTTTTGTAATACATGGTAACCTAATAGTTTTACGTTTCCAAACTATAACCTTGGAGTTACTCTTTTCTTTTTTCATTCATTCTTTCACTCAAGAAATATTTTTTGGATATCTACTGAATGCCAGGCCAGGCATCGTTTTTGGTAGTTGAGATACATTTAGCGAACAAAACAAACAAATACCCCTATTCTTACAGAGGTCACATTCTAGTTGGGGAAGGCAGACAGTAAACATAATAGGTAAATGATAAGGCTGTAAGTGCTATGGAAAAAGGAGAGCAGGGTGAGGAGTTTTCTGTTATGTGTAGGACTTGTTTAACGTGATCATTTGCCCTACTGAGGGATATAGGGATAGAATTTATTATAGATGTGTGAGTCAGTTTGATTTATATGGTTTTGTTCCTTAATGTTCTTTTTCTGCCAGTTATTCTGGTACTATTTCTTCTCTGCTCGTAGTTTTCCTATCTAATCACCATTTTAATTTCAGTATTTAAGTGTTCTACAAGGTCATTGTGAGATATAAAAAGATAAATAAACCTGATACCACTCTTTGAAGAGCTTAGGGACTAATGTTCTGTAATTAGTTCGGGTGGTTCCCGCTGCGGGCGTAACTGATAAAGGTGGCCAAATGCAGGTTTAATTGTCGATATAAAAAAACACCATGACTAGTTTGAGGTTTTCTTCCCATTTGTGGTAAAAACGTAAGAGTTCATATGTTTTTCTATGTATTTGTCGCTCAAATGAATGAAATGATTTCAGAGCACTGGTGGCTTGATCTGATGTTTAACTACATGATCAGTTAAATATGGGTAATGGATGATACCTCATATCTTTGTAGCCCTTTGAACTAGATTATCAATCATTTTAAACTAAATATATATATATAAAGGAAGATAATGCAGAAATTTAATGGATTCTCATTCCCTGTAATACCTTTGGAACTATCAGAGATGATCATAACTTTAAAGTATAGTTTTGGGGGTAATAAGATATTAACCTGCTTGTGGGTTGCACTCAGAGTTAGTAGTAGAATAGCTCTGATTTTGAAGTTTCCGCTTATGTATACTACTTTGTACTGCTCCATTATATGTGTTTGGAAATTAGTAATATTAGAAAAATTTATAGAAAACTGTAATGTCATGAGGACTAAACTAATAATTGGAAATATTGATGAAAGATTGATATAAAACTATTTTTTTAAACCTTTCCTGAAGAAAGATGTACATTATAATTGGTTTTGGCACAAAATATATGACTTGTTTTCTTTTAATATCATTAGTTCATGTGTTTGTTAATTAAAATATTCGAAAATTTTTAGTCTTAATGAGTAAACAGTTTTATTAGGTGACTTTAAATGGTCATTTTTCATTTTGCTAGTGAAATTGCACATGATTGATTTAGTATTTTATTTTAGATAAAGATGTGCATATTTGCAAAATAGAGTTGATACTTGGAAAAATGGACTTACCTTTGTTATCCTTTTCCTTTTGTGCATTAGGCTATTGCGGAGCTGATATCAAGGCCCTGTGCACTGAAGCTGCCCTGATTGCCCTGCGGAGGCGTTACCCCCAGATCTATGCTAGCAGTCATAAACTGCAGCTAGATGTTTCCTCAATAGTGCTCAACGCCCAAGATTTTTACCACGCAATGCAGAATATCGTGCCTGCTTCCCAGCGTGCTGTCATGTCTTCGGGACATGCACTATCCCCCATCATAAGACCACTGCTGGAAAGAAGCTTCAACAACATCCTAGCAGTCTTGCAAAAAGTGTTTCCTCATGCTGAAATTAGCCAGAGTGACAAGAAAGAAGGTAGTATAAATTACCTTTTCATATTGTTAAAATGAAACAAGTACAGACATAAGTAAATAAATTCTGAGTTTTCTTATAAGGTTATTTATGTGTTACTCTTTTGTATTTGCCATGAATATAGGAAATGTATCCATTTCACTGGCCACTGTTTATTCTAGGCCTAGCATATTGTCTGGCAGACAGTAGTTGCCTAGTCAGTGTCCATAAAAAGAATGAATGGATGTTTGTTCTGTTTGTTCACTCTTGGGACATTCTGACTATCTTAATGTAAGAGTGTTACCATCTTTAGAAAAGTTGGCTATGATAGTATTGGCTTACATTTCTTTTATTATTATAAAGCCCTTACATAAATTGTCATTTGTTAATTAACCCTCATAACAATCCTGGGGGTAGGTACTCTTACTCTATCAAAAATGAAGATGTTCACTTATATAGGGTCACTCAGTAAGTTCTAGGTCTTGCTCAAACTCAGGGAGCCTGACTCCAGAGCCCATGCACTTAACCATGTTGCTATAATGTCCCTCTGGATTCAACTCATCATACTGTTTTATTGGCACAGCACTCTGCAGTGTGCTGCGCTAATGCAGTGTAAATTACTAGTAGGGCAGTAAATTAGAACCTGATGATAGAAGGTCTTGACTTCTGGCCTCAAGATTGTAGTTTGGATTTGAGATAAAAACAGAAAGCTACTTTTAAAAATGTTACTCATATACAGGAAAGCTCTAGGTTCCTGTGCTAATCAAAGTAAAAGCCCATGAACTTAGAAGAGACAGTAATTAAAAAAAATTATCCTCATTTTCTTTGTTTAACGTGTAGTCTGCACTGTATAAAAAATTGTCCAATGAATTATGTTAATGGTAAAACTGTTATATATAGTAAAAATCATCGATATTCAATGAATTTTGCTTGTCATATATGTATTTTTCAGAAACTTTTTTTAGGGTAGATTCTCATGAAATATCACATCGATTACTTGATTTCTTAAATTTGTCAAATGAGGAGGAGAACAAATATTATGTATGAGCCAGCTACTCTGCCATGAATTGTACATTTCTTATCTCTGATTTTCAAAACTGAGGATATGTATCTTTTCCCAATTTTTTAAAATTTTTAAAAGACTATGTCACCTTTAGAAGGTCATAAAAATCTTACCTTCTCTTCTGAGAGATTGTAACTTCTTTACTTGCATTTGAGAATTTTCTTATGGCATTATTATCTGTTTTCTTACCATTTTATCCCCATAAGTATAAAGTATGCTTTAGTTTCATTTTTTTGGGTCACATACCAGTGGAGGAAAGAAACCAAATTTTCTTTGATTATTAATCATTGTTTTTTAGTTATTTAGATATATTATTCTGGATTATTTTGGTCTTTAATATTTTTCTTAGACAAGTATCCTTTCCTTATATATGAAATTATCAATCACATGGTACTCAATTATTTTCTGATTAACCTTTACAATATTAGTTGTATTAAATACTTGGCTTTTAAAAGCCATTGAAATCTGTGTCTGCCAGAACAATTCAGTATCTCATTTTAGAAAGCATGCCTATTTTTTTTCTTTGTTTTTTGGGGGGAAGGGTATGATTTTTGTCAATCTTAATTTCCTCCCATTTCTCCTACACATGTAGCATTGCTTTTTATTGAATGAATTGACGCTTTTGTTAGGTATGTATGAATTACGGCTATTAATACTTTAGGTTGTAGTCCAGATAAATTTTTAAGTATGGCACTTTCAATAGGAATTTTAGTTCCCGTTAGTCCATCGAACAATAACTTAAGACCCAGTGTTACTTGAATGAGTACATTTTTTAAGATTGGTTTTTTTCCCACTGAAAACCTGAGTCCCTTCTTAACTAAGACTAGATTTTCCTTGAAATATGTGTGTGTGTGCCATGTGAAAAAATAAAGGTCAATTTGTTCCTTGTTGCTTTTGTAAGAACTGGGCCATACTTCAATTACTCTATTAATTAAACCATCTTATTTATATTAAATGTACTGGTTTTGGTCAAAATTAACTTAGAAAATTTTAGTAAGTAGGTGAGTATTTTATGAGAGTGCCATTTCTTTTCCAGAGTTCTTGTAGTCTCCCAAAATGCATCTCATAACACTTAACTAGTCTGTAAAGGTGAAAGAATTACATTGGTTCCATTTATAAATTATTCAGAATACTGTAGTTTGTCAATTTCCTTGGACAATCTGTGTTATTTGATGGATAACTTATTAGTTTTTGCCACTTGATTTGTAAACCAGTTTTTCTTAGCTTTGGTAGGGCACTAATATTAAAGGACTTTTTAAGCCTCATAATCTTTGTGATTTTTTTTTTTAAACAGATATAGAAACTCTGATTTTAGATGATAGTGAAGATGAGAATGCTTTATCAATTTTCGAGACCAGTTGTCACTCAGGATCACCAAAGAAACAGTCATCAGCTGCTGCTGTACATAAACCTTACCTTCATTTTACAATGTAAGCAATTTATATCATTGATTTCAATTTATATTGAAATTTCTTTCAATTTAGAGTGATTTTTACTACTTTATAGTTAGAATTACAGTATATTTTTACTTATGGTTGTAACCTGGAGGACTTTGTTTTTCTGTTGTTTGGACACAATTCTGGAAAACTTTACTGTGTCTATGTTTTTGTGTGGTAATAAATTGGTTTATTGGTCAACTCAAGATATTTTTTCCTAAAATGATTGTGGGATTTTTTTTTTTTTTTTAAGTAGGGTAGAAGGAAGGGTTGCCTTCAGAAAGTAAACCCATGTCCCCAATTTTATTGCTTTTTATTTGAACTAAAGTGGACAGAAATGAAATATTTACCATGATCTAGAATATTTTGATGATAATAAGTTTCATATGATAATTTAGGATTCTAAGGGTACTAAAGAGGTTTTGAATTAGAAATTGCTCAGTAACTAAACAAATAACTTTCTGATTCTCCAAAACCTCATTAGTTTACACTTTACTAATTTAGATTTTATGTTTTTTCTATTTACATTTACCTTTGTCTATATTAAAGCAGCTTTTGCTGTGCACTTCAATGGGTAAACAATTTTAGTGCTAATGTCATTTTAAATTAAGAGACTAAATAGTTTTCAAATACTAACAGCATCATCACTTGCATTTACATAATTATCATGATAGTTAAAGAACCATAATGCTCCAGTCAAGTAGGTCTAATAGGACTTTTATTAGAAGACACTGGATTGTGTATACTTTTAAGTAATTTTTCTTTAGAGATATTTTGAACACATTTAAGTCTTTAATCGAAATTTTTCCCATGTAGATTTTGGTGAAATGTTAATTTGATTATTTGCATTGATAACCCTTCCTTGTTTTTTGGTTTTTAAAATGAGACTAAATTACTTTAATTTACTCTTTAACAGCAAGCTCTTCTATTAGAAACTTTTTTCTTCACTCCAGAGCCTTTCTTTTATGCCCTCTGGGAAGTTTTCTTAAACTGTTTCAGTGATTTTACAGATCTGTTTATTAATGGCTAAGAGAAAACCAAATAATCATTTTTTTTTGACTTTCACCTGGCTAGCCTGTGTGCCATGTGTGTGCTGTTTGTTTTGACAATTTTAGTTATTTGAATTGAAATACATAGTAGGAGCTAAGAAACTATCAATTTTTCAATAAGAACATTCTGTTACTGATTGAATGTATATCAGTGGTATGGCTTATTTTGGTTGGCTTAGCCTTTTTCAAGGAATTGGTTTAATTTTAACCTCTTTTACATACGCTTTTCTAGTTCATTGCTTTGACTTTAATTTAATAGTGAGACAGCTATATCCTAGAATGAGCTGTTTTTTAAAGATATTTTGATAAATTATTTATTTATTCACTCATTCTGCCATTTTTTTTTTTTTTTTACCCTGTGCCAGGCATTGTACTAGGTGCTCGAAGCATGAATAAGATATAACATAGTTCTTACTCTGGAAGAGTTCTTGTTCTTGGGGGTGACAAACATTGTGATATGGCTAAAGTGTTATGAAAGCAGAACTAAGAAGCTTCCACAGGGAAGTCCGGGAATGCTTCACAGAAAAAATGGTGACATTTGCTGTCCTTTTGAGTATGAAGGTATAGGAGTTAGCATTTGTTGCTCTTTACAAACTAGACGTGGTAGGTATATAAAGCTGGGGCTTCGTATATAGTAATACATATAGGCCTCTCAACAGTTATTAGCATTTGTGGTATCATCATTTTATAGATGAGGAAACTGAGATACAAAGAAGTTAAGTAAATTGCCCATGATCATGCTGCTAGTAGGGGGCAGACTTGGTACTGTTTGTTTCCTGGGATCATATTCTTTCTCTTGTACTATGTGGTTCCCAAATTGATTTCTGAGCTTAATAGGTAGATAGGGTTTTTTAGGGTAGGTTGGATGATATGATTTTTCACACTTTCCAAGAAGCATTTACTTTAGAACATAAGCCTTTAATGAGGACTACACATGTATTTTGTTGTTTTGTTTTGTTGATTTGGTTTGGTTTGGCTTTTTTGTTCGAGCAACATGTGTTAGCATGCCAGATTAATACATAAAAGATTCTAGACAAGTAGAAAGCATGACTTTAATGCTGGGGTCAGTAACACTAGCTTGGGCATTGATGGTGGGTTTCTTTTTCTGGGAATAGTTTCCTAAAACAGTGTTGCAACCTTTTCTTTAGATTTAAGATGAAATAGAAGTCAAGCTATTTAAGGCCTATCAATCTGGTAGAGAACCCTTATGATGGAAGATAAGTTTTCTTTCTTATTGTATATTACCATAAGGGGATTAGAAACAGAACTTTTTAAGGTTTTCCAAATGAAAGTAGCTTTGTTTTTTCTGATTAGAAAGATGATATACTCTGTAGAAAATTCAAATAAAAAAGAAGAGCATAAAGAAGAAAGTAAAAATTAAAGCCCAAGCACCTGAAGGCAATATGTGTTAACATTTTGGTGACCACACTTCCATATTCTCTGTATCCATATAGACAGACCCATATATGATCTTATATAAATTATATTCTCCTGTAAGGTTGTTAATGTAACTTGCTTTTCCCCCCACTATGTTGGGAATGTTATTTCATGTCAGTATATGTTTAATGTCATTCTTTTAAAATAGCTGCATAGTATATTTTTTGGGTGTTTCATAATTTATATAACCTTATTGATAAAAATTGAAATTTCCAGTTTTCCTCTTTTATAAACAGTGCTGTGATAGACATCTTTCTAAGTATACATCTTTATAACATTTTCTGATTCAGACCTTAAGGTAGATTTAAAAAACTGATTGCTGTGTCAAAGTGTATATACATTTCAAAACCTGATAGAGATTGTTAAATTACCTTCCAGAAATGTTGTACCAATTTACATTTCATCACTAATATATGAGAGGGTTATTTTTTCTATTCCCTTGTCATTTCTGAGCACTGTTCGTCTTTTAAAATCTTTGCCAACTAGATAGATGAAAATAATATCTTCTTATTTATTTGAATCATTTGCACTTTCATATATTCATTCACTCATACAGATATTTTGTCAGAGTGCCCATCATGTGCCAGATGTTGTCCTAGGTAATTGGAATATGTCAGTGAACCAAATATACTAGGATCCCTGCCCTTATTCAGCTTACATTTTAGATGGAGACAGACAATAAAACAATCAGTGTGATAGATAAAATGTTAGAAGATAAGTACTATGGGAAAAAATGTAGAGAACACTAAGAAGTAAGGGAATCTTTGGGAGTGGGATGAATTGCAGAATATCCTTGGATATACATTTTGGCATATATTTGGCATACTTGCCAAATTTAATTTCAGAAAATTATACTTTTTTCCATTCTCACTATTCATGAGAATACCAATTTTCCCATCATCTATTTGCTAATAACGGTATTCTAATATTTATCAATCTAACAGATAAATGATGTTTCTCAATATTTTCATTATTTTTCATCTTTGTTAGTAACTACCAAATCTTTCTCAAGCCTAGATCACTCTTGAGCTTTAAACTTTGTCCAGTTGCCTGTCACCCTTTGTTGTCACAGATCTTTCGGTATATGCTGGCTTGTGTCTTTCCTTCTCTTCCCATGAGTCTTATGAGCTACCATCCATTCAGTTGTCCCAGCTAGAATTGGACATCATTTTCAACTCTTTCCTCTTTCTTCCCTTCTATATCTAGGAAATGACCAAGTCCTATGGATTTTTCTTACTAAGTAAGTCTAATTCCAGGCTCTTCCTTCTACCTCCTCTGACACTGTTCTTGTCTATACTGTTATTAACATCTCATGCCTGGGTTATTATAGCAAACTCCTAACTGGTCACCTTTCCTATTGTTACGCCTTCTTTCAAAACCCTTTCCTATACTGACATGCTGAGTTAGAGTTGTCATCCGAAGACATGTGTATGCTTATGTCACTTCCCCTGCTTAAGCATCTTAATGCTTCCTCATTGTCTTCAGTGTACATTCCAACTTTTAACGTGGTTTACAGAACCCTTCATAGCCCTTTACAGTCTGATTCTCCTTCCCCCTTCCCCTCCTTTACACCGGTATCTTTACCCTTACATTACCCTAAAACCTTAAAAGAAGCTGGCTGTAATGAACTATATCCTCTACCCCAAAGGGCCAAGAGGTTTTTTTAGCCTCTGGTCCTTTGTACATCCTGTTTTTATTTCTTGAAATTCATCCTTTCTGCCTTCGATCTGTTGGGTTTGTGCTTTCATAACACTTTTGAGTCATTTATGAGTCTCTGATAGCACCCTGTACTTAAAGAGTGCTGCTTATTAATCACACTGAATTATAGTAATTTACTTCCTTTTTCCAATAAATGCACTGAGTTATGAGCTCTATGATAACAGTGGTATTGTTGGATACCATGGGCCAAGGCATTCAACATAGGAAGCATTCTAAAATTGTTAAATGAATGAACATTTTTTAAGAAGTTATTTATTTCTATTTTCTTTTTGAATTGTCTACATTCTTTGTATAAGAAGGTATTTTTTGTTAAAATACTGTCATATAAGCTCTTTATGCATTAAGAACCAATCCTATTAATGGCAAATTTAATTATTTGTCTCATTTGAGTGTTTGCCATTTGGTTCAGATTGTAATTTTTGAGTAACAAAAGCTTTTAGATTTTTATGAATTAAAAATACATGAGGGCTTCCCTGGTGGCGCAGTGGTTGAGAGTCCGCCTGCTTATGCAGGGGACACGGGTTCGTGCCCCGGTCCGGGAAGATCCCACATGCTGTGGAGCGGCTGGGCCCATGAGCCATGGCCGCTGAGCCTGCGCGTCCGGAACCTGTGCTCCGCAACGGGAGAGGCCACAACAGTGAGAGGCCCGCGTACCCCCCCAAAAAAAGAAAAAAAAAAACAAAAAACATGAATCTTCTGGGGTTTTTTTTGTTTCTGTGTTAGAATTCATTTTGTTTTGTGAATTGAGGATCTGAATCCTCCCTATTTTTTTTTAATAGATTTATTTATTTAATTAAGTAATTTATTTTTTGGCTGCATTGGGTTGCTGTGTGCGGGCTTTCTCTAGTTGCGGCAAGTGGGGACTATTCGTTTCGGTGCGAGGGCTTCTCATTGTGATGGCTTCTCTTGTTGTGGAGTACAGGCTCTAGGCACGTAGGCTTCAGGAGATCTGGCATGTGGGCTTCAGTAGTTGTGGCTTGCAGGCTCTAGAGCGCAGGCTTAGTAGTTGTGGCACACGGGCTTAGTTGCTCCGCGGCATGTGGGATCTTCCCGGACCAGGGATCGAACCCATGTCCCCTGCATTGACAGGCGGATTCTTAACCACTGCGCCACCAGGGAAGCCCCCTCCCTATTTTAAAACAATATTTGTGTTATAATTCATCTCTGTTCCATTTATTTTTATGCTTATTATCTTATATAAAACTCTTTCAATTACTATGATTTATTTCCTGGGCTGCTATGTACCACTGATCTGTGTTTCTTTTCTTTGGTGTATTCTTCATTCTATTATTCTGTTCTGTAATATGTATCAGTATAAAGTAGGGCGCATCTTAACTTTGTGTTTTAGAACCTGGACTTTGCAGTTATATGGACACCCAGTTGTATAATCTTATACCTAACCCCTCTTAGCCTTGGGTTCTTTATCTATTTAGTAAGAGGAAACTTATGTATTTCATAGAATTGTTAAGAAAATTAAACAAGAAGTGTGTATGAAGTGCTAATTACTAAAACAGGTTTAAATGTTCTGAAATTGGAGCTAGCACACTTACCTAAAATTTTCTTGATGTTAGCACACTTATCCAAAATTTTCTTGATGTTCTTTTTCTTTAATTAAAAAAAAAACTTATTTATTTGGCTGTGTCGGGTCTTAGTTGAGGCACGCAGGACCTTTAGTTGCGGCATGTGGGATCTAGTTCCTGACCAGGGATGGAACCCAGCCCTCCTGCATTGGGAGTGTAGAGTCTTAGCCACTGGACCACCAGGGAAGTCCCCTTGATGTTCTTACTTGATTATTTTTTCAGATAATGTTGCAAATAAGTTTAAATCTCCCCCCCCCGCCCCCCCGCTCAAATCTTTTTTGGGATTTTGATTTGCATTTTTAAAATCTATAAAATAAAATACTATAAACCAACCATATGTATATAGTTAACTATAGCTAGGTATAAATGCATAGGAAGAATTGACATCTATATTCAGGCTCATGATGTATTCTATATAGTTTCATACCTCTCTCGTTAAGATTATTTAATATTGTTTATCATTTGTATTTTTGCAGTTGTGAATAGAATCTTCCTTTCTTTTTTGTATTGGTTATTGATGGTGTTTAGGAAAATCTTTTGGTTTTTCTATTTCCATCTTCAGTCTTGTTATTTTGCTGGTAGACTATAGCAGTCATTAGTTGATTCTTTTGGATTTTCTAGTGTATAATCATGTTCTTTACAAGTAACAGTGTTTGTTCAATTTCTTTCCATTAGTTCCATTTTTTTTTTTTTTTTGCGGTACGCAGGCCTCTCACCGCTGTGGCCTCTCCTGTTGCGGAGCACAGGCTCCGGACGCGCAGGCTCAGCGGCCATGGCTCACGGGCCCAGCCGCTCCGCGGCATGTGGGATCTTCCCGGACCGGGGCACGAACCCGTGTCCCCTGCATCGGCAGGCGGACTCTCAACCACTGCGCCACCAGGGAAGCCCCCGTTAGTTCCATTTTTAAATTTGCTTTATTCTTATTGCATTGCTTAGAATTTCCTGCATTATCTATAGTGATATTAGATAAACTTTTTTCATTTATCTTTTTTTTTTTTTTTTTTTTTTTGGGCTACGCGGGCCTCCCACTGCTGTGGCCTCTCCCGTTGCGGAGCACAGGCTCCGGACGCGCAGGCCCAGCGGCCATGGCTCATGGGCCCAGCCGCTCTGCGGCACGTGGGATCCTCCTGGACCGGGGCACGAACCCGTGTCCCTTGCATCGGCAGGCGGACTCTCAACCACTGCGCCACCAGGGAAGCCCCTCATTTATCTTTTTAATGGTGCTGTAGAATCTTGAAAATACTAATTGAGTTTGTTTTAATATGTTATCCTAAATTTGCCTTCTCTGGTGTAGGGCTTTAGATATCATATATTAGGGTAAGAACAGTTAGGTTTTTTTGGCCTAGAAACAAAATTGCTGCCACTGAAGGAGTCCTACTTTTTTTTTTTCTATTTTAAAAACTGTGGTAAAATGTAAAATAGATAGCTAGTGGGAAGCAGCCGCATAGCACAGGGGGAGATCAGCTCGGTGCTTTGTGGGATAGGGAGGGTGGGAGGGAGGGAGATGCAAGAGGGAAGAGATATGGGGATATATGTATATGTACTGATTCATTTTGTTATAAAGCAGAAACTAACACAGCGTTGTAAAGCAATTATACTCCAATAAAGATGTTAAAAAAAACTGTGATAAAATATTTATAAAATTTACCATTTTAACCATTAAAAAAAAGAAGTCCTACTTTTTTTTTTTTTTTTTTTTTGCGGCACGCGGCCCTCTCACTGTTGTAGCCTCTCCCATTGCGGACCGGGGCACAAACCCGTGTCCCCTTCATCGGCAGGCGGACTCTCAACCACTGCGCCACCAGGGAAGCCCAGAAGTCCTACATTTTGAGTAATCTTTAGATGTACCTCTTTGTTGGAGAAGTGGAATTCTTAACATTTGACCTGGGTTAATTAATAACTAAATCATACTTACTGTCTGAAGCATTTTCCAAGTTAATATATGTGGTATGATAGGATGAACTTTCTTTTAGGATGGATTTTTATACTTTTATGTCTTGATATTAATATGGCCAGAGAGATCAGTATTTTAAAACTGTAATTATTTAAAAAATGCTTTGCTGTACTTAAAAAAATGAGAGAGGTAAAAAAAAAGTTCTGTTAATTTGGCATTACATTCTTTTATGTAAATATTTTCCTAATATTTTATTTTGGTCTTTAGAGTGTATGGTTTTGAAATAATTGTTATGTCTTATGTTTATTGCAGGTCACCATATCATCAGCCAACCTCTTACAGGCCAAGACTACTGCTGTCTGGAGAACGAGGCTCAGGTCAAACTTCTCACCTTGCTCCAGCACTTTTGCACACTCTAGAAAAATTCTCTGTGCACAGACTAGATCTCCCAGCACTTTATTCAGTTAGTGCCAAAACACCTGAAGAATCATGTGCACAGGTAGGTTTGTCCTGTATCAAAGTACTTCCTACTTTCTTATTGTTTATATCTCGGTAGTGATTATAGATAGAATTTTTTCAAAGAACAGTAATATGAATATTAACTTTTTGTTGGTTATTCATTAACATTCTAATATTAAGGCAGAGGATCCTGTTGATATTTTAAAGTGAGCTCATTGTTTTTCCCATGATACTTCATTCTTCTCTGAAATTTTAATAATCCAATTTCTTGTATTAAAGGTTCATTTCATTAAACAGTGTAGAAAGGGAGCTTCTTTTTGCCTTTTACTGACCCTTTTTTCAGGGCCTCGTTAGACTTCTATCTGTACTTACAGCCTTATCGTAGTAAGGGAAATGATATCCACTTTGAGAATGCCAGGATTTAAAATTAATATAGAAAAGTGATAGCAGTTTTAAAATTATATATATTTGTATCAATAATGAAGTGTGTTTGATATTTGGTTTTCAACTACTTTATATTTGCTAGCTTGTGAAGCAGAATTATAGTGGGGCTGTTTATATTTCTTGACGTTTTAATATATAACTGTGAATTTATTATAAGTGTGTCATGTTGGAACTAGGGGCTAAGGGAATAAGTTTTTTGAACCAAGAGACCATGTTTTCACCATTTCTGTGTCTCTGACACAGTGCCCAGCTCATAGTAAGTACTCATTAAGTGTTTGAATGTCACTTTCTACTTTGATACTTAGCCTACTTTTAGAGATTAGATGGCTGGAGTAGTAACACTTAAGAGCACTGCACACAGTTTTGTTGTTTTTTCAGTTATAGTTCATAAATATTTAATACATAAACTATCTAATTGAAAACCATTCTGTACCTTGTGGCATGAAATAGATTTTTTTAAACAGTTCATAGTGTCAGTTTTATTTCTCTTTTATTTACAATTCTTTGGGTATGAACATCCTAGCAGTACTTCACTACTTCTAAAGCCCTATTTAAAGGGTTTTTTTCCAAAACCCATGGCCTGCCTAAAAAACTATATACCAGTAATTTTCTCCAAGTTTTATACATTTAATTTATCCTGGCTGTGAGTGTTTTCCAATAATGTTGATTTATATGTTTGCTTGTATTTTTCCTTTTTAGTGAGACAAAATTATTGCAGTTTTTATGCAAGTAAGAGAATTACTTGGTATCATTTAAAATAAATCCAGGTGATTTACTAGGAAAATATAAATTAACAAGGTTGACTTCAGAGGAGAGAGGATCTAAATAGACAGTAGTTGTGGAAGAAGAAATTGAGTGTCAAAAAGCACTAAATCCGGGGCTTCCCTGGTGGCGCTGTGGTTGAGAGTCCGCCTGCCGATGCAGGGGACACGGGTTTGTGTCCCGGTCCAGGAAGATCCCACATGCCGAGGGAAAAAAAAAAAAAAAAAAAGCACTAAATCCAAACAGTTTCACAGGTGCATTCTTTTAATTTTAAAGAATAAGATTATTTTGATGCCAGTTAAACTTTTCCAAAGCATAGAAAAATAAGGAAAGACGTGAAATCAAAAGAGTGATGCTAAACCTTTGAAAGAAATACAAAGAAAATTGTAGTCTAATCTCACTTAGACAGTGGTCATAAAGTAAATATTACAAATGGAATCTAGTAGCACATTGAAAGAGTAATATACCATCACTAAGGCATGCAAAATTGATTCAGTTACATGTGAGATATATAAATATTGGAATGAACACACTGAAGTTGTAAATATTTGCCTATGATATGATTGTAGTATTAACTGAAAAACGGTTAGGGCCAATAAGAGAATTCTGTAAGGCAGACAATTTCAAAGTTAATGTTATAAAATCAATAGTTTCCTTTTATACAAACAATAACAAGTTAGAAATATGGTTGACTCTTGAACAATGCGGGTTTGAACTGCACGGGTCCACTTATACATGGATATTCTTAAGCAGTAAATACAGTACTACAAGGTCCATGGTTGGTTGAACCTGTGGATGCAGAGAACCTGCAAATCTAGACGGCCTGACTATAAATTATACACAGATTAACCCCTGCCTTGTTCAAGGGTCAACTGTGTAATGGAAGAAGAGGTCCCATTTAAAATAGCAACTAAGTTTACCTAGGAATTAACTTAAACAATTAATTTGCATGGCCTAAAAGAAGAAAGCTAAAAAGTCACTTGAGGACAGTTGAATAAGTGAAAGACACACCTTGTTTTGTTCTGTTTTGTTTTTTAATTTTTGCGGTACGCGGGCCTTTCACTGTTGTGGCCTCTCCCGTTGTGGAGCACAGGCTCTGGACGCGCAGGCTCAGTGGCCATGGCTTATGGGCCCAGCCGCTCCGCGACATGTGGGATCTCCGCGGACCGGGGCACGAACCCGTGTCCCCTGCATCGGCAGGCGGAGTCTCAACTACTGAGCCACCAGGGAAGCCCCCACACCTTGTTTTTAATTACTGTAATTCAGAGTGTAGACTCAAGTCATAGTGCACAGATTAAAATCTCAGCTACTTGTGTATTGGTTGTGGCCTTGGACAAGTTGCTTAACCTGTTTGAGCCTTAATTTTCTCGTCTATGAAATGAAGATAATGATACCACATAAGATTACTGTGATTATTAAAACAAGCTCATCCAATAGTCTTGGCATACAGTACTCAACAACGACAGCTGTCATCATGTTTATCACTACTGCTGCAGCTCCTTTCACAACTAATGGCTGGTAAGACTCAACATTGGATAGCTATGAGTTCTTTTCTAAATTAATCTATAAATTAAGTGCAATTATAATTATAATCCCTCCAAATTTAAGAGGAGATGTTAAAAAAAGGCTCTTTGTTTCCTCTAGAAAATAAATATGAGCATAGCAAGGAGAATTCTAGAGAAAAAAGTGTAATGAGGATTCCCTTCCAGATGTTTACACATGTAATAGAACTGTGGTAATAAAGTATTTGTACCTGTGCAGGGATAGACAAAACAATAGAACAAAAGTGAGAAGTCATGCTTAGGCCTGTGTAGAAATAGAATTTAGTATCTGATGACGTTGAGTGTATGATGATGATGATGACATTTGATATCATAGAATAGAAGGATTATTTAATAAATAGTCTTAGAAAACTGGCTGGCTCTATGAAGGGAATAAGAAAAAACAAAACTGGATTTCCTACCTTTTTCTTTAGCCCCCAAATAAATTCTAGATTGTCAGTGGAACTATAAAAGTGTTAGGATAATTCACAAGGTCAGTATATTATCTTGGACATGAGAAAGTATTTAATTTCAAGGCAATGAACGGAAGCCAGGAAACATAAAGATAAGAACAAATTTGACTTTATAAAATTTTAAATTACACATGACAAGAAACTTTCTTTAAATAAGATTAATAGACATAACCTGGTAAAAATTTGTATTTGCAACACATGTCAAGGACAAGTTCCTTACTATACAAAGATATATTAAAATCAGGAAGAAGAAAGAATAACAACCTAATAAAAGAATTGGCAAAATAGGAGCATGACATTTATAGGGAAAAAAAAGTAACAAAAGCAACCAGTAAAAATTTGATAAGATTCTTTACCTTACTTATAAGTGAAAAAAAAAAAAGAAGCATATTAAAGCAGGAAGATGCTATTTTAAAACAACTATCAGGCTTGTAAAAATGAAAAGCTTGATAAACCTAATATTGGAGATATGGGTGCTCATACTTGGTTAGTGGAAATGTAAATTTATTTATTGATTTTGGAGTGTAGTTTGGAACTGTCTTTTAAACTTTCAAGTATCTTTTGACCCAGGAATTTTACATTAAAAAACATTTCCTAAGGAAAAAAAATGTCATGAAGAACCTAGGGGTAAGACAGGAATAAAGACACAGACCTACTAGAGAATGAACTTGAGGATATGAGTAGGGGGAAGGGTAAGCTGTGACAAAGTGAGAGAGTGGCATGGACATATATACACTACCAAATGTAAAATAGATAGCTAGTGGGAAGCAGCCATATAGCACAGGGAGATCAACTCGGTGCTTTGTGACCACCTAGAGGGGTGGGATAGGGAGGGTGGGGAGGGATGGAGACGCAAGAGGGAAGACATATGGGAACATATGTATATGTGTAACTCATTCACTTCGTTATAAAGCAGAAACTAACACACCATTGTAAAGCAATTATACTCCAATAAAGATGTAAAAAAAAAAAAAAGAAACGCTTATTGTTCAAAAAACAAAAAAACATTTCCTAAAGATATATTAGCTATAAGTATTCACTGCTGAATGTACAAGGTTATTCATCAAAGCATTGTGTGTAGAATTACCAAACAAAATAAGACAAAAAGAAACAAACTAAATGTCCTTTTTATGGTGGACTGGCTAAAATATAGTAACAAAGGAATACTAGGAAGTCATTAACAAGATTGAGGTAGATTTACATAGGCTGATAAGGAAAGGTGAAGGAGATACTAGTGAAAAAGCAAGTTGTAAATCTGAGTATGATCTTCTTCATGAAAAAAAAACCTTAAAAATATATGTTCATGTTTATATATAAGTAGAAATATTATCTAAGAATACCCCCAAAAAACTGTTAATAATCTTTGTTTTGGCTTGCGGGAAGGAATTTGGAGGATTTGGGGAATGGATAAACTTTGTCATTTTAGTTTATACTCTGCTCTATGGTTTAGAGTTTTTTGTTTCCTTTTACATGTATACTTGACAGTATCAAACAAACTGAAAGATAAAATCACTTTGAAAGAGGAACATTCTGTCTATAGTTGTTCCTTATGGCTAATGTGTGTGTATATTCACAAACACAATACTGGCTTAATGTTAGGTAAGGAAATATGAAGCACTGTAGTAAACTATGTTGATCTTATTGGAATCCTGGGATTTTTTTTTTCTCTGAATCCTACTTGGCATCATTGGGCTAAATTTGAATTCTGACTGCATGTTCTTTGGCCTCTTTCACATATCTTGGCTTTTACTACTTTTCTGTCATGTTGGTGAGGAGGGTGGAGAGAAGTGTCACTTGGTGGTGGGAAGCAACGAAAACCCTCCATTTATTGTTTTGGTTGTGTTACGTTGCATCTAGTATGTCAAGACATCTCATCTTCTCTGCTTCCACCTATGAGCTTCTGGTTTGGAAGTAGGGCTTATTCTTAAGTGACCACCACCTGGATGTCTAATCTAACAAGGCACTGAGACAGAATTTTGTAGTCATGGTAGCTGAAACTCAGACTTTCTCTGAACACTGACCAGAGACCATGTAAACTGTCACGGTTAATCCCTGATTGTTTGTATTTTAAGTGCATATTAAAAATTATTTATTATAACATAATACTGTCTTTTCTGGAAAATTCTTCATGAAGAGGCTATTATATAATGAAACTGAGGAATTTTTTATTAATTTGTAGAGATTGGTAAGCCTGGGTATAACTAGGTATAAAAGTCCTAGGGAAGAGAGCACATAAGTCAGGTGCTGAAATGCTGGAAAGATAAAAACCCTTCTTTCTATCCTTCTGTTCTGTATTCCCTTTCTTTTCTTCCCTTTTGCTTTACTTCTCTTTGTAGCTAGTCCTTCTATAGGTAGAATCCTCTCTAAATACATGCGGAATATAAGGGTTTGGTCTGTGGCAAGTTATTCTTCTGTGATTTTCTTTTCCCCTGCCTCTAAGATATGTAATATAAATTACGTTGGGTTATTTAATAGTGTAACATGAACACGAAAGGTAGTTTTAAAGGAAAGAAGTCTTAAATCACCTTTAAAGATCTGTATTTATGTGTGTGATAAGATGAAAAGGGGGGAAGGGCCCTACTTCATATTTCTTTATGCCATGGGGACCGTGTTTAATTCTATGCCATTCTTTAAAACATCCACACACAAGCAGATATATGACAAAACTTCTGTTTCTTCTGAATGCCCCAGCTATTGAGTAATATTATCAGTTGCATGAAAAATGGTAGAGGAGTTAGTGACTGCTGTAAGGTTTTCTCATTGTTTCTTTCTTACTTTCTTTTTTTTTTAAATCTTTATTTAGTTATTTGACTGCGCCGGGTCTTTAGTTGTGGCATGCGGGATCTTTGTTGATGTGTGTGGGATCTTTTAGTTGTGGCATGCGAACTCTGAGTTGCAGCATGTGGGATCTAGTTCCCTGACCAGGGGTTGAACCCAGGCCCCCTGCATTGGGAGCACGGAGTCTTAGCCACTGGACCACCAGGGAAGTCCCTCATTGTTTCTTAAAATTTAATGAGCATGAGAATCTCCTGGGGGTGCTTATTAAAATTTCTGATTCCCTGGCACCACACCCAGAGATTCTGATTCATGAAATTTGGGATAAGCCCAGAAATCTGCACTTCAAACATGCATCCCAGTTGTAACTATTCTAGGTTTTCAGTAAACCACACTTTGAAATATAGTACTTTAGCTGATCACTGGACAGTAGTTCGACATTTATAACTGAAACAATTGCCAGAGTTCATAAAGTAACTCTGTGTGTGCGCATGTGTGTATGTATGTTACTGAGCATTTCATAGTCTTCCAAAGGCTCTGGAAGGAGAATGGAAACTGATGTAGCCTGGAAGATTTATGGTTGTCCCAGTAAGTTCACAAGTAATTATTGAACCCTACAACAAAGTCAGAGATGTTAGTATCTGTAGTAAAAGACTTACTGTATTAATACTCTTAAAAAAAAATAGCAACAACTATGAGCCCCCTTACTGACATTTTCATATGTATTTTTTTCCCTCTTGTATTATTTCTACTGCTGATTTAGGAAAAAAGGGATTGATGAGTGTGTTATATTTAATCTTTTTCATTAATACAGAGTTATGATCGAATTGATAAATTTAAATATGGTCTGTTCAAAGCTTTGGAGTTTGGGTACTATACGGTGTTATGAGTAATTTCACATGGTCAGGCATTTTTTGGGGTGAAAATTTTAGTATTTTTTGTTCCCTAGAAAGAAATTGTATCTGGAAATTCTCAGGGGAAATCTGTTTTGGTTATGTGGCATTAAGGAATTACTATACTTACCTATGTGTATACTTTGGATGCTCTTGCTTGTGAAAAAGGATTTCTGGGTTTCTCCATAACAGTCTGTATATACTTTGGATACTCTTGTGTTTGTGCATGTGGGTACACATCTGTGTTTTACCATAGCACATTTTGTTTGTGAATTGTAAACAAATTAAATTATCCTGGCCCAAATTGTATCACATTTACTGAAATTATTGATGTTTTTAGCAACGAAAATATCAGAAAAGGATTTTGGGTGTTTTTAATTTTCAAGAAATGTTGATTTGCATTAAATCCATTGTTCGGAAACTCTAGTATAGTTGCGTTTTATAACAGGCTGATTTTATATGCTTGTAAAGAAATTGAGCTTTTTATTTCTTGAATCCTGAATCTTCAGATCCCAGACAGTGCCTTCTTTTCACAGAGATGCTCAGTAAATCTTAGGTCAATAGAACATAAATGGAGTAAGTGACAAATATAATAAAGTTATCAGTAATGGAGACATATTATTTATTTTAGCAGTTTTGATAGCATGGTTTAAGGAATTAAACTTATTTAAATAGTGCTTTTTAGTTTTTATAAAAATTGAGGACAAATTTAGCCCCCAAGATTTTTCTTTTACCTGTGTTTTATAATTTTAGTACTGTAACGTGACCAAGACAAATTCTGGAAATTCATTGATGACAAAAAGTTGTTTTTCTCATATAGCCCCTTTTAGGAAAGTGAAAGCTGTACTGGCTTGGAGGTTTCTGCTTCAGGTACCTCTGTATTTAAAATTATTCCAGTTTTCAGTTTTTAATGAAAATGGCTTGTTATAGGCTGTATATTCTTCATTTTTTAAAGATACAGTGAATTTTCACGCACTGAACATTTTAATTTGGCATCTAACGTACTGATTTGAAATTTAGCTTTTGAGATAAGGACCCTTATAAATATAGGTGCAGTTTATATTGTTAGTGCTTCCTTGCATGGATACTTCTAATTTCAGTGGCCTGATTTTTGCCTTTCATATCATTAATATTCAGAGAAAGTAGTTTTTGATAGTTTTTAAATAAAGAAACTTAAAAAAAGTTATATAAGGGACTATGATGTCTGGAACAAGAAGAGGCCAGAAATATATTGTTTAAAGAATCAAAATGAACATTCACATACACTGGTGTACGTTCATTTTATTTGTGCAAGAGTGCTGGTCATGTCAGAGGTATTTTGAAACGGTTGGTTCAGTAATTTGGCCTACTGTCTTTTTTTCTCTATAACAGTTTTTCTGTTTTCTACTACACCTTGCACATCCACCAATCCAAGACACCCTGTAGGTGAGTATTTTTCTAGTTATCAAATGGCATCACTTGTTTCCAAGACAGTTGCCGCTTCACTAAAACTAGGCTTTATTTTTCTACTATAAGATATCTGGTTAATTGATTTCACAGAGTGTAACTTATTCCATAACTTCAAAAATTACCAGCAAACTGCTGAGGAGCCGATTTTACATTGTAGAAAAATCACAGTAGGTTTAAACTTTTCTGAATTTTTAAATACTATTCTCAGACTCTATTCTTTTTTGAAATTTCATTTCAAAAACAGGAGAATTAGGACAGCTTGGCTATTTAAAGAAAATATGAAAGTTTATTTTAATATTCTGAGATAACATGGGGTAAGGAATTTAAAAAGGAAACTTGTTTTAGTAGTATTTTTAAATTTTTCTGGAAATTAAGGATGTTTTTCCTTTAAAGGCTTCAGAGAAAATTTTGAAAATATTCCCTGGCTATTGGTATTGCATATAGTTAGATTAATTCTCAGTCCATGTAATTATATATTCATGGACCAGAAAGGCAGAGCCTTTTTATTTTTCTATATTTGTCTTAGACTTTTTTCCTGATTTTTTTTTCCCCTCTAGGTTTTCAAATATAATTTCAAAAGGCTTACTTATAAAGATACTTTCCTAAAGTCTTTGGAAATAAAAAGGTTACTAGAGTATCATTATCATGTTCAGTTTGCTAATTTTGAGAGGTTTGGATGAGAAAAGGAAAGAAATAGAAAAAAAAACCCTTATGTATCTAGTTCAGCCTTGCAGATAAGTTTAAAACACCTACAGTATTGCATTGTTTAACTTCTGGCTCTGTAAAGTTTTTTATTTATTATCACTTAACCTTCTGTTGCTTTGCCGATACTGTGATATTTGCTAGCAGCTAGAGGTTCTCAACACATATAGAAAACCTAACCTACAAATACTAGACTGCAAGGCAGTATTTCATTTTTTAAAAAAGGCATGTTGTCTCATCTCTCCCTGGGCATGTGGTAACTTGCATGGCTGAATTAGGGTAGGTAGTTTTGTGAGGTTTCTCAGTAAGCTGTGTAGTTTGTTACTCTTTTTCATATAATCACCTTTCTCTCCCTGCTGACTTTCCCTAGTTTTATCAGCAACAGGTGTTGGTCAGTGTCTTCCACATACCATGCCTGATTGGGTGGCATGTAATAAAAACATTTTTTTTTTTTTTTTTTTTTGGAATCAAATGCCTCTCTTGCCTTTGTGCTCCTGTGTGGTTCCTTCCTTTTGCCAATATTTATGCTTGTTTTTCTCTTATGAATCTTCTACATGAACTTTGGAAAACAGTAATCCTTGGATTTTCAAGATCCAGGATAAGAGGGTGCGTGTTTGCAGAAAAGGTCAAAATTTGAGAGTCCTGAAGGAGTTGTACTGTACAACTGTTCTGGATTGGTGGATATGCAAATATTAAAGGAAGGGAAGGAGCAAATGTTACTTTTGATGTGAGTGATCATAACATCTACATTTCCGATTTGGGGGAAAATTTTATTTGAGTATCTTTCATCTGGCTTATTATTAAATTGGCAGTACATTTTATTTTACACAGGAGATTTAAAGCTATATAAAATATAGTTTTTAAAAAATTCATGCAAGTGGTAGGCTTATTCTTTAAAGAAAAACAATCCTTTTGAATTTTAGGAATGTTTCTGATAATCCTAATCATTTAAATTATTTGATTCTTATTTCTGTATCTTGTATATTATATAGGTTAATTGAAATGTGTTTAAGAGAAAATAGTAGAGAATTTTAGAAGTAGAGTTCTCAAATTAAATTGAAGAAAGATAGTCATTTTTAACTTATTCTTACGCTCGTTAAAAGTATTTAAGAGATGTCATAATAATCTGTGAGAATTTGTTGATGGGCTGTTGAGCTGTTGTTGACTCTTCTGTAAAGGTCAGTAGTTCTGTTTGACAACTTATTAATAGCCAACCTGGTCTTTATTGACATGTGTTGGCAGATTGTGACTGAAGCTATGGTTAAGACTCTTTTTAACACCTGAGGGAACTTTATTTTCTATTTTCTGAAGTGGGAGTATCTCATAGCTTTTAGCTAATGTATTTATTGTTCTTTAGAGATTAAGGGTATTTTGTGACTATTTTATAGAAGATTGAATTAAGATAATGGGAGGTAAACAAGTGGTTCAGCAGGTAGTTCATTAATTTTAAGCTCTAGGGTGGTACATCTTGGTTAAAATATTTATTTAATTCATATGTTGAGTGATTTTAGCCAGTGTGCACGAACATGTAAGCTATGTCTCTTTTTCTTCTTTGTGCTTCCTGATAATCACTCTTAAGTGGGTGACATATAGGTACATGCTTATCTCTTTATTTGCAGCATATTTTATAGTGGTATTTTGCTTTATTTATATGATAGATAAGTGGAACAATTTGATGCCTTTATACTATTAATATATACTGAATAGGAATAATAAAATAACAAAAAAATACTCCTTTTCTTAGGTGGGGTAAGGGTAGATAGAAGCTGTATGTATGGCTTGTGCATATCTTGAACAGCTTAAATACTGGGGCTGAAAGTAATTATAGTAACAGGCCTGACACATTTAATGTATTTGAGGGTTACTGTGTAGACTTTAGAATAATATCTATTTGAATTTTTAATGCCAGTTCTTTCCTTAATTAGATTTTTCGTGAAGCTCGAAGAACAGTACCTAGTATTGTTTACATGCCTCACATTGGTGATTGGTGGGAAGCCGTCAGTGAAACTGTGAGAGCAACTTTTCTGACTTTGCTACAAGATATACCGTCATTTTCACCCATATTTTTATTGTCTACCTCTGAAACCATGTACAGTGAACTGCCTGAAGAGGTAAGAACTCATTAAATATTTATCTTTTCTTATTATATGGTTTTAAAATAGTTGACGTAAATTTGGCACATTTTAGTTACTATAAAATCAGTACTGTCAAGGTTCATGCCTTGGTTGTACCATTTATTAGCCATGTGACTTAAGTTAGTTAACATTTTAAGTTTCAGTTTCTTTTTTTGGTATGTATTTTGATATATTTCTCAGTGTTGTTGTGAATTTTGAGATAATTCATGCTTAGACCAGACCTCGACATATATAGTACCTACTAAGAAGATCTTAGCTGTATCATCATCAATGCCATTGTAATTATCCTTCTCATTCTTATCATCTGTTAGATTATTTGGTGAGATTTGACCTTTCATCACGTTAAGCTGAAGATTATTATGACTGTGCATATTTTTCAAATCTGACATTTAGCGTTTGAATTCAAATCCAACTCAATAGTAAAGATAAAAATCACAGTTGTTTCAGAAAAAAATTAGATCACTCATGTGAATGAAAAAATTAGTAGATCAACTCATGTGAATGAAATTGATTTTTAAGAAATTATTATAACATTCTGAGCTTACTAGGTTTTGAAATAATCTCCTTTCAAAATGCTTAGAAATATTTTGCCCAGGCAACACAGTTCTTATAAAAAATTTACATGTTTCAAATGCTATAATATAAATCTTGATTACGTAGAATTTTATGATTCAGATTTGTTTTTTTTACCAAGTTCTTTTGTTGTTTAAGCTCTTATTATCTATCTTGTTGCTAAACTGGATTTGTACAACTTACTACTCTTGTTAAGAAAATTATATTAAATGTAGACTAGTTCATTTTTTGCTATTCAGAATCTGATATTATTTGGAGACCATTAATCAAAATATTTTTTATCACAGGGAGCAATATAGTGGAAAGATGTATGTAGTAAGAGTCAGAAAAACCTTGGTATTGACTTACTTGTCTTTTGATTTTGGATAAATATTTGAACCTAGAGTAGCTTCAGTTTCCGCACCTATAAAAACGTGGATAATAACAAGACAGGCTTGTTGGTGTGAGACAATATATGTGAGTTTATTTTGGAAGCTACAGAGCTATAATATGTTTGGTATTATATTAGTATTATAAAGTAAGAATGCACTCGAAATTGATTTAGGAGAGTGGACTGAACCTGGACATAACCTAGGAGCCACTTTTAAAAATTAGATCCTCACTGTCAACTAGTTTTATTATAATTTTATAAAAAATAAAGAAAATTGGGATAATTAAGGGCTCTAGTTAGGAATATATACTTACCTGAAGTTTCCTTATATTGTTTGAAAAATTTGTAAATAAAAGTCTTACTCAACCTGTCTTGATACACAGCAATTTTAATTTTGCCTATTCTTGTTGTCTATTTGCATATGTGATTTTATTGTTTAGTTTTTTAAAAAACTAACATTGCATCTATATATTTTCAATGTTGCTATATTGTTATAATTTTTAGTGGATTCAAAAAGCCTACTGGTGAGTAGGCTTTTTTCATTATTTGTTTACCAATAACCTTAATTAATAGCTAAAATATTAAAAATTTACTAGCATTGAATCCTGAAATTCCAGCCCCCCCCCTTTGTCTTCTGTATTCTTTGCCCTTATTATAGCAAATAGCTACTAAAGCTATCATGGATATTCACATTTGTGGGTGAAGATTATGGGGTTTTTCTTAGACTACTGATTATATAACATTTTATACTAATTGTCCTTAGGAAAGCCTCCTCTGCGCCCAAGGCTTTCATTTTAATTTCAGCTTTGCCATTAGTATATTGCTTTGTTTAGGTCACAGACTGAAATAGTAGTGAATAATGCTTAGCATGTACTGATAAATATTTGGTAAATGAATGAAAAGCATGGAGAGTTGCAGACTGAGTAACTAGGTTAGCAAGGTGCCAGATCTGTGGAAGAAGACATGAAGTAGACAGTGGGTATCAAAAACTAAGTGATTCTAAAAGAAAGAGAGAAATATCCAGTTACTATAGTGTATTTAAGAAAATACAATGGTAAGTTAAAATAACAGTAAGATACAGATTTTAACCTATGAAATAGGCCAAAAAAAAAAGTTGGATAAACTCTCTCCAGGACAGTTCATAGTAATAGATTTAAATACGTCTATTCATTTTAGGTCAGCAATACCATTTATAGGTAAGTAGTTTTTCATAGATAAAAAAGATACAACACAGACAACACAGAAAGTATCATAGCCTTTCTTCATGGACAAACACAAAGATACAGCACAGGCAACACAAAAAGTACAAGAGTATTTATCATAGCCTTTCTTCATCAATTGGAAACTAAATGTCCTAGAGTAGAGGATTGATTATAGTGGATTCCTTCCATGAAATACAATGAGACCATTAAAAATATTGATGTAGAAGACATTTAATGTCATGAAAAGATGTTTGAATGTATTGCTAAAAATTGCAGATATTAAATCAATATATATGGCATTATCTGGGTTTATATAGAAATAATTATATATTAGGTATATAGTCATATATAAAAAACTATATGTAACTATTAATAGAAATGTTAATAGTAATTATCTCTGGGTCTTAAGATTATAGTTATTTTTGTTACCTGTTTTCTAAATCTTCTGTAATAAGTGCTGCTGTTCTCATCAGAAAATAAACCCATTCAGAGATGGAAAGTTTCTCTACTCAATTTTTAAAAACAACACCAAACAAAAAAAATTAGCCATCATGGGACTAATATTAGGGATACAAAAATGTTTTCTTTTTGTGGGACAGAGTGACAACCTCATCTTTTGGAGCCCTTTTAAAATTCTCTTGTAAATGTGTCTTTGTATAGCTCTCCCTTTTTAATCCCAAAGTAAGACAATGCATTGGGATATTGAGAAAAACATTAGAACTTCTATTCATTTTTATTTTTCATATTATCTTAAAAATGTGTGTGTATGTTTCATAATAGAAATAGTAATATTAGTAGAATAGTACGTTTAAGTAAGTATGTATATATAATGGAGGGAGTATTTTTTTAAATTAATTCATTAATTTATTTTTGGCTGCATTGGGTCTTCATTGCTGCGTGCCAGCTTTTCGCTAGTTGCAGAGAACGGGGGCTACTCTTTGTGGTGCACTGTCTTCTCATTGCGATGGCTGCTCTTGTTGCGGAGCATGGGCTGTAGGGGCATGGGCTTCAATAGTTGTGATGCACAGGCTTAGTTGCTCTGCGGCATGTGGAATCTTCCTGGAGCAGGGCTCAAACCCGTGTCCCCTGCATTGGCAGGCGGATTCTTAACCACTGCGGTACCAGGGAAGTTCTTTTTTTTTTTTTTTAAGTATCATTTATTGAGTTTGATATGCACAAGTGTCAAGTCTGGAGGTAGTATTTTCAAATTTTTTTACTGATGAGGCGTTTCATCAAAAAAAAAACAAAACAAAACATTGGAAATCATTGTTCTAGACCAGCTGTTATCAAAGTGTGATCCAAGGACCCTTGTGGGCCCCACAAGACTTTCAGAGGTTTGTCACATTCGTCTTTTTTGTATTTTGCAACTATGTATCTTCTTGAATGTGGGTTTTTTTCATGTATACCAATCAGAGCAACATTACTGTAACAGATTGAATTTCTGCAGAGGCAGAAAATGAGAATCCAGTTGTCTTTTTTTCTTTTTATAAATTTATTATTTATTTTTGGCTGCATTGGGTCGTTGTTTCTTTGCCCCTTGGAGGGAGGGGGTGCTGGGGGGACTACTTTACATTGCGGTTGCGCGGGCTTCTTGTTGCGGTGGCTTCTCTTGCTTAGGAGCACGGGCTCTAGGCGCGCGAGCTTCAGAAGTTGTGGCTCCCGGGTTTAGTTGCTCCTCCGCATGTGGGATCTTCCCCGATCAGGGCTTGAACCTGTGTCTCCTGCACTGGCAGGCGGATTCTTAACCACTGCGTCACCAGGGAAGCCCCAGTTGTCTTTTATTAAGCCAGACATAAGAGAGATTTGAAGAAATGTAAAACAGTGCCACTTTTCTCACTAAATTTTTTTAATATATATAATGTTTTATATTTTGGAAAAATATGTCTTTCAAAAGAATATATATATATATATGTTTTACATTTATTTTATTGAAGTATAGTTGATTTACAGTGTTGTGTTAATTTCTGCTGTACAGCAAAGTGACTCAGTTATACATATATACATTCTTTTTCATATTCTTTTCCATTATGCTTTATCACAGGATATTGAATATAGTTCCCTGTGCTATACAGTAGGACCTTGTTGTTTATACATTCTTTTTTTAAAAAATAAATTTATTTTATTTATTTATTTTTGGCTGCATTGGGTCTTCATTGCTGCACGCGGGCCCTCTCTAGTTGCGGTGAGCAGGGGCCACTCTTCACCGCAGTGCGCAGGCTTCTCATTGCAGTGGCCTCTCCTGTTGCAGAGCACGGGCTCCTGGCGTGTGGTCTTTAGTAGTTGTGGCATGCGGGCTTAGCAGTTGTGGCTCGTGTGCTCTAGAGCGCAGGCTCAGCAGTTGTGGTGCATGGGCTTAGTTGCTCCGCAGCGTGTGGGATCTTCCCGGACCAGGGCTCGAACCCATGTCCCCTGCATTGGCAGGTGGACTCTCAATCACTGTGCCACCAGGGAAGCCCTATACATTCTATATGTAATAGTTTGCATCTACTAATCCCAAACTCCCAATCCAACCCTCTCCCTTGGTAATCACAAGTCTGTTCTCTATGTCTGTGATTCTGTTTCTGTTTAGTAGATAAGTTCATTAAAAGAATATATTTTTTAATGTTAACATGTAATAGGTTTTAAATGAATACATAATTTGGAAGGTTCTTAGTTTTAATTTTTAGTACATAAGTATTGACAGATATAATCCAGATAAGCAGAAGCTCTTTTGGGTTCTTGAATAATTTTTAAGAGTTTAATAAAAGTGTGGAGACCAAAATATTTGAGACTCTCTGACCTTTTTTTTTTTTTTTTTTGCAAAATTCTAGTGTAAGTAAATTTACTTCTGTGGACCCTGAAGACCTTTTCTGAGAATAGTAGGAGAATTTTAGTTGCCATATATGAGAATTGCAAGTTATTTCTCTTCAGGAGAATTAGAAAAAAGAATCAAAGGTTGAGCATAGTAAAGAGACTTTTAAACAAGGAAGCAGATAAAAGTAGAAATATTTGCAGGAAGGAAAGCAGACTTTGGAATTGCACTTAAATTTCTGAAGAGATTCACGGTATGTACTTTGGCATTAAAGTATGGGCAGGCTCAGAATGGTATAATTCAATATTAGAAGTGAATTTTAAAGAAATACCTCTTCAGCTACACTGATGAAAGTAAAGATTACATACAGTATTTTGTCTTCTCTGTATTTCATGTCATTTTGTATCTCTCAGTTTATGGTGGGACCTGGGAGGTAAAAATCAGTAACTTAAGTAGAAACATCAAGTAGGGACATTGAAAACTCAGATAAATGATAATGTATACAAGAGAAATATCTTAGTATTAATTTTTTGGTTGTAAAACAATTTTATGATTTCTTAAAATTTAAGAGGAAGGTGATCCTCCCAAGTTTTTCTTTTCTTTAAATTAAAAACGGTATAGTAAATGAACATGAATTATTACTATTTTAAGGTATGTTAAATACTAATATTTATTTTTACTTGATGGATTGTTTACCTGTTTTGTTTTAAGGAAAGCAAACTTTATTTATGAAAACTATTGTAGATTCATTTCTGACCTTTTCCACACCTTTTCTCTTTGAGATTTTGAGGGGTTTTTTTTGGGTTTGTTTTTTGATTTTGAGGTTTTAAACCATTAATTTTGCCCATTACAGAGGTCACATGGACACTACCTTCAAAACTGGGGGCTAACAATTCTAACATTTTAATAAATGAGGTAAAACAAAAATATTTGCTAATGAAAGAATTGCTGCTATTTTTGCATCTATGTGCCAGGCACTGTGTAGGTTAATCATATATATTATCTAACATATGTTCTTAAACTGTGCTGTGAGAAAAGTATTACTTTCCCATTTGACAGATAAAAAAACTGAGGCCAACAGGGGTAAAGTAACTTGCCTAGGGTTTTACAGCTAGTGGCAGAGCAAGAATTGAACCCAGGTTGGTCTGATTCCAAAGGCTATGCACTTATAATGCCCTGTACTCTTTAAAACTACAGAGAGACAGTTTTTGCATATTGTGATGATTAGGCTGATGAGTGGTTAGGGAAATGGCGTTTTTTTGTTTGTATGTTTGTTTGTTTTTGCGGTACGTGGACCTCTCACTGTTGTGGCCTCTCCTGTTGTGGAGCACAGGCTCCGGATGCGCAGGCTCAGCGGCCATGGCTCACGGGCCTAGCCACTCCGCGGCATGTGGGATCTTCCCGGACCGGGGCACGAACCCATGTTCCCTGCATCGGCAGGCGGACTCTCAACCACTGCGCCACCAGGGAAGACCGGGAATGGAGTTTTGTATTCATCACGTTAAGATCATTGTTCATTCATCGAAAATGTATTGCCTGTTTTGTGCAATGTAATGTAATTTATTTAAGACAGTGTCTGTTTTCTTTACTCTTCCATTCACAGTGTCTAACTGCCTAACACAGTTTCTACACACACACACACATACACACACACACACAATACTCACACATAGATGCATGTATACACGTACATATTTCTAGTACAGTATCTTCATTGAATGAAATAAAATAGGCGAAAATTCAGATAGCCACTGTTCTCTAAGAATTTAAGGTTTAGAGGGAGGGGAGATCTGGAAAAAATAATACAGTAGGAGAAGTGCTATAATAGTAGAATATATAAAAGCATGATCCATAAAAGAAAAAAATTGATATGGTAAACTTTATCACAATTAAAATCTTTTATTCTTTAAAAGACACCATCAAGAAAATGAAAAAAAAAACCCAACAAATCACGGACTGGGAGAAAATATTTCAAATATATCAAATCACATATCTGGTAACACTTATATCCAGAATGTATTAAAAATTCTTTCAGCATAATAATAAGACTAAGTCAAATGATTTTCGATAAGTGTGAATACCATTCATCAGGAAAAAAGATGGTCCTTTCAACAAATGGTGCTGGAAAACTGGATGTTCACATACAAAAGAAATGAAATTCGACTTTTTTCTTATACTGTATGCAAAAATTAACTCCAAGTGGATTGAAGAACTAAACATAAGACCTAAAACTATAGGAACTTCCCTGGTGGCACAGTGGTTAAGAATCCGCCTGCTGGGCTTCCCTGGTGGCGCAGTGGTTGAGAGTCCGCCTGGCGATGCAGGGGACACGGGTTCGTGCCCCGGTCTGGGAAGATCCTACATGCCGGCAGTGGCTGGGCCCGTGAGTTATGGCTGCTGAGCCTGCGCGTCCGAAGCCTGTGCTCCACAATGGGAGAGGCCACAACAGTGGGAGGCCCATGTACCACAAAAAACACAATAATTCACCTGCCAATGCAGGGGACACAGGTTTGAGCCCAGGTCTGGGAAGATCCCACATGCCACGGCGCAACTAAGCCCACAAGCCACAACTACAAAGCCCGTGTGCCGCAGCTACTGGAGCCCACGTGCCTAGAGCCCGTGCTCCGCAACAAGAGAAGCCACTGCAATGAGAAGCCTGCGCACCACAACAAAGAGTAGCCTTCGCTCGCTGCAACTGGAGAAAACCCACACACAGCAATGAAGACCCAGCACAGCCAAAAATAAATAAATAAACAATTTTTTTTAAAAAAACAAAAAACCTAAAACTATAAAACCCTTAGGAAAAAACATAGGGGAAAAGCTCCATGACATTGGATTTGGCAGTGATTTCTTGGATGAGACACCAAAAGTACAGGTAACAGAAAAAATAGATAAATTGGACTTCATCAAAAATAAAACTATTAATAGATTGAAAAGACAATACATTGAATGGGAGAAAATATTTGCAAATCATATATCTGATAAGGGGTTGATACCCAGAGCGTATAAAGAACTCCTACAACTCAGCAACAGAGAAAACCCCAAACAGCTAGTTCAAAAATGGGCAAAGTACTTAAATAGATTTTCTCCAAAGATGATAGATGGCAATAAAGCACATGAAAAGATGCTGAACATCACTAATCATTATGGAAATACAAATCAAAGCCACAATGAGATATCACTTTATACCCAATAGGATGGCTACTGACATAAAAACAGAAAATAACAAGTGTTGGTTAGGATGTGAGGGAATTGGATCCCTTGCTGCATTGCTGATGGAAATATAAAATTGTGCAGCCTCTGTTGAAAATAAATGGTTTGGTGTGGTGATTTCTTAAAGAATTAAACAAAATTACCATATGATCCAGCAATTGTATTTCTGGGTATATACCCAAAAGAAGTGAAAGCAGGGATTCAAACAGATGTTTGTATACCCATGTTCTTAGCAGCATTACTCACAGTAGCCAAAAGATAGAAATCAGCAGATGAATGGATAAACATAATGTGGCATATACATACAGTGTAACATTATTTAGCTTTTAAAAAGAAGGAAATTTTGACACATTCTACAAGAGTAACTACAGCATGGGTAAACCTTAGGACATTATACTAAGTGAAATAAACCAGTCACAAAAGGACAAATATTGTATGATTCCTCTTATACAGGGTTCCTAGAGTAGTCAGATTCGTAGAGATAGAAAGTAGAATGGTGGTTGACAGGACCTGGGGAAAGGGAGAGTGTAGGGAGTTAATGTTTAATGGGTAGAGTTTCAGTTGGGGAGGATGGAAAAGGTTTGAAGGTAGATAGGTAGTGATGACTGCACAACCATGTGAACACACTTAATGCAACAGGCTGTACAATTTAAAAATATTAAAATGGCAAATTTTTTTATGACCATTTTACCACAAATTTTAAAAGAAAACTACAATTTAAAAATGGGCTAAAGAGTTGAATAGGCATTTTACCAAAGACTATATATATTCTTAGGGTAATAAGCATGAGAAAAGATTCTCAATATCATTATTCATTCAGGAATGAGATACTACTGCACACCCAACTAGGATAGCTATAATCACAAAGACAGACAACACCAAGTGTTGACAAGAATGTAGGAAACTTGAATCCTTGTGTATTGCTGGTGGAATTGTAAAATGGTATAGCCACTTTGGAAAAGTTGGCAGTTCTTAAGGTGTTAGACATAAACTTATGATACGACTCAGCATTTCCACTCCTAGGTAACTACTGCAGAGAAATATAAACATATGTTCACACAAAAACTTGCACGCCAGTGTTCCTTCTAGTATTGTTAATCATGGTGGAAATAACCCAAGTATTTATTAATTGGTGATTGGCAAAACAAAATGTCGTGTATATACATAGAGTGAAATGTTATTCAGCAATAAGTGGAGTGAACTACTGATACATTCTCCAGTGTGGGTGAGCCTCAATATATTATGCTAAAAGTGAGAGAAACTGGACACAAAAGACTACCAATTCTATGATATGCAATTTCTAGAAGAGACAAATTTCTGGACACAGAAACCAAATCATTGGTTGTCAGCTGGGAGTGTAAGTGTGGATGGACTGCAAATGGGCACCAGGGAACTTCTTGGAGGTAATGGAAATATTCTAAAACTGACCTGCGATGGTTGCACAGCTGAATTAACTCACTAAAAATTATTGAACTTAAAAAAAGTTTAATGAGAGATAGTGGAAGGTATGTCTAAGTTTATCTGGGAAAGTCAGAGAAAGCATCACCCAGAAAGCACTGGCTTGAGTGGAGAGTTAAAAAAAAAAACAGTTTAGGAAAGAGTGAATAGCGCGTATAAAGACTGTTGTGAACCAGTGTGAAAGAGAACATGATTCGTTCAGGGAATTATATGAGGTTTGTCTTGTTGCAGTATGAAGTTTGAGGCTGGGAATGTCAGAAGATAGGAGTGAATTTAAAGAAAAACAAGCTGTTGGTAATAATCAGGAAGGCTGATATCAGGGGGATTATTGTAGACTTGCTCTTGGTATGCTTTTACATTTACCAGGTTCAACACAATGTTGAAAAATGATCAGAAGGAGGAATATTTAAAACTGAAATTAAATGTTTTACTACCCTTAAACAAAATCCTGGTACTTCTAGGGTATTGTGTTCTGTTTATTTTTCAAGACCCAGTTAATGTTAGCATTTTCTGCTATATCTTATCTAATGCCTCTTCACCCATGCCCCTTGCAGGGTCTCCTCTGTTTCACTACCTCTGTTATAACACTTCTGACATGGTATCATAATGCTTTCTTATGAGACTGAAGAGACTTGACAGCAGGAAGTAAGCCTGTTTTCTTCAAGTTTTTAACTGCAGTGTTTGGCATGATATTTGACACGTGATGGATGTTCAGTGGTAAATTTGCTTGCCAGAACTTTCAAGGGAAGGCCAGCAAAGTATAGATCGAAGAATTGGAGGGGTTTTTACATAAAGGTAGTCTTCAAAGAAAATATCGGAAGGTCACAAGGTGAAATTTTATGTAAACTCTTTAAGGATTTGGCTTTGGGTTGACGTAAATAATTTCCCATCTAAATATTGAATTCTGATGGCTACTTTTCATTGTCTCTTCTCTGTCTTAGGGTTTTAGAGTTAGAAAAGACCTTTAGAGCTTATATAATCTAGTCTTCTCTATTTATTCACTTTGTGACCTCAAGCCAGTTACTTAAACCTTTCCAATCCTAGGTTTTTTCATCTGTAAAATGAGGGACTCCCTATGTACCTACCTCATTGTTACAAAGATTAAAATAATATTTAAGTAATTCTTCATTTCACAGTCTGCAATTCAGTAAGTGGCTAGACGTAAAAAATTGAATGGACTGTCCAAAGTTTACCAGAAATATGTACCTATATTTGGGCTAGAATCTGATGTTTTAAATTTTAATCCAGTATTTCCACACTGTCATGGTTGGTACTTATTTCCATATTAGTGACCTTTTCCCTTTTTTATTTGCAGTTTCCAATTTGATGTGGTCTGGGTAACAAAATGACAAGCTTTATTCATTCAGTATATGCTTATTAAGCATTGCTAGGTACCAGGCATGGTGGTAGGTATAGGAAAACAGATGAGTTCTGTTCTCAGGGAGTTCAGTATCTTGAAGTAGGAAACAGACCTTCTAGGAAAACATATGAATTAAATAAAGTGTATCAACAAATGTGGATGATGTAAAGAGGATTTAAACAGCATATCTTGCAAGGGGGACATCTGGGGTCAGAGTCTTTATAGAGCAGGTGAACAAAGGAGAGGTGGCAATTACTAACTGGAAGGAGTTGAGGGATATGAGCGTGACTGGCTTAATTTTGCTTGGGAGTTTTGCATGGAAGGTGGTGTCATTGTGGAGCATTCTTTGGTGAGATCGAAGGTATAGTTTTTCTGCAATGAAATCAGGATTCCAGAGGATACAGAGGAATAGACTTAGTAGGGAAAGAGCCCAGGAAGGGAAGTTAGTGGATAGGAAGCACACAGAAACCGCTTAAGATAAGGCAATGTTGTTAGCATCCTCCCAGCTCTCTATTGTAAATAGGTTGTAGATAATTACTTTTCAGCTCTTATGCAACAGCTCTTTGAGATTGTTGCCATCTGACTATTACAATCAGCTATCCTTTTTTATATTATAGTATAATTTATTAATGACTTGAGCAACTGGATCATTCTTTCATTCTTGTTTATTCCATGAGGTTGAACCTCTCAACAGCATAGGCTAAGACTAGGTTAACCTTAACCACGCATGAATGTTCAATGAACATTGAAAATGGTACCGAAGTTGAAGAAATTATAATTTGGTATAATATGTAAGCTTTTAATTCTCTAAATATTTAATGTCTTTGTGTGTGTGTGTATGTGTGTAGGTTAAATGTATCTTTAGAATACAGTACGAAGAGGTCTTGTATATTCAAAGGCCTATTGAAGAGGACAGAAGAAAGTTTTTCCAAGAACTGATTCTCAATCAGGCCTCAATGGCTCCACCACGAAGGAAACACACTGGTAAAGTTCCTAAAGCCTTTAGGAAAATGGGTGGGTTGGAGTTAAGAGATACCCTATCTTGGAGTCATCTTTTTAAAAAACCCACTTCTTTGTGGAAATGAAGACAGTTTTTCAGGTTTTGTTTAACTTTAGATGAACACATGTGGAAGTGGCCATTGTGTTTACCTGACTTGAGGAGATTGGGAAGTACAGCCTCATTGTTAAACCTTTACTAATGAGTGACTGTTTATGTAGTCTCCTTATCACTTCAGTCCAGATGCTCTGGTAGATTTCACATTCTGAGGCTCAAAAAGTCATAGAAAGTCTTTGGTTCTGCTGTGTTTTAGTCACTTTAAGTACTAAGGACTCGAACTATCAGGTTGTGAACAGCAGGTGTTGTGCTTATTGCTTTCTGGGCCAGGGTAGTTTTGTTGGGCCAAGAACTGGTTAGAACATTTGCCTTTTCTGGTTTATCTTATTTATTGATTGATTTTTCAAATATTTATTGAGCACCTATTATGTTAGATATATTATGCTAGGCACATGGAAATCTATCATGGCTTTCTTTAAGCATTAGAGTTTTCTTGGATTTGGGCCTAATAGCATTAAGAGGGGCCTCAAAATTAGATTTTCAGTCCCCTGACTTAAGTAAGGACTGCATGCTAAGTCATTCAAAAGAGAGTTTCTTTTCCTAATACTAAAGGTGCAAAAAGATAAGATCCCCTTGCTTAATCTTTCATCCTCTTCTAGAAAATAGCACTCCTGTTTGTTAAAAAAAAATTTAAGCCTCTTTCTTTTTGTTCTGCTTTTTATGTTTCTCGTAGCTGTTCTTATAGGATATTAAATACATTTCCCATCCCTGCCAACTCCTTGCTTTTTCATACTTCTTTGTTTTCCAGTGGTTATATTATCCAATACTTTGTTTTTCAGTGCCTATATTATCCAATACTTTAATAATTTTATTGTCCTTTAGTGGCTCCTTTTCACATTTTCTCAGTGCTTTTAAGATGAACATCTATCAAATGACTACAGCTGTGGGGTTTTCCCCACAGAAACTTTGGAATATTCAACATGGAAGTTATACCTTCTGATTATTGGTTGTTGCCTTCTGTTAATCTAAATAACAGCATTTAAAATATTTCATTATTAAAATGATTCATTTTAATAAAGTATCTTGCATGTTCCTAGTCATATTTTAGTCCCGTAGATCTGAATTTTCTATGTTAAGGCTGAACATAATTCTTTTTCTTTTTGAGTTGCTCCTGTTGACTTTCATTTTTCATCTTAGGGGCTATTTAGAAATTGGTGAGAATACTTAGGATTTTAATCCTGAGCTTCAGTGTGATATCAGGAAAATCTTTTAAGGAATTAGCACCATGGTTAGGCAAGTTAATACTTTACCTTCTAAGAAGATGTTTTGTTTGTTTTACAGTAGATAGTGAATACCATAGATTTCATATATCACACTTAAGCCTGGGTTTTCCATCTTCTTCATGTCTTTGGGATTCTTTTTTTAGTTACTACTTTTTTTTTTTTCCACTCCCTGCTGGTGCCATTTACTATCCCAACTGTGTTGTAGTAAGAAAATGAGGGTAGGAGACTTGTCTAAAATTAGAAGTCTTTGGGAATGGGAAAGATCAAAGAATTATTCTTTGCCCGTTTAAATTTCATGCATATAAGGCAACCTCATTTTGAGAAACAGTCTTTAAATAAGGTTGACTTCAGCAAATCAGTATACAAGTACTTCACCTGAAGATATTTATGTTGATTTGAAATCTTTTTCTTAAAGTTGTGTGTAAATAATATCTCAGAATCAAATTATTTAAAATCATATCATTTGTGCTTTAAAGACATCCTGTTGTAAGTTATTTTATAAAAGTAAAGCTATTCCCTAATGTACTTCTGGTTTCCATTCAAATTTTTACCTGCTGAATTCACATGGTTCACATGTATTTGGAATTCTCCTTTTCTTAAAAAAACATTTTGAGAGAGTGTCAGAAAAGTAATTGAGGTCCTGACCCTGCCATGTTGGAATCTTAACATTTTCTTATACTTTCTTTAGGTCTTTGTGCTATGGAAGTTCTTCCACTTGCACTACCTTCTCCACCTCGTCAATTATCAGAATCAGAAAAAATTCGGATGGAGGACCAGGAGGAAAATACTTTAAGAGAGTTGCGGTTGTTTCTCAGGGATGTAACCAAGAGGCTGGCCACAGATAAACGCTTTAACATCTTCAGCAAACCGGTGGATATTGAAGAGGTCTTGTTTCAGTAGTGTGCAAACAGTGAAGTTGAACTGGCTAAAAGAAAAAAATGTTGACATCTTTTTTTGGAAGGAAAAAAACAAAGGCATGGATGAATATTACCCCTAGCCTGTAAAATTTTAATCCATGTGATAACTACCAATGTCATCAGCAAACATCTGGTGACTTTTGGATGAAATTAATGACAATTTGTATATGTCCTCTTGATTAGTATTGATCTTTGTGATCTCCTACTCTTCATTTAAGAAGAGGATTAAAAGTTACTTTAGTGAAATGTCCATACTAGACTATTTTTATTCCAGGATAAATCCTGCTCTCCAAAAGAATATTGGTATTAACCAATCAATAACAATTAAAATTGGCATTTCCCAAATTGTGTATACCTTACTGAAAGAGGTAGCTAAGAAACCTGAAATCTGTCTTTCATATTTTGGAAATGTCTGTGACTAAGATGCTGTATGAGGTTATAAGCACAGCCTGTTATTTTTCTCTCCAAGAATTTTCTCTGCTCCGAGTGGAAAATTTCTCACTTCCTATGTGTATTGTTTTGTGTCCTTGTGGGAGCATGGTTTGTGATGATGAGAAAAGAAATTTTCCATTTGGAATCTACTATAATACTGTAGAATAAATTTTATTTTGTTTTGTTTTATCCTGGGATAATATAGTGTGTGGATGCACATAATGCAGTCTTTACTGGCATTCTTCTTATAGTTCAGACTCCATGTTTGAACAGCTTTGGTGTTTTTAGTTTTAATTTTTTTCTTCATCTTTTTTTACATTTGAATTATGAAGTGATGCAGAGTTTAATGTTGTGTCCTCGTTGTGAAATCTGTACTCTTGGATCAGAGCAGATTCCTTTGGAATCATTACCTCATCTATGCCTGTGAGCTAGCATTATGTTTTTTCCCCTTGGAAAACCTGAAAATATCTATTCCCCCCACCTCCCCTTTTTGGGAATAAAGGGACTGTGTTTAATTTTATTTGTATGTTTATCCACAATACACAGTTTTAGCCATTTGATCCTTTCAGCAGCCCCACAAGGTCATTATTATGTTGCAGTTGAAGAAACTGAGGCTTATTGGCAAGTGACGCAGCCAGCACTCAATGTTTCTTAAAATTCGAAGTCCACATTCTTTATATCACAGCTGTCAATCTTTTTCTACTGGAATAACAGGACTTGCCTATTTGCTCTTGCAATTAATACATATTTTATATTCGTGAAGCATATTTTTTCCCTCGTGGTATTTTCAGAAAGTCTTAAAACCATCAGCCCACTTTAAAGATTGTTACAAATTTTTATTTCAAATTGGGTATGAGAACTCTGACACTTAATTGATAAGGACTTGCCCCCAAGTCAGCCTCCTATGCTGGGAGTGAACCAGTTTTGCCTTTGTCCAGGAAAACTTTTTCTGTCTAACCAGAAGAGATTGTCAGATTTCAAATGCCATCTGTGATAGACTGAAAGTTTTATAAATGATGGTAAGGCAGTGGGAGGGGATAGAAGATGTTGGTCAGTTAAAACTTTAATTTTAGGGTGATGTTTTCTCTTTTTCCTTTTTTTCTTTTTCAGATTCATTTTGCTACTGCTTCTTTGTTTACTTTTAAGGCTGAAAACTTAGGGGTCTCTGGGACAGATAGAGAGGGGAAACTAAGATAACATTTTGATAACCTAAAACACAAAAACTTGTATTAAAGTAATGAATTTGAAATGTCTAAAAACTTTATCAAATTCCAAAGCAAATTGCAGAGGAAACAAAAGTTTAGAAAATAAGTGTTGAATTTAAATAAGCATAGGTGCTAAAATTTTATGGTCTTTAGTAATATAAATTTTTATAGTGCAAAAGTTTATAAAATGTTTTCCACGTGTACACAATACATGTCAATTGTCAGAGCCAAGGATCCAACTAATACCTTCTGAACTGTTCCTTGTTGAGTATAGCTCCACTGTCTCCCCTATAAGGAGATTGGTTGGCTTTTTAGCTCCTAGAGAATGAAAAATAAATTAAAACATGCACACACATCTACCTAAAAATTTAAAAACATATAAATAATATGTATGTATATATATATGCATATGTTTTTGTATATGCATATATGTGTATTTATTCATATGAATATATATTCAGTATGTAAATTTTTAAAAAGGCATCAGTGGACTGCACTGGTGGTCCAGTGGTTAAGGCTCCATGCTCCCAATGCAGGGGGCATGAGTTTGATCCCTGGCTGGGCAAGATCCCACATGCCGAGGCCAAAAAAAAAAAAATCCCCAAAAAGCATCAGTGCCATCTGCAATGGAGAAAACTAGCCTTTAGTTTCATAGAACAGAAATTACCCTATTCCCAGAATTTGGTCCCGGACTAATTAGACATTTCTAAGACTGTGTTTATGTCAGACCTGATTACTTGATTTGAGATTTGCATTAAGGAAGACAATACAGTCATACACATCTTGGAGATATTGTGGGTTCAGTTCTAGACCACTGCAGTAAAGTGAATATTGCAATAAAGTGAGTCACATGAATTCTTTGGTTTCCCAGTATATATAAAAGTTATGTGGACACTATACTGTAGTCTTCTTTAAGTATGCAATGGTATTATGTCTACAAAAAATGTACATACCTTAATTAAAAAATACTTTATTGCTAAAAAATGCTAACCATTATCTGACAACACAGGGTTGCCACAAACCTTCAATTTCTAAAAAAATGCAATATCTGCAAAGCGCAGTAAAGGCAAGTGCAAATAAAACAAGGTACACCTGTGGATATATAGGTTGGAAGAGCTTTCTTATTGGTCAAATGATACAAAACATACAATTTATTGGGCAGTCATGACCAATATCTCTATTTTGGGTTATCTCCCAGAAAATCACACTGAGCAAAATGTATTTTTTGCTTGTAGATTTGTTTATATTTAGGGACAAGGCCAGTAAATTTTTTCTAGTCATGAAAGCAATACTTACTTTTGTTATACAGTTGACTCAGAATGTTTGTAATGAATCCAAAGGAGCAGAAAACTCTTTCCATGAAACGATTCATCCTGGAAAACTGAAAAAGACAGACCGATAATTTTTTTGTTTAGAGATTTTAAAGAGATTTACCCGAGAACATCTCTAATAATAAGAAAAAAAATCTGTGTTTCTTTTTATTTTCCTTAAAAAATTCTTTTCTTGAGGTAACATTTATTGATGCTTATTGGGTATTTTTACCAATACATTTTCTTCTCAGGTGTATCCAAAGGATTAAAAAAAAAAAAAGGCTGACAGTTTGTTTCATATTTCAAGATGAGAAACTTTTCAGAGTTGATTTAGATGTGACTTGAAACTGAAGCTTTTCATGGAAAGTATGACATAGTATCTTTAGTGGCATAAATTGCTCTATAATTTTATCCTTATCTGTAGTTATTTCCTAGATATCTAGATTTAATTTTAAAATAACTGTATGGTTTTGTTTTATGTTTTTATGAGTAGATTATATGAAATATCAGAAGTAATTTTCATTAAAATATCCTGTTTTAGGTTTCAGATTATCTTGAAGTAATCAAGGAACCAATGGATTTATCAACAGTAATCACTAAAATTGATAAGCATAATTACCTGACTGCTAAGGATTTCCTGAAAGATATTGACCTCATCTGTAGCAATGCTTTAGAGTACAATCCAGATAAGGACCCAGGAGGTAAGGATGCACTGGGCAAGGTTGACTTTGGTGATCAATGAGAAGATAGTTTAAAATTTAAATAAAGCTTGCCTATATTTCAGATAGATAAATTAATCTTAATGACATATTACTGTATTTAGCAACTTCTTGATGAGGAACTAATAATATACTTAAATATTTAATTATTAAATTCATTTGTTAAATTACTAAATATATTTAAATTAGAGGATTTTATTCTTTTTTAAAAGATTTTATTGATGTATAGTTGATTTACAATGTTGTGTTTAATTTCTGCTGTACAGCAAAATGACTCAGTTATACATATATATATATTCTTTTTCATATTCTTTTCCATTATGGTTTATCACAAGATGTTGAGTGTAGTTCCCTGTGCTATACAGTAGGACCTTGTTGTTTATCCATCCTATATATAATATTTGCTAATTCATTTATTATTAGATAATATATTTAGATTAGAGGATTTTATTATTCTAATATTGTGTTCAGGGTTTAGTTTCTTGATTTACCTTTCACTTTTTATACTTAGATTCTTATTTTTTTCAGGTAAAATGGAAAACTGAATAGTTGAGGATTTAAGATTTATTTATTTAGTCAACATTACCAGTGCTGATAAACACTGGTAATTTCAAATTTGTGGAAACTTATTGTGGATAAGTTAACTTATCAAAAGACACCCTTTAGGTAGATAGATGTTATCTGTTCTATAGACTGCATGTATTTTTATATAATTTTATTATTTTACTCTTAATCCCACCCTGTACTCAAATCTGTAGTCCCAACTCTGTTAATGCCCTCCAGGGGAGACCTCCAGGAATAATCTGTAGTTAAACAAGATGAATTTATTGATACACTGTAATAAAGGAGAATGTGTATCATGGGGAGCCATATAGGATTTGAGCTAGCATTAAGTGATTTTGGGGAGGGTTTAAGGAAGTAGGGCTTTGCAGTGGATTAGATGCTCTTAGAAAGTGGGAATAATTTGGGCACTAGGTATTTTAAGAACCTGGAAGGCAAGAAGAATGGAGCAAGGCTAAAGTTGTGATTGGTAAAGAAGCGGCAGTCATTCATCTTACCCAGGATAGGATTATATTTGGTTATTTTTGTGGTTAGGACTTTTGTCTGTGTTCAGACATGATTATGGAGTGGTCTTGTTTTTATCTTGATCCATCATGGTCACAGAGTGGTGTTCTGTAAAATTGTTTATGTTTTTTTTTTATTTTTCATTTTTTAAAATTATTTATTTTGCTGTGTCGCGTCTTAATTGCAGCACACAGGATCTTCGTTGCCTTGTGCGGGCTTCTCTCTAGTTGTGGCACATGGGCTTCAGAGTATGCGGGCTCAGTAGTTGCGGCACGTGGGATTAGATGCCCTAAGGCATGTGAGATCTCAGTACCCCGACCAGGGATGGAACCTGCGTCCCTGCATTGGAAGGCAGATTCTTAACCCCTGGACCACCAGGGAAGTCCCTAAAATTGTTTTTATATTTCATATGATACCCCAAGGCCTGGCTGATAGTGCCAGGCCCTTTCCCAGCTGGCAGGGGTCATTACTCTATTTCTCACTCTGTTGAGAATTCTGTTTCTTCAACAGATGATATACAAGTAAGATGCTTTTTTTTTTTTTCTCTTCGGTACGCGGGCCTCTCACTGTTGCGGCCTCTCCCGTTGCGGAGCACAGGCTCTGGACGCGCAGGCTCAGTGGCAGTGGCTCACGGGCCTAGCCGCTCCGTGGCATGTGGGATCTTCCCGGACCGGGACACGAACCACGTCCCCTGCATCAGCAGGCAGACTCTCAACCACTGCGCCACCAGGGAAGCCCAAGATGCTTTTTATTTTTAAAAAATTAATGCAAACTTTCAGTTATCTAAAGATATTCAGAATTCAGTTTCTGCTTTATGTCTGTATTTATAGGCAGTGGTTCTTAACTCAGGCCACCTGTTAGAATGACTTGGATTTCTCATTTCTACATGAAGTTAAGTATTTCTTGTCTTAGTTTAGACCACAGTAAATTGCATACTTTAATTCCAAGTGAAGAGGCAGAATGAACTTTTATATAGCTACTCTTGGTATCTAACAGTTTTTAAGCTTTGCGTCAGGACATTTATATCTTGTTGTTGTTTAGGTTTTTTGTTTTTGTTTTTTTTTTTTTACTTTTCACTGTATATCATATAGAAAAATTTATGAGGATAAAAACAAAGAAAATTAAAGCAAACTATAATCCTGTTACCTAGTGTTTTCTCTCTTTTTCTTTCCCTCTCTCCCTCCCTCCCTCTCTCTCTGCCACACACACATGCACAGATATTATATATGAAATACATGTATGAATAATATTTTTACTAAAATGAAAATATAACTCTTGTAAACATTTTCATTCATGTAATATTTTGTGAAAAGGTTATGAGTTAATGTATTTTTACCACATAATTTTTATCATATGGATGTATTATAGTAGCTACTACCCTATTGTTGGACATACTAGATTTTTTAGCTTTTTTCTCTACTATAACACTGACGAATATGGCATAAATTTTATGTATATCCTTAATTATTTCCTGAAGATAAACTCCTTAAAGTGAAATTTCTGGATCAAAGATTGTATAATAATCTCTCTTAAGGCTTTTAAACTGTGTTGTTAAAATTTTCTCACAATTTAAAAAATCTTCTAGCAGCATCAGGGTCACTTGTTAACCAATATAGCAGTTTTGTGGGACTGAGAGAATCTCCTTTTCAGTGTAGATGGCATCAGCAACAGGGCCACAGTTTGGCTAGTAAAGAATGGGCTGGATGTCAGTCTCCTTTGATTCCCTTGCTGCGTTCTTGGTGAAGGTACAGTTGCACAAGTGTCTATATAGCGGCCTTGAGCAGTGTGTGAGAGTACTTGAGTGCCTATACTCTCATCCTGTTAGTTTTTCAAGACACAGAGGTTACTGAAACTGTGCAGTAGATAAGGAGAGCCTGGGCTTTGGATGTACACCTGGGCTTCAGTCCCAGTTTTATTTCCTAGTTCTTTAACTTGATCAAGTTAAGTCCTCTAAATTTTAGTTCCCTTATCTGCAAATGGGGATAATTATAGTACTCTTGTCACTGGGTAGTTGTAAGGATTAGATGAGAAAATGTATTAGGTTAAACCTTATGAAATTGCCATTTTCATGTGGTTCAACTTGAATATGTTAGGCCCTTAGCATAGTGCCTGAGATGTGAGAAGTATTCCGTAAAGATTAGTCATTCATATATTTATTCTTGTTATCATTATTATTTAAATTATGCTTTAATTTTTTATAAATTGTTTCCTTAGTGGGTACCTACATATTTGCTTTAGAATGATCCTTTGTACTTATTAGTATATTCCCTGGACCACATTTAAAATTTAATCCTATTTTGGAACAAATCTAGGGACTGATAGTGAAAAATGAATTTGAGCGGTTAGAAAAAGCCAGTAGAAAGGATCAGTCCAGATTCTCCCCCCACCCCGCCCCATGTAACTTAATTATAACCACATTGAAATAATATTGCTTTTATGAAAGAAGCAATGATTTCTGGTGCATAATAACCTTTTACTACAGAATGCAGGTGTATAATCAAAGAATATGGCTCTATCTCACAGTTAGAGTTGACATGATACACTTGTAACTTCATTTCTTCACTGTTTTACATGCAAAAAGTGTCATATAATTCAAAAGCATGATTTCGGCTCTGTTCAGATTTTTTCATATCTTCAGTCAAGAGCCCTTTTTTTCTTCTTAGCAACAGAACAACTTGTTATGTATTAGGAAAATAACCTCAGGGTCTGTTGTGTAGCAAGTGGAAATTACATGAATGTTGTATTACTTTTACAAGCTCCCATGAGTATTTGAAAGCTTACAGTGTTCTGTTTTGCAGAACACTTGGCCATTTGGGGAAAAAACCTAGCATGTACATAGAAGACAAAAGCCAACATTCTGGAAGCTGTACATGTTGCCTAAGTGTTTACCCAGATTCTCCCTTGAGGATAAAGTGGACAAAAATTAAATATGTTAGCCAGAAGAATTTTAGTTTGTAGGTTCTAAATGTGACTAGTATCAGATATTTGATCCTAATTACTGTCTTATAAATATGTGATATATTTTATGTTTAACTGTTCCCCATTCTTTGTCTTGTACCACATGCCCCCCCTAGCCCTCAAGTGCATTCACATACATACCCTCATTTAGCTAATTTTGATGAAATTTCAGCCCTAGTCTTGTAGTATTCTCAAAATCTTCTGTTTTGCACCAGTTGTTTAGGAATAAAGCTCACAGATTCAGCTTTTGGAGCCCTCTATGGGCTATGCTTCAGTCAAACTCATTCATATTTTCTATTAGTATTTGTAAGTATCATGTGCTGTTACTGAGCTGAGTGCTTAGAGTACTGTGACAGTCCTTGCCTCTTGAGATGGAGATATTCAAATCAGTAATACATATTGAATAATTACTATGTGACAGACCTTATGCTATACGTTGCAGTATTAATTGCTAGGGCTTCCTTAACAAAATACCACAGACTGCGTGGTTTAAACAACAGAAATTGATTTACCCATAGTTCTGGAGGCTAAAAGTCCAAAATCAAGGTGTCGGCAGATTTGGTTTCTTCTGAAGCCTCTTTCTTTTGTTTTCGGAGGCTGCCTTCTTGCTGTGTCCTCACATGGTCTTTTCTTTGTGTCCGCGCACCCTTGGTGTCTCTTGTGTGTGTCCAAATTTCCTCTCCTTATAAGTACACAAGTCACATTAGATTAGGGCCTACTCTTATGACCTTCTTTTACCTTGATTACTTCTTTAAAGTCTACTCCAAATACAGTAACATTCTGAGATATTGGGGGTTATAGTCTCAACATATGAATTTTGGGGAATAACACAGTTCAGCCCATAACAGTTAATAAATAAGCCACAGTCCTTCCTATCTAGAAACTCACTGTTTTATAGGAATGACAAATATCTAACTATTGGTAATTGTAATAGATTATTAAGGTGTAGAGATAGCATACAGGTGGCGATTTTTGAATTTTGTCTTGAGGCAGCAGCAGATGATTGTAATGCAGTTTCATAAGGTGTGTATTAGATATATGTACAGTGTGAGTAGAGCACAGAGGTGAAGACACTGGAGATGAACAAGATTAAAAAGGGCATTCATTTTAGGCTGAGAAAAGTAGTGTACAAAGGTATAAAAAAAAAGAATATGGCTGGAAAGTAGAGTGTCTGTGGAGGAGTAGTGAGAAATTCACTCACTTCTCCACTCACTGAATCTCCGTTTACTGAACATCCATTTATGAAATATTTTCTGTGTGTAAATTGTGTTCAGTGCTGGAGATACGCAGCTCTGGCCTGAGAGATGCCTAAAGGCTTCTTAGCGGGGAGTCCTGCAGATAAATAAATGTCATACTAAGTTCCCTATCTTCATTTGATCCTGTGTAAGGATTTCAGAGTTAATTCTCTAGATGATAAGGGGCCACTGGGTGATTTTGAGACAGAAAGTGATTTGATTTGATTTGCATTTAAGAGGATAGTATTATAGGCAGTATCAAAGGTCAAGGGAATGATGAGATGGAGGTTGGAAGACCAATTAAGATTTTCACTTGTGGGGAATTCCCTGGCAGTCCAGTGGTTATGACTCAGCGTGTTCACTGCTGGGGCCCAGGTTCAATCCCTGGTCAGGGAACTAAGATCCCACAAACTGCATGGCCTGGCCAAAAAAAAAAAAAGATTCACTTGATATGGCAGCATAGATTGAACATAGGGGGCTTAGTGACCAACCAATTATGTATGACCGACAGAAATCTAGAATGACATCTGAGTTTTTGTGGTCTGGGTGTTAGGAATCTGACAAGTAAACCAATGGAGGAACAGGTTTATGGGCAGTATGCTAAGTTTAATTTTGGATGTGTTAATGTAAGTTACCTCTGGTACACCCAGATAAGATGCATACATTGTATAGTAGTTGTATATGGGGGTTCAGAGATAGAAGTTTGAGTAAAAGACCTGATTGGAGTCATAAGTGTATGGGGTGAATGATATCACATAGGCAGTATACAGAATGAAAAGAGAGGGGAGCCTAGAAGGAACCCTCCTCAAGGGAGTATGGGTCCCAATTCTCAATTTAAGTCTCAGTCTTACTGTTGGTACTTCCAGTACCTCTGTTAAATGTGTTGCCTCTGCTGAGAGTGTGTACATTCATTCTTTCTTTTTTCTTTTTTTCATTCTTTCTTTCTAAATCAGTTTTGTTGAGATGTAAGTTATATACAAGAAAACCTAGTGCATCACTTTTAAAACCATGCTTATCTTTTAAAATCCCACTTATCCTTCAAGGAATATTAAATGCTATGCTCATGAAAGTTTTTTCCGATTTCCTTCCAGTTACAAGTAATCCCTTTGTCTTGGAATCATAACACTATGTAACTTTTCTGAGACACTTATTCCTTTCTTTTATTTCCTGGAGTGATTACTTATTTACATATCCTTATCCTGTATTTTAGACTCTAAGCTGATTGAGAACAGGATCTGTATAGACATCTTGTATGGAGCATATTCTTAATAAATGTGACCAGTGAGTAAATTTTATGAATGTCCTCTTCTTAGATACTAACTGAAGGAGTCTCAGAGTACATAGAAATTATAAAATGGAGACATAATAACATAATGCAGATATGAACCAGTAAATACAGTAAAATTTCTTATTTATGGAATGACTTAGGATGAAAAATCATCCCATAAAAATCAGTTTTTAAAAAAATATTATTGGGCTTCCCTGGTGGCGCAGTGGTTGAAAGTCTGCCTGCCGATGCAGGGAACACGGGTTCGTGCCCCGGTCCGGGAGGATCCCACATGCCGCGGAGCGGCTGGGCCCGTGAACCATGGCTGCTGAGCCTGCGCCTCCAGAGCCTGTGCTCCACAACAGGAGAGGCCACAGCAGTGAGAGGCCCGCATACCGCAAAAAAAAAAAATAATAATAATAATAAATATGTATATATATATATATATATAAAATTAATCTTTCTTAATAATTTTGTTGAAAAAACCCAGCTAATATACTTCTGTTCATCAAAATACAAAAGAAACATAGACACATTGAAGTACCTTCATAAAAGTAGTGATTGTATTAATTTTATTAATACTTATCAATTTATTCTAATAGCCATTACTTTGTTTTTTTTTTGTTTTTTTTTTGTGGTACGCGGGCCTCTCACTGTTGTGGCGTGTCCCGTTGCGGAGCACAGGCTCCGGATGCACAGGCTCAGCGGCCATGGCTCACGGGCCCAGCCACTCCGCGGAATGTGGGATCTTCCCAGACCGGGGCACGAGCCCACGTCCCCTGCATCGGCAGGCGGACTCTCAACCACTGCGCCACCAGGGAAGCCCAGCCATTACTTTTTATTGAAGGCAAAACTAGGTGGCAATATCTTTATTTTATAGATATAAGGAGATTGGGTCTCAGAGAGGTTATGTAATTTGTGTACAAACCCACAAATATTACATGGCACAACTGAATGGATTGTGAACTGTCTTAACTTCAAAGCGAGTATGTATGGGGTTTTTCTGCTATGCTTATGTTACTTTTAAATTTCATGGATTTGGAGAATCTTAAGATTTTAACATATGAGACAAAATAAAAGAACTGGTGGTAAATATGTAGCTATTATTCATGTATAATTTTAAAGCAAGGAATTTAAGTCTGGTGGCCATGAGAGGGTCTCTGAACAACTACATACAAAATTGTATGTATACTTTTCCACCTTTATCACAAGCTTATAAGATCCAGGATGACTCCCCTACCCCTCAAAAAAGATGAAGATCCAAGATATGGACATATCTTTTAATTTTAATCTGTGAGCTTATAGTTCTATTCTATGTATAAACTTAGACACTGTTTGAAGCTAAGAATAATTAAAAAGAATTGTAATGATAGGCATATTTAAAAAGCATTACCTTGTCAGATGCAGATGCTATTTATTTATTTATTTAGGCTGCTCTGTGTGGCTTGTGGGATCTCATTTCCCTGACCAGGGGTTGAACCTGGGCCCTAAGCAGTGAAAGCATGGAGTCCTAACCACTGGACTGCCAGGGAATTCCCACAGATGTTCTTTATTGTTTATTTATTTATTTTTTAAAAAACTTCTTGTTATTAAATTTTTTTTTTTTTTTTGGCTGTATCGGGTGTTTGTTGCTGAGCATGAACTCTGTCTAGTTGCGGTGAGCGGGGGCTACTCTTCGTTGCGGTGCACGGGCTTCTCATTGGCAGGCGGATTCTTAACCACTTTGCCACCAGGGAAGTCCCCACAGATGCTCTTTAGAATAAATTCCTTGTCCTTCAGATCAGTGGGAAATTTTTATGGAATTCTTTTCTTAATTAATTAATTAATTCATTCTTTCCCCCCTTTAATTGGGGATGGAATGTGGGTGGGAAGCATGTGTTTAAAAAAAAACATAAAGATCACTGAGTTATTTTAGAGTATAATGTGCTAGATACATGACCTTTATATTCAATTTTACCTCTTTTTTTAGCTTTTTTTCAAGCTGAAATGGAAAGCCAGTGGCAGAAAGCTGCTTGGGCTACAAATATCAGCTTGAAAGCATAGCTCCTTCTAAGGATGTTCATTATAGTTTTTTGTTTGTAGTGGTTAAAATTTGAAGGAACTTTCAACTTCCAACAATAGAGCAATAATTTTGAAAAATTAAGGTTCATCTTTCTTTGGATTGTTACATAACCATTAAAATTTGGTTTTCAAAGAATGTTTTAAAATATCAGGAGACTTCTGATTCTGGCCAAGATGGAGTAAAAGGGACTGAATTTCCCCTTCTGCCTGAAACAATGGAGAAAAAAAACTGAACAAAATATTTGAAAAAACAATTTTGAAGACGTTGGATATTAGGAAACGATGGAAATGATCTGTGAAGGATGGGAAACTAACATGTTGAGCACTGTAGTTGCCTGGATAGCTTCCAGACTGTGGTACGGGAAAGAAGAAGCCAGGCAGAGCCTGGAAGTCTCCCTGAATTGCTGGGAATGTAAGGAGGCCAAGGTGGATCAAGTTCTCAGGGCAGAGTACCAGGAAGGAGAAAGCTGCACAGAGAGAGCACTCTGGAGATCTGCAGAAGAGCCTCCTCCAGTCTTTAGCTGAATACTGATCAGCACATATGTGTGAGGAAACTACCTGAGGCCGGAGAAAGAGAGGGAATATTCCTTGATGTTTATATAGGGCTAGCAGTAGTGTAGCAAATAGTTAGAGGTGATAAACCAACAAGGAGAAAAACTGAATCATAAAACTGTACACAATCCAAAAGAATTGAGAAAAAAAGAGGAAAAAGGGAACAAAGAGCATGTGGTTCAAGTAGAAAGTAAATAGCAAGCATATTAATAATCACATAAATTATATTAAAAGCAAATGATCCCCTGAACCAGGGATCAACAAACTACAGTCAAACTGACTGCCTGGTTTTGTAAATGAAGTTTTTATAGTTGGAACACAGGCATGCCCATTTGTTTCCATGTTGTCTAGGGCTGCTTTTATGCTACAGGGGCCGCTTTGAATACTTGCCAGAGACCTTATGGCTTGAGAAGCCTAAGATATTTACTCTCTGGCCTTATACAGAAACACTTGCTGATTACCTGGCTTGAACATCACAAATAAAGGCAGAGAGTGTCTTTTGGATAAAAAAGTAAGACCCAACCATATCCTCCCTACAAGAAACCCACTTGATGAGACTGACCCTCTACCTACTGCACTAATGAGGTTCCTTTACAAGAAACCCACTTTCTTGTTTGTTTAAGGTTATTTTAAAAAGATAACTTATTCATTCATTTTCCTCCCATATACTTTTTAAAAAATTGAGGCATAGCTGATTTATAGTATTATACAAGTAATGATTCAAAATTCTTATAGATTATACTCCATTTAAAGTTATATAAAATATTGGCTATATTCCCTTTGCTGTACATTATATCCTGTAGCATACTTATTTTATACATAGTAGTTTGTACCTCTTAATCCCCTACCCTTATCTTGTCTCTCCCCCTTCCCTCTTTTCACTGGTAACCACTAGTTCTCTATATCTGTGAGTCTCTTTCTGGTTTGTTATATTCATTTGTTTGTTTTTAGATTATTATTATTATAAATATATATATATAATAATATAATATTATAAATAATAAAAAATTATTATTTTTTAGATTTGACATATAACTGATAACATACAGTATTTGTCTTTCTCTGACTCATTTCACTAAACATAATACCCTACAGGTCTATCCATATTGTCATAAATTGCAAAATTTCATTTTTTTAATGGCTGAGTAGTGTATATATATATATATATATTCCATGTGTGTGTATGTGTGTATATATATATGTATGTATATATATATATATCATCTTCCTTATCCATTCGTCTGTTGATGAACACTTATGTTGCTTCTGTATCTTGGCTATTGTAAATAATGCTGCTATTAACATTGGGGTGCATATATCTTTTTGAATTAGTTTTGTTTTTTTTTTTTACAAGAAACCCACTTTAAATATAAAGCTACAAATAGATTAAAAGCATGAAATACTATAATCATACCAAGTTGGAGTGATTATATAAATATCAAAGTTGATTTCAGGCTAAAGATACCTGGGTTAAAGAAGATTATTTCATAGTTATCAAGTACACATAATAATTCTAAATATTTATTGCTTCTGATAACAGAGCTTTAAAATTCATGAAGCAAAAATTGATAGAACTACAAGGAAAAATAGTGAAATTTGTAATTTCTTGGAGACTTCAATATCCCTCTCTTAAAACTAGATAAGGCTAGTACACAGAAAGTCAGTAAAGATATAGAAGACTTGAACAACCCTATCCATCAACTTTATCTAAGTGATATTTATAGAACACTTTTCCCAGTGGCAACATATATACACATTATTTTCAAATGCACTGGAATGTTCACCAAGATAGAACATATTCTGGGCCACAGAATGAGTCTTATTAAATATAAAAGGATTCAAGTCATACAAAGTATGTTCTTTGACCACAGTGGAATTAAATTAGAAATCAATAAAAAAGGTTATTTGGAAAAGATATTTGGAAACTAAATACCACGCTTCTAAATAACTCCATGGATCAAGGAAGAAATCAGAAGAGAAGTTTAAAAATTATTAAAGTGGATAAAATGAAAATATAAAAACTTACGAGGTGCAGCTAATGCATTACTTAGGCGGAAATTTATAGCACTAAATACTTAAATTAGAAAAGAAGAAAAGTCTCAAATCACTGACCTGAGCTCCCAACTTGAGAAACTAGGAAACAGAGAGCAAATGAAACCCAAAGTAAGCAAAAGAAAGGAAATAATAAAGATCTGAGCAGATCAATAAAATAGTAAACAGGAAAAAAAATTGAGAAAACCAAGGAAACCCAAAGCTGGTTCTTTTAGAAGATTGGTAATTGATAAATCTCTAGTGGAGCTGGTCAGGATAACGAGAAGTCACAAATTACCATTAACAAGAATGAAGGAGGTAACATTACTACATATTCTACATATATTAAGAGAACAGTAAGGGAACATTATGAACAGCTTTATGCCAATACATTTGACAACTTCGGTAAATTGGATAAATTTGTTGAAAGACAAAAAAAAAGCTCATGAAAGAAGAAATGTATAATGTGAATAGGTAATTCTTTTTCTATTAAAGAAATTGAACTAACAGTTAAAAACATTCCCATTAAGAAAACTTCAGGCCTGGATGCCTTCACTGGTTAATTTTACTGAACATTTAGGGAAAAAAATAATACCAGTTCTACACAAACTTTTCCAGAAAATTGAAGTGGAGAGAATTCTTTCCAACCTAGTCTATAAAGTTAGCATTACTCTGAAAAAGATATTACAAGGGGAAAAAAGAAAAAAGACCAAATAAACTATAGACCCGTATCCCTCATGAACGTAAACAAAATTTTGGCAAGTTATATCCAATATGTTAAAAAGATAATACCTTGTGATTAAGTAGGGTTTATTCCTGCTTGAATATGCAAGGAATGCAAGATAGGTTTAAAATTTGAAAACCAATCGATGTAAGTCACTGTATTAACAGACTAAGAAATGATTATCTCAGTCAGTGCACAAAAGTATTTGACAAATCCAATAGGTATTCCTGAGTACAAAGTGTAAGCAAACGAGGAGTAGAAAGGACCATCCTCAGTCTAATTAAGGACATCTACAAAAAGCCTACAGTTCACATCATACTTAATGACAGAAGACTAAATGCTTCCCCTTAAGGTCAAGAACATGGCAAAGATGTCCACTTTTACCCAACATTATACTGAAGGTTCCAGCAAGTGCAGTAAGGTAAGGAAAAGAAATAAGAGGCATCTAGTTTGGGAATGAAGAAGTAAAACTATCTTCATCTGTAGACAACATGATGTCTACATAGAAAATCTATGGAATTTGCAAAGACACTGTTGGAACTAGCAAGTGTGTTTAGTGAGGTTGCAGGATACAAGATCAATTACAAAACTCAGTTGTATTTATGGAAATACAATACTAGCCCCAAACAATAGCAAATTGAAATTTTAAATTACTATTTTCATTAACATGAAAAAACATGAGATGTTGATAAATCTGACAAAAGATAGGCAAGACCTATACATTGAAAACTACAAAACATTGCTGAGAAAAATTAAAGAGAACCTAAATAGACTGAGTTCTATGGATGTGTTCATGGATTGGGAGACTCAACATTGTGAAGATGTCAGTTCTCAAATTGAACCACCTCATTCGGAATTCCAGAAGGCATTTTATAGAAATGGACAAGGTGATTCTAAAATTCGTATGAAAATGGAAAGGATCTAAAATAGTCAAAACAGCTTTGTAAAGTAAAAACAGAGTTGGAGGACTTAATACCACCTTATTTCAAGACATAAAGTTAGGGTAATCTAGACAGTGTAATATTGGCATAAAGAATGACAAATAGAGCAATGGAATAATATGGAGTCCTGAAAGGGACCCACACATATAGAGTCAGTGGCATTTTGACAAAGGTACAAAGTCAGTACAGTGGAGAAAGTAGTCTTTTCAACAAACAGTGCTAGAACAATTGGATATAAGTATGCCAAAAAAAAGACCTCTTATCTATATAAAGAATCTCAATGGATAATATACCTTAAATATAAAAGCTATCTTGTATCCAGCCTATTAAAAGAATTCTCAGAATTTAATAATAAGGGACTTCCCTGGTGGCACAGTGGTAAAGAATCTGCCTGCCAATGCAGGGTATATGGGTTCGAGCCCTGGTCTGGGAACATCCCACATGCAGTGGAGCAACTAAGCCCAAGCACCACAACTACTGAGCCTGCACTCCAGAGCCTGCGAGCCACAACTACTGAGCCCGCATGCCACAACTACTGAAGCCTGCATGCCTAGAGCCCATGCTCTGCAACAAGAGAAGCCACCACAATGCGAAGCCCGCGCATTGCAATGAAGAGTAGCCCCCGCTTGCCGCAACTAGAGAAAGCTGACGTGAAGCAACGAAGACCCAATGCAGCCATAAATAAATAAATAAGTTTATTTAAAAATTTAATAATAAGAAAACCCAATTAAAATAATAGGTATAAGATTTGAAGACACTTCACCAAAGATGATGTACAAAGGGAAAATAAGAACATGAAGGTATACTCAGCTTCATTAATCTTTAACAAAATGCAAATCAAAAGCATAATAAGATACCACTAAACACCTATAAGAATGTCTAAAATTAAAAAGACTGATCATACCAAGTGTTGACACTTGGAACTGGAATATAGGGATATAAAATGGTACAACTTTGAAAAAGCTTGGCAGTTTTAAGATTGTTAAACATACATACACCCATTGTTGAGCTAGCCATTCCACTCTTAAATATTAACTCAAGGGAAATGAAAGCATATGTCCATATAAAGACTTGTTCATGAATATTTATGTAACATTGTTTATAATTGCCAAAACCCAGAACCATCCCTAATGTCCATCAACATGTGAATGGATAAATTGTATTATATCCAATAGTAGAATACTACTCAGCAATAAAAAGGAATGGAGTGTTGATCATACAATACAATAGGTATTTTTATTATTTTTTTAAAAAATTAATTTTTAATTGAAGTGTAGTTGCTATACAGTATTATATAAAACAATAGGTATTAATGTCAAAATAATTATGACAAGTAAAAGAATCCAGACAAAAAAAGAATATATACTTTATAACCCCATTTATATATGTATTTATAAATATGTTAGAATTATATATACATTAATATATAGAGATATATATGCGATTCATATCTATTATAGTGTACATAATTCTAGAAAATATGAAGTAATCTATGGTAACAGTAAACAGACCTGTGGTTCCCTGGGAATGGAGGGTTGTGTAAAGAGTGAAAGGAAGGATGACAGAGGGGCACAAGGAGACTTTTGGTGATGGTGGATATATTCATTATCTTGATACAATGATGATGTTATGGATTTGTACTTAGGTCAAAGCATATCACAATGTATACTTTAAATATGTGCAGTTTATTATATGTCTCTTATGCCATAATCTTTTTTCTTTTTTTTAAGGCTTAGGGAAGTACAAAATTTTAAATAATAAATACAGATTACACATTGTGGCTTTTGGTCATAAATTGTCGAGATCTATATTCATTTGCCTACATATCTCCACTTGGATTTTTTTTTTGAATTATATTTTATTTTTTTATACAGCAAGTTCTTATTAGTCATCAATTTAATATACATCAGTGTATACATGTCAATCCCAATCTCCCAATCACACCCCCACCCCCACCTGCTGCCGCTTTACCCCTTAGTGTCCCTACGTTTGTTCTCTACATCTGTGTCTCAATTTCTGTTCTGCAGACTGGTTCATCTGTACCATTTTTCTAGGTTCCACATATATGCGTTAATATACGATATTTGTTTTTCTCTTTCTGACTTACTTCACTCTGTATGACAGTTTCTAGATCCATCCACATCTCAACAAATGACCCAATTTCATTCCTTTTTATGGCTGAGTAATATTCAATTGTATATATGTACCACATCATCTTTATCCATTCGTCTATCAGTGGGCATTTAGGTTGCTTCCATGACCTGGCTATTGTAAATAGTGCTGCAGTGAACATTGGGGTGCATGTGTCTTTTTGAATTATGGTTTTCTCTGGGTGTATGCCCAGTAGTAGGATTGCTGGATCATATGGTAATTCTATTTTTTAGTTTTTTAAGGAACCTCCATACTGTTCTCCATAGTGGCTGTATCAATTTACATTCCCACCAGCAGTGCAAGAGGGTTCCCATTTCTCCACACCCTCTCCAGCATTTGTTTGTAGATTTTCTGATGATGCCCATTCTGACTGGTGTGAGGTGATACCTCATTGTAGTTTTGATTTGCATTTCTCTAATAATTAGTGATGTTGAGCAGCTTTTCATGTGCTTGTTGGCCATCTGTATGTCTTCTTTGGAGAAATGTCTATTAAGGTATTCTGCCCATTTTTGGATTGGGTTGTTTGTTTTCTTAATATTGAGCTGCATGAGCTGTTTATATATTTTGGAGATTAAACCTTTGTCCGTTGAGATTCGTTTGCAAATATTTTCTGTCATTCTGAGGGTTGTCTTTTTGTCTTGTTTATGGTTTCCTTTGCTGTGCAAAAGCTTTGAAGTTTCATTAGGTCTCATTTGTTTATTTTTGTTTTTATTTCCATTACTCTAGGAGGTGGATCAAAAAAGATCTTGCTGTGATTTATGTTAAAGAGTGTTCTGCCTATGTTTTCCTCTAAGAGTTTTATAGTGTCCAGTCTTACATTTAGGTCTCTAATCCATTTTGAGTTTATTTTTGTGTATGATGTTAGGGAGTGTTCTAATTTCATTCTTTTACATGTAGCTGTCCAGTTTTCCCAGCACCACTTATTGAAGAGACTGTCTTTTCTCCATTTTATATCCTTGCCTCCTTTGTCATAGATTAGTTGACCATAGGTGCCTGGGTTCATCTCTGGGCTTTCTATCTTGTTCCTATGATCTCTGTTTCTGTTTTTGTGCCAGTACTGTATTGTCTTGATTACTGTAGCTTTGTAGTATAGTCTGAAGTCAGAGAGTCTGATTCCTCCAGCTCTCTTTTTTTCCCTCAAGACTGCTTTGGCTATTTGGGGTCTTTTGTGTCTCCATACAAATTTTAAGATTTTTTGTTCTCGTTCTGTAAAAAATGCCATTGGTAATTTGATAGGGATTGCATTGAATCTGTAGATTGCTTTGGGTAGTATAGTCATTTTCACAACATTGATTCTTCCAGTCCAAGAACATGGTATATCGCTCCATCTGTTTGTATCATCTTTAATTTCTTTCATCAGTGTCTTACAGTTTTCTGCATACAGGTCTTTTGTCTCCCTAGGTAGTTTTATTCCTAGGTATTTTATTCTTTTTGTTGCAATGGTAAATGGGAGTGTTTCCTTAATTTCTCTTTCAGATTTTTCATCATTAGTGTATAGGAATGCAAGAGACTTCTGTGCATTAATTGTCTATCCTGCAACTTTACCAAATTCATTGATTAGCTCTAGTAGTTTTCTGGTGGCATCTTTAGGATTCTCTATGTATAGTACAATGTCATCTGCAAACAGTGACAGTTTTACTTCTTCTTTTCCAATTTGTATTCCTTTTATTTCTTTTTCTTCTCTGATTGCCGTGGCTAGGACTTCGAAAACTATGTTGAATAATAGTGGTGAGAGTGGACATCCTTGTCTTGTTCCTGATCTTAGAGGAAATGCTTTCAGTTTTTCACCATTGAGAATGATGTTTGCTGTGGGTTTGTCGTATATGGCCTTTATTATGTTGAGGTAGGTTCCCTCTATGCCCACTTTCTGGAGAGTTTTTATCATAAATGGGTGTTGAATTTTGTCAAAAGCTTTTTCTGCATCTATTGAGATGATCATATGGTTTTTATTCTTCAGTTTGTTAATATGGTGTATCACATTGATTGATTTGCATATATTGAAGAATCCTTGCATCTCTGGGATAAATCCCACTTGATCATGGTATGATCCTTTTAATGTGTCGTTGGATTCTGTTTACTAGTATTTTGTTGAGGGTTTTTGCATCTATATTCATGAGTGATATTGGTCTGTAATTTTCTTTTTTTGTAGTATCTTTGTCTGGTTTTGGTATCAGGGTGATGGTGGCCTCGTAGAATGAGTTTGAGAGTGTTCCTTCCTCTGCAGTTTTTTGGAAGAGTTTGAGAAGGATGGGTGTTAGCTCTTCTCTAAATGATTGATAGAATTCACCTGTGAAGCCATCTGGTCCTGGACATTTGTTTGTTGGAAGATTTTTAATCACAGTTTCAATTTCATTACTCTTGATTGGTCTGTTCATATTTTCTATTTCTTCCTGGTTCAGTCTTGGAAGGTTATACCTTTCTAAAAATTTGGCCATTTCTTCCAGGTTGTCCATTTTATTGGCATAGAGTTGCTTGTAGTAGTCTCTTAGGATGCTTTGTATTTCTGCGGTGTCTGTTGTAACTTCTCCTTTTTCATTTCTAATTTTATTGATTTGAGTCCTCTCCCTCTTTTTTCCCGATGATTCTGGCTAATGGTTTATCACTTTTGTTTATCTTCTCAAAGAACCAGCTTTTAGTTTTCTTGATCTTTGCTATTGTTTTCTTTGTTTCTATTTTGTTTATTTCTGCTCTGATCTTTATGATTTCTTTCCTTCTGCTAACTTTGGGTTTTGTTTGTTCTTCTTTCTCTAGTTCCTTTAGGTTTAAGGTTAGATTGTTTATTTGAGATTTTTCTTGTTTCTTGAGGTAGGCTTGTATAGCTATAACCTTCCCTCTTAGAACTGCTTTTGCTGCATCCCATAGGTTTTGGATCGTCGTGCTTTCATTGTAATTTGTCTCTAGGTTTTTTTTTTTGTTTTTATTTTTTTGCGGTACGCGGGCCTCTCACTGTTGTGGCCTCTCCCGTTGCGGAGCACGGGATCCGGACGCGCAGGCTCAGCGGCCATGGCCCACGGTCCCAGCCGCTCCATGGCCCGTGGGATCCTCCCAGACCGGGGCACAAACCCATGTCTCCTGCATCGGCAGGCGGACTCTCAACCACTGCACCACCAGGGAAGCCCCTCTAGGTATTTTTTGATTTCCTCTTTGATTTCTTCAGTGATCTCTTGGTTATTTAATAACGTATTGTTTAGTCTCCATGTGTTTGTGTTTTTTACGTTTTTTTCCCTGTAATTAATTTCTAATCTCATAGCGTTGTGGTCATAAAAGACACTTGATATGATTTCAGTTTTCTTAAGTTTACTGAGGCTTGTTTTGAGACCCAAGATGTGATCTATCCTGGAGAATGTTCCGTGCACACTTGAGAAGAAAGTGTAATCTGTTTGGGGATGGAATGTCCTATAAATATCAATTAAATCTATCTGGTCTGTTGTCATTTAAAGCTTCTGTTTCCTTATTTATTTTCATTTTGGATGATCTGTCTATTGGTGTAAGTGAGGTGTTAAAGTCCCCCACTATTACTGTGTTACTGTCGATTTCCTTTTTTATAGCTGTTAGCAGTTGCCTTATGTATTGAGGTGCTCCTATGTTGGGTGCTAATATATATATAATTGTTATATCTTCTTCTTGGATTGATCCCTTGATCATTATGTAGTGTCCTTCCTTGTCTCTTGTAACGTTCTTTATTTTAAAGTCTATTTTATCTGATATGAGGATTGCTACTCCAGCTTTCTTTTGATTTCCATTTCTATGGAATATCTTTTTCCATCCCCTCACTTTCGGTCTATATGTGTCCCTCGGTCTGAAGTGGGTCTCTTATAGATAGCGTATATATGGGTCTTGTTTTTGTATCCATTCAGCAAGCCTGTGTCTTTTGGCTGGAACGTTTAATCCATTCACATTTAAGGTAATTATCGATATGTATGTTCCTATGACCATTTTCTTAATTGTTTTGGGTTTGTTTTTGTAGGTCCTTTTCTTCTCTGGTGTTCTCCACTTAGAGAAGTGCCTTTAGCATTTGTTGTAGAGCTGGTTTGGTGGTGCTGAATTCTCTTAGCTTTTGCTTTTCTGTAAAGCTGTTGATTTCTCCCTGGAATTTGCATGAGATCCTTGCTGGGTAGAGTAATCTTGGTTGTAGGTTCTTCCCTTTCATCACTAAGTATATCATGCCACTCCCTTCTGGCTTGTAGAGTTTCTGCTGAGAAATCAGCTGTTAACCTTATGGGAGTTCCCTTGTATGTTATTTGTCATTTGTCCCTTGCTGCTTGCAATAATTTTACTTTGTCTTTAATTTTTGCCAGTTTGATTACTATGTGTATCGGCATGTTTCTCCTGGGTTTATCCTCCCTGGGACTCTCTGCGCTTCCTGGACTTGGGTGGCTATTTCCTTTCTCATGTGAGGGAAGTTTTCAACTCTAATCTCTGTAGATATTTTCTCGGGTCCTTTCTCTGTCTTTTCTCTTTCTGGGACCCCTATAATGTGAATGTTGTTGCATTTAATGTTATCCCAGAAGTGTCTTAGGCTGTCTTCATTTCTTTTCATTCTTTTTTTCTTTATTCTGTTCTGTGGCAGTGAATTCCACCATTCTGTCTTCCAGACCACTTATCCATTCTTCTGCCTCAGTTATTCTGCTATTGATTCCTTCTAGTTTATTTTTCATTTCAGTTATTGTATTCATCTCTGTTTGTTCTTTAATTCTTCTAGTTCTTTGTTAAACATTTCTTGCATCTTCTCAATCTTTGCCTCCATTCTTTTTCTGAGGTCCTGGATCATCTTCACTATCATTATTCTGAATTCTTTTTCTGGAGGGTTGCCTATCTCCACTTCATTTAGTTGTTTTTCTGGGGTTTTATCTTGTTCCTTCATCTGGTACATAGCCCTCTGCCTTTTCATCTTGTCTGTCTTTCTGTGAATGTGATTTTTGTTCCACAGGCTGCAGGGTTGTAGTTCTTCCTGCTTCTGCTGTCTGCCCTCTGGTGGATGAGGCTATCAAAGAGGCTTGTGCAAGTTTCCTGATGGGAGGGACTGGTGGTGGGTAGAGCTGACTGTTGCTCTGGTGGGCAGAGCTCAGTAAAACTTTAATCCACTTGACTGCTGATGGGTGGGGCTGGGTTCCCTCCCTGTTGGTTGTTGGGCCGGAGGCGACCCAAGACTGGAGCCTACCTGGCTCTTTGGTGGGGCTAATGGCGGACTCTGGGAGGGCTCACGCCAAGGCATACTTCCCAGAACTTCTGCTGCCAGTGTCCTTGTCCCCATGGTGAGCCACAGCCACCCCCGCCTCTGCAGGAGACCCTCCACCACTAGCAGGTAGGTGTGGTTCAGTCTCCCCTGGGGTCACTCTTCCTTCCCCTGGGTCCCGATGGGCACACTACTTTGTGTGTGCGCTCCAAGAGTGGAGTCTCTGTTTCCCCCAGTCCTGTCGAAGTCCTGCAATCAAATCCCACTAGCCTTCAAAGTCTGATTCTCTAGGAATTCCTCCTCCAGTTGCCGGATCCCAGTTTGGGAACCTGACGTGGGGCTCAGAACCTTCACTCAAGTGGGTGGACTTCTGTGGTATAAGTGTTCTCCAGTCTGTGAGTCACCCACCCAGCAGTTATGGGATTTTTTTTTTTTACTGTGATTGCACCCCTCCTACCGTCTCATTGTGGCTTCTCCCTTGTCTTTGGATGTGGGGTATCTTTTTTGGTTAGTTCCAGTGTCTTCCTGTCAGTGATTGACCAGCAGCTAGTTGTGATTCTGGTGTTCTCGCAAGAGGGAGTGAGAGCATGTCCTTCTACTTTGTGATCTTGGCTCAGGCTCTATTAGATATTTTTTAGTCATGTCAAAACTAAACTCCTTAAACTAGCGCAAATCTCTAACTTCTTTTCCTACTTCCTTTCTAATTATACTGTAGGATTGTTTTTTCCTTTTTTTTTTAATTTTTATTTTTGTAAGCGGTACTTCCATCCTCCCATTTTTCATGCAGGAAGCTAGGGAATCTTCCTTGATGCTTATCTCATCCCCTGCTTTACTACCAAGTTGTGTCATTGAGAACACATTTCAAAGCTGTAGTCTTCCTTTCCTTCACTACCACCACCATTACCTGGTTCAGTTCTCTCTTCTCTTTTCACTAAAAATTTGCCTTCCGATTATACTCCCTGGTTTTATGCTTGACCCTCTCAATCCAGTCTCTAGGGAACAGCCAGAGAGACCTTTCGAAGATGAGCATTTAAATCATGTAATTTCTCTGCTTGGATCTTTTCAATGACTTTTCATTGCTCTTGGGATAAGATCTAAAATCCTTTGAATATGGTCAGATTCCCGTTTGCCTCTTGCTTATTGTGTGCTGATCACTTAGGCTACCTTTCAGTTTCTTAAAATCTCCAAGATCTTTTTACTCCAGAACTTTCTCACATGGTATTTTCTGAACCTGCACTGGTTTTTCCCTTTGTCAGTGGCTACCCCGATGCATGCTTTAAGTCTCAGCTTAAATGCCACTAATTCCGAGAAGTCTTTCCTGACTTGCCCATTCAAAATTGGTATCCACACCAGTATTCTGTAGATTTTCATCATAGCTGTTACAGGTTTTTTGGGGGGTGAGGGAGGGGTAGGAGAAGGTGTTTATATGTGTATATGAGATTATTTGGTAAAATACCTCTTTCCTATACTATCCTGAAAAGCTCCTTGAAAGTGGACACCTGTCTATTTTGTTCACTACTGTGTAGCCATCACCTGACTTACTTCCTGGTACAGTTGACAATATTTATTTAGTGAAAGTTTAGAGAAAATACATTGGAAGGAAATATACCAGTGGATTGCTTTTTGAGTGCTGCATGCTTGTTTTTATAAGATTTCTACAGTGAAATATTAGACTTTCTAATAAGAAGTTATAAATAAAATACATCTTTATACTTTTTGTCTTTACTAGAGGTGGAAAAGCAGATGTTATTTTGTGACTTAGATGCTAGTGCTAAATTCTGTTACAAATTAAGTGACCTTGGTATATTAACTTGACTTTTAATATCTTGGAGTTGCACAGCTCTAGGGAGCACTGTTTATGCATATTGTTAGTTAATGAGGACTCCTCTGTTAGTGTAAAGCAGAGACTCTTCTTTTAGTAGCAATTTTAGGTATATAGTTTATCTAGAACAGAGTATGCACTTCTCTCCTAGATCTACCTGCAATTTATGTCATCTTGCATTCTTATCTTAGAGTGCCTTATTGTATTTGTCTGTTCCTGTCACAATTTTTTAATCAGTCACCCTTAATTTAGCATAGTTTTGACCAGTTTTTTCTCGTGGAGAAAATTATGTAAGGTTTTCTGAAATCTCGGTATCTATCCATGGTAGCTCTGGTGCTGGACATACGGTGAATATCCTGTAAATCTTTTAAAAATCTTTATTGAATGTCATACATTTTTGAAAAATATAAAATTAAGCCATATCTTTGAGGTAATGATTTGTTAAGTAGGCTTAGTACTTTGAAGTTCTAAAAGTATAGTTCTCAGAGGATTGTCAACTTGATTGAGTAGCTTATTATATTTATTTTTTGCTCATCATTTAAATGAGCTTGCTTCTTAGCTAGAAATGCTTTCCAGTTTTTTAAATTAATTATTTTGATAAAGCCTTTTTAAAAAAAGTTTTGTTGGCTGTGTTGAGTCTGTTGCTGTGCGTGGGCTTTTTCTAGCTGTGGCGAGCAGGGGGCTGCTCTTCGTTGAGGTGCCCAGGCTTCTCATTGCAGTCACAGTTTTATTTAAATGTTTGTGTTCCTTTTCTTTTTAAGATGCCCTTTGTTCATGTTATTTCACTTGTATGTATAATAAATGTATACCAACTTTTTAACAGATAAAATAATTAGGCACAGGGCTTGTACCCTGAAGGACACTGCGCATGCCATCATTGCAGCTGAATTGGATCCAGAATTTAATAAACTCTGTGAAGAAATTAAGGAAGCAAGAATAAAAAGAGGTAAGTTATAGAAGTGAACTTGCTACTGAAGAGTAAGAGGTCATTGAATGGTGTTTCTTTACGGTTGCTGGTATTATGAAAGTGTATTTTGAGGCCCATCCTTAATTTCTTATATGAAAATGTGTCATGTAAATTCTCAAAGATGTTTTAAAATTTTACCTTCTATAACAGTTTTAGTGCAAATTACAGAAATAAAGTACTTCTTAGTGAAATTTCTTTTGCAGGCATATATCTTTAATTATGGATTTCTGTTCTTAAAGGATTTAGATAGGCTTTCATATTTGAAGAGGGTTTATTTTCATCAGTTTATATCTAATACTGATACTTAAAAATGGTTTTTAGGAATACTTCTTTTTTAAACCTGTTGGAATTTATGTGCAATTTTGTTAATATAAACACAGAATTAGCAGATGTGTTTTGTTCGTTCTATATATAATCCTGTCCTTGAGGAACTCACACTTTAGTAGGAGAGAGTAAGTGTAAAACAAATCGAGTATAGTGTGGCATATGTACTGATTGAAGCATGTTCATAGCACAGAGGAGAGACCTCCTGGTAGGAAACCCAGCATTTTGATCAGAGTTTGGGCAATGAATATAGAAGTGTTGTCTCTAGTGAAGTAGAGGAAGGGAGGCAGTGACGGAGAAGGAGGAGGTATTGTAAGCACAGCACATTACGTGTACAGGCACAGAGACGTGAAATAACGTGGTGTATTGGAAGAACTGCAAACTGGTATTGCTAAAGATGTACAGAATGGTGGGAAACAGAGCTCAGAAGGTGAGCTGGGTCCAGGACATTGAAGTTGTGAAGACGCTTTTCTTCTACTGCCTTAGAGGCCTTCCCTGGCCACCTAATCTTATTAGGCTCTGGTCACCATAGCACTTGGCATTTTGTTACTGTTGTTGTCTCTCTCCTCCTTATTTAGAATATAAGTGCTGTGAATGTCTTATTCATAGCTCTACTGCAGTCCCTAGAACTATCTCTGGTATACAACAGGCTTTTTATAAATATTTGAATGAATCAATGTCTTGCTAAGGAGCTTGGACTTTATCCTGTAGATCTGTGTTTTTTAAAATGTGTTTGTGTTTATTACCCACATCAGCTTAGAACTACCGAATTAGATTCTCTGGCCGAGAATCTGAAGGCCGAGAAATCTGCACTTCAGAAAACTCAAGTGCTTTTTATGTACACTAAAGTTTGAGAACAATTGTCATAGTCAGTAGGATTCATAGAAGTATTTGAAACAGTGGAATGGATTGGTAAATTGCTTTGGCAGCAGGAAATAGCAAGGTCTCAATGTGGCTCAGTAGGAGGATGAGAGACCAGTTAAAAAGCTGTTGGAGCCAGTTTTGAAAACATTTTGGCAGTTTCTAAAAAGTTAAGCATAATATTTACATATGACCCAGCGATTCTACTCCTAGGGATCTACCCAAGAGAGATGAAAACATATGTCCATATAAAGACTTGTACGTGAATGTTCATAGCAGTATTATTCACAACAATTAAAAACCGGAAACAACCCAAATGTCCGTCAACTGATGAATGGGTAAACAAAACGGTATAAGGGCTTCCCTGGTGGCGCAGTGGTTGAGAGTCTGCCTGCCGATGCAGGGGACGCGGGTTCGTGTCCCGGTCCGGGAAGATCCCACATTCCGCGGAGCAGCTGGGCCCGTGAGCCATGGCCGCTGAGCCTCCGCGTCTGGAGCCTGTGCTCCGCAACGGGAGAGGCCACAACAGTGAGAGGCCCGTGTACCGCAAAAAAAAAACAAAAAAAAAAAACCAGGGTATATTGTACAGTGACATACTGCTCAGCTATAAAAAGGAATAAGGTACTGATACATGGTACAGCATGGATGAACTTTATAAATGTTATGCTAAGTGAAAGAAGGCAGTCACAAAAGAGCACATATTGCATGATTCTATTTATGTGAAATACTCACAAAAGGCAAGTCTATAGAGACAAAAAGTGGACTAGTGGTTGCCTGGAACAGTTACCTAAATTGGATTGCTGTGTTGATTGCACAGCTCTGTAAATTCACTAAAAATCACTGAATCGTACGCTTAAAATGAGTGATTTTTATGTTGTGTAAATTGTACCTCAATAAAGCTTTTGGTGGGGGGAGGGCTGTTGGAGTAGTCCAGAGTTTTAATTAGTGAAGTGGGAATGAAGGTAGGATTAACATGAGAGAGATGCAGCTGCAGGGGTGGAGGGCATTGTGAAGGAAAGGAAGAGGCAAAATTGGCTGCCATGTTACTGGTTTAATGACTTAAGTAGATGCTAATACCACCAGTAGAGAGAGGGAATATATAAGGACAGGTTTTTTTTGGTGGGAAAAGAGAAACCAGTTATCTTTAATTTGACCTATCTCTAGGATATCCAGTTGGTGATATCAAGTAGGCAACTGATATGAATCAGAAGCTCAAGAGAGTTTTGGACTAAAGATGTAATTTGGGAATAATTATATAATGCCAGTAGGAGCTGAAGGCATGAATATTTGTGGTGGAAGGTGTAGATTAAAGTGAGAAGAAAAGGGATTCCAGAGACAGCCCTCAGAAACGTTTAAGGAAGGCAACATTTAAGGATGGCATAAAAGAAAGAAATCTAGTAAAGAGAATTGAGATGGAATGGTTATTTTTATGAAGATCAGTGCACGAAAACCAAACTTATGCAGTGTGGTGCGACAGCCAGCTAATGTCAGACGGAAACAGTTCATATGAATGGGGTTCAGTGGCCCAGTATATGCTTATACTTTCTAAGATGGCAGAAATCATGACTTTTAGACTATATATAATCTTACTGTCTCACAGTCATAAAAATGTGAAATGTATCCCTCTGCAAAGTAAAATGAATAAACACAGGGCCCTTTGGGGATTAAGTGTAAATAAGCATGGCCTGCCATTTTATTTTTATGATTTTATATCTAGTTTCTTTCCCATCTTAAATCAATAGATACTATTTCATCCGAATTACAGACTGTCCAAGTATAATTAATGACTTTAAAATTCAGTTTTGTATTTCAGACTTTTTTTTAACCTTGTTGGTTTATGTAGCTGGAAATATTTAAATAGGTATCGCTTATCTTCTGCTTGCAGGCTTATCGGTAACAGCAGAACAAATAAATCCTCACGGTACTGGAGCTCGAAAGATGGAAACTAGAGTTGAAGAAGCATTTCGGCACAAACAAAGAAATCCAATGGATATCTGGCACAGCTCTGCAAATAAATGTGCATGTGAGTATTTGAGATCATGTTATCCAGTAGTGGGAACAACTGCAAATGAGGCAGATGTGTTAGGAATTGGGCACATATACCAAAGGGCTGCTAAGAGCTTGTGGGGTAAAATGCTGAATCAGAATACATTTCTTTAACCTTATTTGCTTTTCTCTTATCTCCATTCAATGCTTGCTGTTGTAATTGAACTAGATTTGAATATCTTCAGTTTTAAACTTTGGTTTTTAGATAGAGATGTGGAGCCAGTAGATTTTTTTTTTTTTTTGCGGTACGCGGGCCTCTCACTGTTGTGGCCTCTCCCGTTGCGGAGCACAGGCTCCGGACGCGCAGGCTCAGCGGCTATGGCTCACGGGCCCAGCCGCTCCGTGGCACGTGGGATCTTCCCGGACCGGGGCACGAACCCGTGTCCCCTGCATCGACAGGCGGACTCTCAACCACTATGCCATCAGGGAAGCCCACCAATAGATTTTTTATCCACCCCGCCTCCAACCCCTTGCTGTATGTTATGCAGAATGTTCTTGTTATGGTGGGAAATGGAAACTCCGGCTTAGGAGAGTGACTGAATTGACAGCAGGAAGTTGATTTTTCTGAGAAAAATCTGTGTAGCCTTCTTTAACTGGCTTTGTTTAAGTCAGATGTATTTAGGGGAAAATTCAGTGTTCTGGGTTCTCCTCACTTTTCCTCATTCATGGTGATCTGTAAAATTTCTAAAAGACAAATGTTAATAAACACAGCATCTTCCTAATGTAATCTTTTTTTTTAACATGTTTATTGGGGTATAATCCTAATGTAATCTTTATGTTTCACTAAAGATAGCCATCTTTGGAAGATATACGCTGTTCTTCTGATATAAAGGTGGTAATTCTGCTCCAACTGTCAGTAAAGATGGCCATAATAAGTTCTTTCACCAGTGGCATTGAATTTGAATGAATGAACCAGACTCAGTTTTTTTATCTTGTTCTCTTTGTGATAAGTGGCATTCATGTGTGAGAACATTTGAAGGACTTAATGGTGCATTTAGTTCCATGAAACTGATTAAGCTATTTATCCTAGTTGTACCTTGGATCGTGACCTGGTTTCTGTGACACAGCACTCTAATTTAAACCTTGAAATCCCTACATTCTCTGCAACTGGTAAAAATATTTACTAACTAAAACACATTGAATACTGGCTTCAAGCAGTTTTAATTTCCTTTAAGTATTAAAATATTGTAATCTACAAATGTGAGTCCTGTTTTCTCTTACCAGTAGATGGCATATGTGACTCATCATTTGTCTGTTTTACATTAAGTTACTTAAATCATATGTCTAAATCTCCCTTTGGAAGAGTTGCTTTTCTAAGGTCTTAGTTTTGGAAACAAACTCAGAGATGTTATAAAACTTGATTTTAAAGATTGTGCCTCTAAATGGGCTTTTCACACAAAGCACCCTTGAAAAAGGAAGTGGGTATATTAAAGATTAGTTCTGTAAATATATACTACCACATACCAGGTGCTGTGGGGATAGAGCAGTGACTAAAACAAAAATCCCTATTCTTGTGGCACGTATATAACCAATTCCTCTTATTTTACCAAAATCATACTAAGCGTTAGAAGTGATTATAAAAGGACGGGGGAAATATCTCTAGTTTGACCTCTCCCCAAATAAGAACATTTTCTTTTTCTTAGCTGGGATGAAAGCATTAGAAATAAACTTACTTCAGAAGGGCTCCTAACCTTTGCTTAGGGTATGAGTACATTTTAAGGAGTTGCGCTGGCTCCTGATCAAGCAGGGTCCAGCCTCTCTAGTGCTCCATGGCTTAGTGAGGAAAGAAAAAGGGAACCTCTTGTACCTTTGGTTATTGGAGAATAAGCAAGGACACAATGTCAGGAGTGACTTGTCAGGTAGTAAAACCTAACAGTTCTACGAAATTTTAGAGAAAGAGCAAGCTGAATACTTTTCTTACACTTTTAATGTGGACTGGATTAGTTTTTCATATAAGTAATGGAATGCTTATGAATGCCTATCACTTATAGCCTGTGCTTTTAAATGTAGACTAATATAGAAATTTCATCTCCAATTACCCTATAACTGTAAATTGTAAAAATAGAAATTAATAGGGGATAAAGGAATGGAGAGATGATGGTAATGATAGTACAGTTTTGAAGGCAAAATAAATTTTGAGCCAAGTGATTAAATAACTTGAATTTTGCAGATGATTTTAGTAGATTTATTCTTAGATGAGAAAGAAGAGTGATAGTTATGACAAAATGTGTCAACACTTGTGAATACCTTGGTGTCTTTACAGAGACTCAGTAAGGATTAAAGATGAAAGGATGGGAAAAGTATGTAAACACACTATATACTGTTGATAGATCACAAGTTCATATTAAGTGCTAGAGTAAAGAAGTGAGGGTTGTCTTAAGACCACATTCCCCTCTATTTGTCTTTCAAAAGCAGTTTTTAAACTGTGGATTAAACAATCTACACTTAGTGGTCTCATATTTGTATTTTCTTTTAAAAATGTCTTTGCCCAGGAAGCTTTCAACATTGACATATTAAAAATATGTATTATCTCTTTTAAAATTAAGCCAGATTTGACATTACATTTATAGCCTTGGAAAAATATGAATTATTTTTACTCTGATGGCTTTCGACAAACTAATATTTAGAATTTGGTGTTTGACACCAGAAGTGATAGGTCTCTAGCTTAACTAGTTTGCTTTAATAACTTTGTATTTAAATTTCTTTGTGAAAATGTCCCACATTGCAAAATAAAAGTTAACTTTTTATTTAAGGGACAATGGGATCGACTTGTATAACCAGCTACCTTTGATACATACATGGGAAATTAAAGATTCCTGGGTCCATCATTACCTGGAAGTACCAGCTATCTACTCATAAAAGCTCATGATAGTTCCTAACATCTAGGAGTATAGTCCCTACAACTTTTGTAGGTCTCCCGTTTCACATAACTGACCAAATATTTATTTTCATTGTTTGTTAATGTTGTTGCTGCCTTGATAGCAGAGGGCTTAATTTTTCTACATATTTTCAAATAACAACTTTGCAAGAAATTGATCCTGATAGGTGAACCATTTGTGGTAGATGGCTAACACCTGGCTAACCACATTGTCTATATAACCTTCATAGGGCTTATGTTTCTTCTGGAAGGAGAGGCAGTAGAGATTGCTTTGTCGGGATACCTGTAACTATTCTCTCTTCATATACTGGATCATACTTTAATTTCCTTTCATGGTTTAGAAGCTCTTGGGTGATCTTGCTGACAAAGCACTCATCTTCCTGGTGGAAGTCCAGGGCTATAGCCCCAAACCTTCCAGGCAGCTTGGTAATGTGGTCATTCCCTAAATGTGTGTATAGTACGCTTGGCCCCTGCATGTTAGGAATTAGGAACAGCTATAAAGTAGAATCCAGGGCAGTGGTAAAAAGTGAGTGCTGAGTAAACTCATACAGGAAATAAATGTAAATTCCTTTCATTCTTCAGAGTTCATCCCTGACTTCATGTCCATTTTACTTGTAGTTTGTGAGGATTAGTCAGCATGGATGTCAAGAGCTAAGTAGTTTTTGTCTGTGTGTTACGCTAGTATGGGTTTACTTTCGTTTGGGTCTTATTTAATAAACATTTGTAAAACAAGCATTGCATTCCAGGTTCTACATATCTTTTTCCCTTCTTTGTCAAATAGTTCGAGTTCGGAGAAAATCAAGGCGGCGATCACAGTGGGGTAAAGGAATTATTAAGAAAAGGAAAGTCAATAATTTAAAAAAAGATGAAGAGGACACCAAATTTGCTGACTATGAGAATCATATGGAGGACAGGAAATTGCTAGAAAATGGAGAGTTTGAGGTAAGCACTGACTGCCATGAAGAAAATGGAGAAGAGACTGGAGACTTATCTATGACCAATGATGAATCATCGTGTGACATCATGGACATGGACCAGGGGCGGAGGCTTAACAACGGAGCGGGCACAAAAGAGAACTTTGCATCTACTGAAGAGGAAAGTTCAAATGAGTCTCTACTTGTCAACAGCAGCAGTTCTCTAAATCCAGAACAGACATCTAGGAAAGAGTCTTTCCTTAAAGGAAGCTGTCTAAACGGTGAGGCCTCCACTGACAGTTTTGAAGGAATACCACTTCTGGAGTGTCAGAATGGCAAAGCTGAAGTAGTTTCTTTCTGTGGTAGTGGAGACAAATGTAGTTCTGAACAAAAGAATCTTCTGGAGGACCAGTCAAAAGAAAAACCAGAAGCTTCAAATGAAAATCACGGAGATGATGCTGAGAAACTAGAGGCAGTGGAATGTAGCAATAATGAGAAGTTCGAACCTGGCCCTGATGTGGAGGTTAAAGATGCAGAACTGGATAAAGAAGGTAGAGCTAATGTTTTAAAATTTTTCCTGAAGGTTTTAACTCCAGAGTTAATTAAGCGCATATTTTATCTGGTCCCCAGTAGCAATAGTTGATAAATAATTATACCCCTTTGAGAATCTGTTGCAGTTTTCACCCCTTTGCCTAGAAAAGTGTACACATACATAATAAATTTTGGTGAATGTTTCAGAGGGTTTGTGGTCCAGAATGCATTGCTTACCTGGCTGCTTCCTCTTCTGCCTCCCACCTGATTATCATCCCTGTCCTAATGGATTTATGACTAAAAACTGAGTAGATCCACAAGTGTTAGGAAGATGGATTTCTAACAGAAGGATTATTGGGGTGGGGTGGGGGTGGGTGAGAAGACTTGGATAGTGTAGCAGTATGGTATAGTAAAGTTATATAAACCCACATTAAATTACCACTCCTGTTCATTATAATCATGTGACTCTGAGCTAGTTGCTTATATTCTCCAACCCTGTGTCTTTTATCTTCTAAATTAAACTTCAGAGTGGTGCCACTGCAGGGATTATATAAGTCATGTATATTAATCGCCTCTCCTGGTAATATACTAAGGTATATTCATGCCAGGCAGTCACTGTTAGTTGAATCTGAGGGATGTTTAGTCTAGGAGACTCTATCTATACGACCAGTGGCGGAAGAAAGCAGCAGAATCCTCACTGTCAAAGTTACTTTATTCTCGCAGAGTCAGAGCACTCTGCCCACTCCTGACTTGCTTTGGATATATGATTCTTCTAAGAAGCAGCAGAAAGGGGGCGTTGAGGGTTTCTGGCCCCACTTTGTTGTTTATCGTTATTCTTTAGCCCATAGTGAGATGGGGTGATTTAGAGATCTACTCTGCTCAGTGTACTGAATTTCCTTCTCGAATAAGCACTCTTCTTATACCAGGTTATCTTGAAATTGTATCATGCTCTCTAAATTGTGTGGAGTATATAGTGTTAGCCTGGGATTTGGGCTATGTGAGAAAGGTTTTTTAATGCCAGTTTTTTGAGCCCTCCAGTAGAATTAGAGAGTAGGATGGTATTCAAAGTCTTAGAATTCTTTTAATGGATAAAGAGAGAGGTACGGCTCTTGAATGCTGCCTGTTGAGAATTTTTCTTTTTCTCCAATATTTAATAATAGAAAGCAATTTTAAGAGCGTTATTTATCCTGGGCTATCATATAGACAGAACTTAAAAAAATGTGTTGAAGCTAGAGTTAAGTAATGAATGGGACAGAGTGGGAAGAAGGGGGAGATTCCTGTTATGAGGCAGAATGGATGGGGAGGAGAAGTTCTTTTTAATGCTAGTTCACTATGAGATTTTAGTAAGCTTGCAGAAAAGGTTTAAATGAATATTACGTTCAACTGGTGATCTAAAAGCTTTAAAGATATTTGTTGTGTAAACGCTTTACCTGAAGCTTTCATTTGTAACTGTCAGGGCAATGTAACCTCGTGTAGTGGTTCCTAATTCAGGTTTTTGGGCCTCTAGAAGTCCATGGATGTAATAATGAGGATCCGTATGGTCTTAACAAAACTCCTAGCATATATTAATTGAACTGTAAATAAAGGCTTTCACTCTAAAGGCTTTCTGAAATATAAAATTTCTCTGGGTATATGTTTTTGAAGGCAACATTTTGGTTCATTTATTATGTATCTATATAGCTGGCATTGAGGAAAAGGAATTGTTTAAAGACTTGCGACTAAGAGAACTAATGCAGGAGGGAGGAGGAAGGGTCTCCTTAGTGGCCCTGAGCATGGGCCAGGTCCTGTATAAAGTTCTGAAACAGTCCAAGTTTGTCCTTGTGTTCCTCCCACCTCGGCCTCCTCTAAGAGTGCTCCTGCTTAGGGAGCGTAAGGCTTGATGGTTTACCTGCCCTCCCTACCCATCAGGGTGCCTGACGCTGTCAAGTTACACTCAGCGACCTCACAGTTTCTGTTTTTTCAGTGTGGCTGGTCTCAGCAAGATGTTGGGAGGAAAGTAATTAGATTATACTAATTCACTCTAAGGTAGGAGGATAGGACACTAGACCTTTTGCATTTTTAATGGGTTTATATTTTTAAGAGAAAATTTTGTGTAACACAGGCAGTATAACAGAGAAAAGTAAGACGTTTCAGGCAATGTTGAAGCAAATGTTTTGCATTGGGAGGCAAATATGAGGCAGGTTGGCCTCACTTTGTGTTGGTATCTGCTTTTCTAGGGTGCTTCCTTTCTTCTAGTTCTGAGAGCTCCGAATTTTAACATGGTTATCATACAGAGAATGAAGACAGTTTATAAGTTACTGCTTAGAGCTGCAGATTACTCTTCTCTTCCTTTTAGGGGATATGTTCGTTAGGATGATATTCTGGTGTGACTTGGCTTTCGTAGTTGTGGTCTAGTTCTCTTTAATCTGGGTTGCTTAGTCTTACACCCCTCAAAAAAATCATTTATTATTTAAAGAATTACACCCTTATTCCAAAAGGATTTGTGGTGGGTAAAAGAATGTATAATTGTTTGTCTGATTTTTCTTAACTTTTATTTGCTGCAGTGCTTTTTTTTTTTTTTTTTTCCCAATTGTAGGTGCTTCTAAAGTAAAGAAATATCGTAAGTTAATTTTAGAGCAGGCAAAAACAACAAGCCTGGAACTGGTTCCAGAAGAGCCATCTGAGCCTGTGCCACCTCTTATAGTTGATCATGAGAGACTGAAGGTAAGCTTAGCTCTTCCCAGGCAGTTTTAAATGAATGGAAATAAAGCTAGATTTGATAATCTTTTGCTTTAACCTAGGAATATAGGTACTTCAGGGCTTCTAATGAAAAAGAGTTGTGTGTGTTTTGAGGGGTTTAGAAATATGAGAATGTTCTTGGTAATAAATTAAGCCCTGGAATCTTCTAAACTCAGGTGTCACTATTACACCATAGCATGTGGTGTCTGTTGCCTAGCATTGGAGTGGAACCATTTCAGTTTGAACAATGAAATCAAATTGCATTTTATTCTTTTTTCTTTTAATTTTTCTTAGAAATTGCTTGATTTGTTGGTAGATAAAAGCAACAATCTGGCAGTTGATCAACTTGAGAGATTATATTCTCTTCTTAGTCAGTGCATCTACCGTCACCGTAAAGATTATGACAAATCACAGCTTGTAGAGGTGAGTGCTTATTACTTCATCTGTGGAATAAACAAATATGCGCTTTTACTTGTCCCAAAGAAAAGAGGAAAAAAAAAAGTTATTTTAGTCTAAATCTTTCACCAAGTAACTGAAGAGTGGTTTGAAGATTTAAGATTAGAAGAATCATTAAGAGTTTCAAAAATATACTCTTGGTACCATTTTGTCTCAGAACAGAAGTAATCTGGGATTGTTTGTTTATCAAAACACAGAGATTCATGGTTGGCAAATACACAGATTAGCATTCACAGTTCTCCCCTCCCTTACTTATCACTGACTTGACCGATTAAGCATATATCACTTTGGCCTATTGAATGTGAGCATGGCCTCACAGTCCATGTTACCACTGCTCCCGAGGTGGCCACTACTGGTTAAAAGGAGTTGGCGTGGGCCATGAGACTTACTGGCCACCCTATTAATGATTGGAAGAGAACTTAAAAGTCATCTCATTTAATCATATCTAGTCCTGTGAAATAACCACATGAAGGAGTTGTTGTCCTTGTGCTTAGACACTTTAGAGGTGAACCGTTCGCTTTCTGGACAACTCTGGGCCATAAGAAAGTTTTTTATAAATACGAGCTTATATCTCTATTCATATAATTTACATGATTAAGTCACACTTCTTTTTGCGGTCATCTGAGCAAATAAAATGAATAAGACAAAAGTCTCTGCTCTCAAGAAGTATTTCTAGTATGTTAAAGATTTATGTATAGAGGATGTGATTATTTTGCATGTGTACTAAAGAATATAAGCATACCTTGCTTTATTGCACTGTGCAGATGTTGCATTCTTTGCAAATTGAAGGTTTGTGGCAACATCGCCATTTTCCAGCATAATTTGCTCACTTCGTGCTTCTGTGTTAATAACATTTTGGTAATTCTTGCAATATTTCAAGCATTTTCATTATTGTACTTGTTATGGTGATCAGTGATTAGTGATCTTTTTAAAAAAAAATATTTATTTATTTATTTACTTATTTATGGCTGTGTTGGTTCTTTGTTGCTGCACGCGGGCTTTCTGTAGTTGCGGTGAGCGGGGGCTACTCTTCGTTGCGGTGCGCGGGCTTCTCATTGCGGTGGCTTCTCTTGTTGCAGAGCACGGGCTCTAGGCGTGCGGGCTTCAGTAGTTATGGCCCGCAGGCTCTAGAGCGCAGGCTCAGTAGTTGTGGCGCATGGGCTTAGTTGCTCTGCGGCATGTGGGATCTTCCTGGACCAGGGCTCGAACCCATGTCCCCTGCATTGGCAGGTGGATTCTTAACCACTGTGCCACCAGGGAAGTCCCTGTGATTAGTGATCTTTGATGTTATTGCAAAAAGATTATGACTCGCTGAAGGCCCAGACGATGGTTAGCATTTTTTAAAGAAAATTTTTAAAGCATTTAAAAAATTAAGGTGTGTACATTGTTCTTTAGACATAATGCCATTACACAGTATAGTGTAAACATAACTTTTATATGCACCGGGAAACTAAATAATTTGTATGATTTACTTTATTTGCTTTCGTCTGGAACGTAACATCTCCGGGGTATGCCTGTATTGGACTTGAATCAAAGCAAGAGAGCATTTAAAAGTTACTTTGTAATCACATTTTTATGAGTCACATTTTTACGAATCTATTCTGACCTTATACAGTATATAGAAATAACAGAAATAAAAACATCACCCATATCCCACCATCTAGAGGAAACTAATCAGGGTTAATCTTTTAGAATATCTTCCATCCTTTAAAAATGTCTAGATGTACATTATGTGTATAAAAGTGTGAATATATATTTAAAAATTGGGATAGTATTGGATATTGTATTTTATAACAGAACTTTTCTCCTACTCAGTAACATGATGAAACATTTAGCAGAAGTAATTTTGATTGGTCATTTATAAGAACTTTTTGATCAGATGATAATCTGTTAGTATGGCCTGTTCTGTAGAGAGGTAGGATATAATTTCTTTGGAGGTGTTTAAAGATGGAAGGGAAAACCAAATGTCTTAGATGTATTTGACATTTGCCCATCTGGATGTAATGTGTGGGGTAGAGTTCTTTACTTTTTAAAAATTCTAGAACTTCTTTGTTCACGTGCTTGACATTTGATTAGCGTGAATGGATTGAATACTCTTCAGCAGTTGAAACATCTTGCAGTATGGGTCTTGGAACCCTGTAATCTGGGGGTCTCATTTAGGAGAGAAGGAATCTATAGCAGAATCACCAGTGAGTGGCATTCCTGGCGTTGATGGCATTGACTCTTTCTGGCTTTTTTTTTTTTTTTTAATTTCAGCTCTGATTGAAGTGAGTAGCACTGGGAGCAGGGTACGTTCTACTTTGGGTACAAGTTTTATTATACTGAATACATTCATTGTGCTTTGGGAGTCAGTCGAATATAATGAGTCAGGAAGGGTGCAGGCTCTGGAGTGAGGCTACCTGTATTCAAATCCTGACTGCTGTTTTTAGCTGGCAGATTACTTATACATGTAAATTTCTTAGTACAGTATCTGGCACAATAAGTACTCATTGTTGCTAGCATCATCCTCATTAGCCTAAATGTAAAGTAGGAGGCATCTGGACGTGTCTAGGGCAGATAGTCTTACACAGTAGCTATGGTACTGTAATCAGGAATATATTTAAAACTTAACTTTGTATCTAAAATTCTTTATCTAGAAAGTTAATTTGAAGTGAATTTTTCTGTAATGCTTTTGTCTTTCCTTTAATAGATAACGTGTACTTTTTCCCCCCCTTATAGGAGATGGAAAGAACAGTTCATATGTTTGAGACATTCCTATGAACCTTTCAAGAAGAGTGGTTTATCCTCTCCCATCTGCTCCTGCCAGAGCAGTCTTCTGAGCCATTCAATTTCAAATTGCACCAATTATGTGCAGAGCCTTGGTGTAAAGTGCTCTCTCACTCATTCTTTCTGTTGAATTTGGTGCTATTGTCTCAGGTACCTGAAACCAACCAGCCTACAAGAACCAAACAGAACTTCAGAAACATGTTGTATTTTCCACAAATAAAAAATACAACCCCACAGATTGGAGATTTTGGTGCTACAGAAACTGCTCTCACTTCTGCTTCTCTTTTTGTGCACTCTCTTTTGGAGACCTCTCTTAGGGAGCAGACCAGCAAACACGAGGAAACTGGATGGGGCAGTTCTAAGTGTGTTGAATTGTTTAAACAGTGGGCAACCTTTCCCCCCCCAACCCCCCTTTTATCATATTTGTTTTTATTTTTTCTTCTGGGTAACGGACTGAAGCCTGTTTTAAAGTTGGCTATGGTATATTCTGGTGGGAAACTGAAGAAACTGGATAAAATTAGATTAGGCTCTTTAGAACTGCCTTTAATGTGCCTTTTTATTCGAGAAAGATAAGGCTAAACACAAGGATGGGCTTACTTGTAGCAAATGGATTAGAATGTTTTCTTTGGTCACAACCCTGAAAATAAGTTTTGATACTCTGTATCATTAAGAGGCAACCAGTGTTGTGGTATAAAATGCCTATCTTGTTTTCAAAACTCGATCAAGACAGTGGTTAAGCCACATAATATACTAAAATGGTAAGTTTTCCTGTATGGTCCGTTTCTGTTTAAGAAACATATAATAAAACAACAACAACAAAAAATTCACAGTCCATCAAAAAACACACACCCTTTTTGGTATGGATGACAATGATGGTCAGAAAATAGAGTGACATTCTATTTTCTTCTGTCAATGGCAGTTTAATAGTTATTCATGTTTGAGTTCCCCAAGAAGAACGATTTTCATGTATAATAAATTGTTTTGGTTTAAAGCCCAGACTTGCCAAATGGACAGAAAAGAGAGGAATTTGTCAGAAGCTCCATAAAATTCATTTTCTATATGCATAGTTGCAAGTGAGCTCTGGTATGGTCCTTGAATAACAGTATTAATGTTTAAATCCCTTATCATAAGCTTACCTTCACAACTATTCGTTTTGATTGGAACCTGTTTTGGATCTTGTTAAGCGATTTCTGTGACTTGTACTTATCTAAAATTAATTATGGGTTACTAGTTTTACAAAAACTTTCTACAAATTCAGAGACACAGTCTAGGCAGTTGCAAAGAGACAAAGGGAGTGCAGTGACATTTTTTATCAGATGATTTTTAAACAGAAACGTAAAAATTTTTGACAAGTTTTCTTGATATCTTCATTCATTATAGCTGTTAGCTGCAGGTGTGTCTTTACAATATATGCAACACATGTAGTTTGGGTTTTAATTAGAGCAAACGGTCTTGGACTACTGCAGAGATAATGAGCTACCTCAGCTTTTTGTATTTTAGTTACCAACAGTGTCTACAGAGTTCTGTATTCACTTTGCCACCGTTTACATGCTGAAGCTAAGGTACTTGTCTCCTCGTCTCTGGCTTTGTAGGGTGCTGGATGCCAGCTCAGAAAGCACACTTTGGCCAAGGCTACTGCAGTAATCTGAAGTGCTTCTTTGCATTTACATTAACATTTTATGCCTTCTAATTCTAGTTTAGTTTTTAAATAATGCCACTTGTTTTCTTTATACCTAGGAAGTTTTCAAAATATTCAGTTAGTCATATATAATTCAAGATACTACCCATGTAGGCACACTGTATTTTAAGGTGGGCAAGTGCGATTAACGATGAACCAATTTTAAAGGGGAGGTTATTTGAAACCTCTAATTTGATTATTGGGAGGATTTTCATGCTTACTTTAGTAATTTATTACCATCATACCAGTTCAAGCTATTTTACAGTCTAATACATTAGCATTTTGTATTTTGATGGAAATTGTTACAGAATTTAAAGATTTGATGAAATAAGATGTAGCAGATTTTTTGTAGCAAGTTTCTGGTAAAAGGGTTTTTTGCAAGTCTCAGGTTCTTGCTGCACTATTTTTCTTTAAATATTTATTCCAGTTACTCTAATTCAGAAGCATTCTGTTCAAGTAACAGCAGCACTTGTGAATGGAAAAAAAAAATGCACATGTTCTTAGTAGTTTACTAAATTTGTACAAGTTAATTAAGATTTTAGCCATCAGTGAGTTTGACAAGGGAAATTTATTTCTGTTTAGCATTAAAATGCTTCCAAAAGATCAAGTTTTTTAATTTTAACCTTGATATAGATGGAGAAATAGGAGGCAACCTCAGTATGATAGGAACTGCCACTTTGAACAGTTTAGGTCTTAAAGAGAAAGCCAATCTAATGCCAAGGGGAGAAAAATGAGGTGAAATTGTACCAACTCCTCTGGCCCCTTCCCCCCCCCCCACTATACCAGTTTTTCTTATTTTACAGATATCTGGTGGTTCTATAGTTTAAAGCAGCTTGTGAAATTATCCAAGTGGACTCAATTTTGTTTACCTTTCTGTAAGTTCTTAATTTTTGCCGTATAGCATTGGCAAAAATATGTACAAATTGACCTCTGTTCTTATTTCCTATTGTGAGCATTATAAATGATACGCTCCTGTGTAGAACCTTGCTCTCAGATCACTAAAATATGTATCACGGCACAGCCCAACAATAATTAATGCTCAGCTGTGGGGACCATAGGAGCCTTTCGAAGATGATGGAACCGCACTAGGGTTGAAACTGATGGCTGTGGAGTTAATTGTGTTTTTGAGCTTGAATCTCACCTGTGATTATTTTTTTTTAATGTCCTTTCATGACTTGATTTTTCTCATATGCCAATAAATGTATTTGTAGGTTTACTGGATTTTATTTTTAGGGAGTGGGGTGGTAATATCTTCCCATTTTTTGATTAAGTTGGTTCAGCTATGGTGCTATTCAGTAGGTATCTTCAGTGTCAGGTCCCGTAGCTGAATGCCATTGTTATTATAATTATTATTTGTAATCACATTGTAAGCTTGAATTTGGACTTGTACCTACATCTTTGTATTTTGTACATTTGGTTATTTTAGACTTTGGGAGTCCTCTTTGGTTTCAGTCATGTATGTCTACTTTGCAGATTAAGTACACTTCATCAACTATGGTCTGTTTTGGGTTTGTAGTTTAATTTAGAATTGTGTTAAGTTGGTATTTTGCATTTGACTTCATTTTACATTAGTTTGAAATAAATTATTTAATTTTTGAATTCTGGAATTTTGAACATTTACTGTAATTTGTAATATAACTGCTGTGAAATACTTGAATAAAGATGACAAGAAAAACATCTTTCTTTAGCTTAATTATGATTACTGTTGGCTGCAAGTGTGATGCTACTTTCTAGCTGAACTCATTATTTTGTAGCTAGGACGTATTGATGTTTATTAATTAAGCATGCCAAAAATCTTGTTATATGCTTCTTTTAGATTTTAGTAGCCCTCAGTCTTTTTTATGTAAAAGTTTTTCTGTTGAGAAAGTGTGGTTTTAACTTCAATTGAAGATTGTCTAAAAGTCGTTGTGTAGCAGCAAATGGATTACTTCTGAAATTTGTTTTTCTCATTGGAAGACTATGCTACAATAGACAATCAGGTAGTATGGTTCGCTTAATCTATAGTGTTTTCTCTTTAATCAGGTAGTTATCAGCGTATTTTGAACAATACATAGAATTTAAATGTGGAGAGAGATTTCATACCAGAATTTTGAGAGGCTTATTCCTTTAAGTGAATAGAATGTTCTTGGCTTTAGATTGCCCATGTTTCTGCTGTCTGCCACGAGACACCTTTTCATGTCCCAAGATTAGTATACTAAACTTCCTCTATATAAATCTTTAATTTTCTTTTTTTCCTTTTTTTTCACAGTAAAAAGGAACTGTTTGAATTTGAGTAAGACTTTGTTTTTCTTGGTTTTGCAGATTGTATAATTTTTACTTTTTTTTTTTTAAATATTAATTTACCTGTCTATATTTGGCTGCATTGAGTCCCAGCAGCAGCACACAGGATCCCTTGTTGCAGCGCGCGGGCTTCTCTCTGGTTGTGGTACATGGGCTCCAGAGCACGTGGGCTCTGTAATTGTGGCGTGTGGGCTCAGTAGTTGTGGCGCATGGGCCTAGCTGCCCTGCGGCATGTGGGATCCCAGTTCCCCGACCAGGGATCAAACCCACGTCCCCCACATTGGAAGGTGGACTGTCAACCACTGGACCACCAGGGAAGTCCCTAATTTTTACTTTTGATTGTCTGTATCAAAAGACTGGTAATGATAAACCTGGGAAACAGATTTTTTTAAACCTTTATCTGGGGCATCCCTCGTGGTGCAGTGGTTAAGAATCCACCTGCCAGTGCAGGAGACATGGGTTTGAGCCCTGGTCCGGGAAGATCCCACATGCCACGGAGCAACTAAGCCCTTGCAACACAACTACTGAGCCTGTGCTCTAGAGCCCGTGAGCCACAACTACTGAGCCTGCATGCCACAACTACCGAAGCCCGCGCACCTACAGCTCGTGCTCCGCAACAAGAGAAGCCACCGCAATGAGAAGCCCACGCAGCACAGCAAAGAGTAGCCCCTGCTCGCTGCAACTAGAGAAAGCCTGTGTGCAGCAATGAAGACCCAACGCAGCCAAAAATACATACATAAATAAATAAATTTATTTAAAAAAATAAAGCTTTATCTGAATGCTTAGAGAGTTTATAACTGCATTTGAGTCTCAGTCAAGTTTTGAGGGCTCCAAGGATGAAGCTGGGTTTATGTATCCGGTTTTAGTTTCCATCAGACTCAAAACTACAGTAAAGTGAGAGACTAATATTTAAGTACCTACTTCATTTTATCCCTATGCCCAAACACCTGAAAAGTTACCTCTTGGCTATTTTTTAAAATACAAATTCCCTCTCTTACCCGCACAGTCATATGTCTGTTATGTCCTAGGCACTATGCTAGACATATGTGATACACAGGTGACATATTCTCTATCCTTAAGGAGCTTATAGTCTTGCTAGGGGCGGTTGGTACAAATACTAGTAGTAATTATTCAGTGGGTTAAGGGCTGTAATAGAAGGAACACAGTGTTGTTCAGAGTTCTAAGAAGGGAACCAATTAATTCTGTTTAGGGATGGAGGCAATGAGGAAAGCCTTCCGAGGGAGCTGGCATTTTATTTGCCCTTTGCCTCTACCTGGCTTTTCTATAGTCTAGTCCCACTTTACCAAAACTTCTTCTTAGTTTCTTGTGACCCTTCACATTATATCATATCACTTTCACCACCTGGAGTATCTTAATCTGTTGAAATCTTGCTCATATTTCAGGAGTGGGCCTAGATTCTACACCAATAAATCTCCTGTATGCTATCATTCATCCTCAGAACTTAGCTGTATTTTGTACTGTGTAACATAGTAAATTACTAGTGTTATGTAACTCTTAGTAATTTATTCACGTGGGAAAGGGGATACAAAAGAAGTATTATATTTTATATTCCTTGTAGGAATTTAAAACAATGCTGGACATACAGAAAATGTGTAATTCTTTTTGGTTTAATTGACAGAGAAAGCTGAAACTTATCTAAATCATCCTTTCATAGATTCAACAAATACACAGTAAGTGCCTACTGTATGCCAGGCACTGTTGGCGGAAGTTGGAAATAAAGCAGCAAAAAAAAACAAAAAAAAACCCCCCCAAAAACCAGAAAAAGTCCCTGTCTTCATGGAGCTTAAGTTCTTTTAGATGTAATGTGCCAGATTTCTGTCATGGTTGATCAGGGTTCAAACTATTTTTTTTAAGTGTTTTTTCTTTAAGCATTGCATGAAGCATTTTGTTAAAAATTTGCCAAGAACTCTCCTTTTTCCTTTTTTTGCTTTTCTTATATTTTCCATCTTATGAATAAGACCATGTCCATCAAGTATCCAAATCTTGTCATCCTAAATTTTATCCTCTTATGGTACATCTCGTTCTAATCATGCAGCATGTTCTGTTGATATTTTTTCTCCCTTTAAACTTGTCAAATATCCATCACCCCTTCTCCACCTTCGTTGCAGCTGACTTAGTTTGGGCACTAATCCTTTAGTTTGGACTAGTGTAAAAGTCATCAGTTTGAGGGAAGGTAAACATGGGCAAGGCATTGTGTCTATCTTCAATGAGATTGTTATAACATATCCATTTACTAGGTGGCAGGGACTGTTCTGAGTATTTCACAAATACAGATAGAAACTGTTTAATCCTATGAGAACCTTATGAGATAAGTTATTATTATCCTCATTTTACAGGCCAGGAAACTGAGACATAAAGTAATTCCCCCAAGGTCACACAGCCAGGATTCAAATGCAGGCAGTCTGGCTCCAGAGTTGGTGCCCTTAATCTCTATGCTTGACTTCTTGTATGGGTAGATGGACACACAAACATCATTTCAGTATAACATGTCATGTGTTACAGTTGAGTTCTGCATAAGGCACTATAGGTGTACAGAGGAGGAGCATGTAGCCCAACCTCAGAGAAGCCTTCCTGAGAAACCTGATGCCTGAGCTGAGGCATCAGGATAGGAAAGGCCTTCCAGGCAGAAGGAGCAACAGAAGCACAGATTGAGAAGTGAAATAGCATGACAGCTGCAGGGGAAAGTACAAGCAGTTCCGTGTCACTACAGGTCAAAATTCATTTAACAAATTAATTTGAGCAACTGCCACTTGCCAAGCACAGTTCTCGGCATTAGAGTTACAGCTGAGGACAGGACAGCAAGGTCCTGCTTCTCTTGGAGCTTACAGTTCAGTGGGCAAAGAGTAAACAAGATGTTATCTAGTAGTGGCCAATGCCTGGGCGACAGTATGTCTACTGGCATCACCCTGTAGTAGTAATAGCAAACATCTTCGTGTTTTTTTAAGAATTAACCATTTAATTATTAATTAACGTACTATTAATTAATTATTAATTAACGTACTATTAATTAACGTACTATTTTAAGAATTAACCATTTAATTATCACGGCAATTATATGAGGTAAGAACTGTCATTGGTTCCGCTTACCAGAAGGGGAAACTGAAATAATGAGTTGGTTAAGCAACTTGCCCGAGGTTACACAGCTAATGAGTGTTAGCTGAGGTTCTGTCTTGTGTTGCTTCAGAGCTTGGATTCTTATCTATCATTAAGGTGAAAGAGAAATTCACTTGCCCTTATTCAAGTTTTTCTCCCCTATTAATAAACATTTTTTAAACTACAGACTACTACAGAGAATAATATAGTGTGCATATTCCCACCATCCAGAATTAAATGCTAACAGTTTGTCATAATTGATTTTGTTCTTTTTTTAAAGAAAAACAAATTCTGGATAAGGTTGAAGTTCCCTTTCTACTCCTCCCCAGTCCCATTCCTTTACTTTTTTCCCCAGAGGGAGCCACTTTGATGCCTTTGATGAATATCTTTCTTGTCTGTGTTTTTATTATTTGAGAAGGTAATAGTGTGGGTGCTGAAGCCAGACTGAGTTTGAATCCTAGGTATGTCCATTCTTGGCTATGTGACATTCTGCAAGTTACGTCACCTGTCTGCACATCAGTCTATTTGGAACATGGAGGATAATGATAGCACTAAGCCCACGATGGTTATTGTGGGGATTATGTATTTGACTCAACATACGTAAAGCACTTGGAACAGTACCAGGCACATAGTAAATGTTCAAGAATTCTTAGTCATTACTGCGCTGATTATACAAATATTATATTTGTATGTACCCATAAAAATGGTTTCGGTTTTTTTTTTTTTTTTTTTTTTTTTGCGGTACACGGGCCCCTCACTGTTGTGGCCTCTCCCGTTGCGGAGCACAGGCTCTTGGACGTGCAGGCTCAGCGGCCATGGCTCACGGGCCCAGCCACTCCGC